>NC_079448.1:3827085-3898651 GCF_903798145.1 Danio aesculapii
GTGGTTCTCGTCTATCAAATCTGAGCTTTGCTTAGTATTTTCTATTGGATTCAAGTCAGGTGATTGGCTGGGCCATTCTACAGCTTGATTTTCTTTCTCTGAAAGCATTTGAGAGTTTCCTCGGCTGTGTTTTGGATAATTGTCTTGCTGAAATGTCCACCCTGGTTTCATCTTCATCCTCCTGCTTATGTAGATGTTGGACTGAAGCTGCTGATATTCATTTACACTGAGGAACGACAAAGGATTGCTGAAGAACTACTGAGAGATTTCAGCTGCTGTCTGGGCTTTCACTGCATTTCTACACATTCCTTTCTTCGTGTGTTCAGTACTTTTTCCCTGCGTCATTTCAGTTTATTACTCATAACTTAATTTACAAACTAATTAGTTTTGTTTTCTATTGTGCGTATGAATTTCTTTAGTTGTTACCAACATCTGGTGAAAATTTCAAGTCAACGGCACCTTTAGAAATTCGTTTTCTGAGAAAAATGGTGACATGTTGAATACTTATTTCCCCACTGCACATAAAGTTATAAATTCATACAAATTATTAGCCCTCCTGTGAAATTTGGATTCCTTTTCAAATATTTTTAAGTGGTTTTTGACAAAGCAAAGACATTTCCTATTATTCCTAGTATGTCCTATTATATTTTTTCTTCTGGAGAAACTTTTATTTCTTTTAGTTTGGCTGTGATACATGTTTTATCCATTGAAAAATAAAACTGCTCAGGTCAATATTATTAAAACTCTTAAAGAATTGTTCCCCTATTGGCTAAAGAACAAACCACTGTTGAGCATTGACTTGCCTAATTAGTTAAGCCTTTAAATGTCACTTTGAAGCTGAATAATAGTATCTTGCAAAATTACTAGTAAAATATTGTGTGCTGTCACCATGACAAAGACGAAATAGATTACTTATTAGAAATTAGTTATTAAAACTGTTGTTTCAAATGTGTGTGTGTGTGGGGGGGGGGGGGGTCTCTGTTAAAAAGCACTCTTGAAATATTTGAAAAATAATAAAAGATTATACAGGAGGGAGAATCATTTAGACTAAGACTCCAATTTTGACAATTGTATATTCATTATACTTTATAAAAGAAAATATAAACACCAACAAAAAAGAAACTGATCCATTATTTAATTTGTGGATGTGTTTGGTGTGAGTGGGTCAAAGACATTTTGGTTTCTGCATCATTTACTAAGCTGACTTCATATACAGTTGAAGTCAGAATGTTTGGCTCCTGTTAAATTTCTTTAATTCTACAATTCCACAATTTCTGCTTAACAGAGAAACGATTTTTTTTCAACACATTTGTAAACATAATAGTTTTAATAACTCATTTCTAATTAATGATTTCTTTTATCTTTGCCATGATGACAGCACATAATATTTTACTAGATATTTTTTAAGATACTAGTTTTCAGCTTAAAGTGACATTTAAAGGCTTAACTAGGTTAATTAGGCAGGTTAGGGTAATTCGGCCAGTCATTGTATAACAGTGGTTTGTTCTGTAGACAATTAAAAGTATATATTGCTTAAGGGTGTTAATAATATTGGGCTTAAAATAGTTAATAAAAATTTTAAAAACTGCTTTTATTCTATTCCCAGCTGGGTCAGTTGTCATTTCTGTGTGGAGTTTGCATGTTCTCTCCGAGTTGGTGTGGGTGTCCTCCGGGTGCTCCGGTTTCCCCCACAGTCCCAAGACATGCGCAATAGTTGAATTGAGTAAACTAAATTGGCCATCGTGAATGTGTGTGAATGAGTGTGTATAGATGTTTCCCAGTACTGGGTTGCAGCTGGAAGGACATCCGCTGTGTAAAACATATGCTGGATAAGTTGGCGGTTCATTCCACTGTGGTGACGCCTGATGAATAAAGGGACTAAGCCAAAGGAAAATGAATAAATCTATTGTTACATTGAAAACACTTTACTGGGTGTCTTCTGTAATGTTAAATCATGGCAAAAATGTATACGAAAGTCATTACGTTTTATTTGTATTAAAATAAATATGCATGAAACAATAAATAAAATTTTTAACTTTGAAAGCAGTCAATCTCTCTCACCCTCTCGCCGCTTGCAGACTCCTGATGAGTTTCTTGATCTTCCACATCTCCACATTTCTGTCCGCCGCACATGGTTCATCTGCCATCTTCAGTCCTTCAAAAGCAGAAAGACATTTTTATACGTTTACGACTAGAATATGATCCAAATATAAACTCAAAATCAATCCTAAATAAAAAAGACAAATAATATAAATAACAGAGTTCAATAGTAATGATGTAGACTACCATAATGGGACATTTATTTAAAGAAATTTCAGTAGGCCAGTTAGACAAAAAAATAAATAAATAAATAAAATTCAACGCAAACTTCTTATTAAACAACATTAAAGTACACAAATCTCATAAATGGTGCAAATTGATTTAAATTTACAAGCAAATACAAATGTAAACTCTATAAATACAGGTTAAAAAGGACTTTACTTCACTTGTTAATCTCCAAGACCTCCTTAATAAGTACCACAAAGTACCAGTGTTACTTTGACTTCTAAACATCCACTCCAGAGGTATTATTATACTTAAGTAAATTGTAATTAAGTACAATTAAGTAAATTGTATTAAATTTAATAGCATAATATATAATAGCAAATGCCAAAGTGCAGCGTTAAAGTAAACGACATCGTTTTCACATCACCAAATAAATGTTAAGCTTATAATGTTATGTACTGTGATTGAAGTAAAGTTGGTTTTATATTAGCACATTCGTAGCACATTTAACTTCTGACATGCTCCCTATATTGTTTCCCATGGTACTTTGAATATTCAGTCTGAAATCACTTGTAATTAACATTAGCACTATTTATTTGACTGAACAATGTTGTACTTTGATAATCATTGGCAGCTAATATGCTAATATTTCATTAGTTAGAATTTTCTAATACTTTTATAAAATTTTTATAATAAAGAAGAAAGTCCGAATGTGTGTATA
Source organism: Danio aesculapii (assembly GCF_903798145.1). Lineage (NCBI taxonomy): Eukaryota > Metazoa > Chordata > Actinopteri > Cypriniformes > Danionidae > Danio > Danio aesculapii. Next base: position 3,830,072 of record NC_079448.1, read on the forward strand.
TAAAACCAAATTTACCTCAATATGAATTATTATTATTAAGTTTTAATATGAGAGCTAACGCCGAAGTGCACCGTTAAAGTAAACGACGTCCTTTTCATTTCACCATATAATGGTAACGTTATGTATTGTGTATGTTTGGAATAATTACCTGACTCTCCCTCTCAGGTCCGCCGGTTACGGTCTGTTTTACCCCTTCACATCGCCGCCGGTTCCTGCGGAGGATACACGTGGAAGGAGGAGCTCCGGTGCTTCCTAGATACCTGCATAGAAACCTGATATACAGTAATCATTCCTGCAGGTGGCGGGTTTTTGCTAGAAGGGATACAGCTAGCTCCTCTCTCGATCTCAGACACAGAGGCCCTGCGTTGGTAGTCGAAAATCGAAATTCACCCAAAACAAACGAATATGATTGGCAATGCAAATCTGGATGTGATTAACCGGCGTACTGAGATGGTAAAGTCTACATGGGAAACAGATGGGAACCTACGGGATACAGCAGTGAAAGGATACCGGAAGTTAACGATAGTAATTTATATTATTCATTAAATTGTATTTTAGTAACGTTAATAATACGTTTATTATGTAATAATTCGTATATTTATATCATGTTTTTGTTATTCTGTTGGTCTACGTAGCCTGCATTTTGCAGTATGACTTAAAGTTTTTGTTTGTATATCAGAAAATAATAATAAATATGTATTATTTCAACTTAATAATATTGATAGCTATACTGTGTCATTATAATAATAATCTTCATATTTTATGTTATTTTATATGTGCATTTGTGTAGTCTTACTATTATTACTTCTACTTAATATTACTATTCTATAATAAAAATAAATAAATACTACTAATAAAAAGAAGAATGGCACCCTGCTCTAATCCTGCCTTGTTTTGCGTCTTTCCTGGTAATTTTATTTCTCGTTTATTTATATAACATGCATTATAATCTAAAGTCATGTTCGACAGCACAGAGGACAAAAGACTTTGTTGCAGAAGTGATGTTGTTTCTCCTCTTCTCCTCTTCACCAGCAGAGGGAGACATGTGATCATTGCATAATATTCATCCTTGACTAGTTTCGTAAAATTATGACAACCAAATAAGACATTTTTATATCCTCCTGAAACCCGAAGAATTTGTATATATATATATATATATATATATATATATATATATATATATATATATATATATATATATATATATTTATTTATTTATTTATTTATGTGTTTTTGTTATGACTTAAATTGCATTGCATTAGTTGACTAAATAGTTGTCATTTCAGAACTGAAATGTTGCTTTTTCCCTAGGATCCAAACGAAATGGCTGATTTGAAGGCCAGCAGGCTATGGCTTACATTTATCAAAATTATCAGGGGTGCCCAAACTTTTGCATAAAACTTTTATTTTGGAAACGATTAATTGCGATTCATTTTTGCGCAGCATTAATATTTAGATGATATTGTCTATAATTTCTTCCATTAAATGTTTTCATATAGGCCATTCTAGTGGGACACAATATTAGGAATAGACGTCATCTTGGCCTGAAATGTCAACAATCCTTATATTGAGTGTTTTTCGCTGGTTAACAAAGACTCTTGAGTGTTTCAGGCCTGTTTTCTCTTTTGCAGGCCAAGATAGTCCCAGCTGTGATAATAGTGTTTTAGGCGGATAGTCTTAGTAATTCTCAACTCAGATACTTTAGAACAGCCTGAGCGCGGAGTCTGTCCCACGCTGATGCTTGTGGTTATTTTGGGAAAAGTTGGATGAGTTTTGTGGCGGGTGTGAGGACGTTTGCTCCCGGTGAGAGTCAGGTCAGCTTTTACGGCAGCAGTTATCAGAGGAGGCAGATGGTCAGAGCGCCGTCATTACCGCTGCAGGCCCGCACGCTCATATCTGTGCGTGTGTGTGAGTGTGTGATTGGTGCACCAGCATGAGAATTATTGGGCTATTAAAAGCTGAATGATGTTTTAACTTCATGTCGAATTAAATGCCAACGCCTTTCTTCTGGAAATAGACTTAAAGGGATTCAGCTAACAGAAGGACGAGGGGTCACGCTGGGTCTGTGCTTTGCTGATTGTGCATTTGCATTCATACACTCATTTAAATGTCCCGTGAAGTGCTTTCAAATGTGCATTTTTTTTATTGGATGTTTGATGTAATCTCAACTGAAACATGAAGAGAGGGCGGGGCATAGAATAGCTCCTCCCTTTATTAAAAAACAGCCAATAGCGTTTGGTTTTTCTTGCAGCTCTGCCTGTGAGAGTGGTTGAGCTCAAGTGCATCAAATTAAAGGCAAATAAGAAGGGGGCGGGGCATGTCAGATACTAGAGAGCATTTGATTGGTCAGTAGATTTGATGAGAAACTGTAGTATGAGGTGATGTGAAAAAAATGTTGATTCATACTGCAAGCTTTGGATGTTGATATCAGGTTTATGTCTTCTAAATGTGAATTTTGTCACTGTTTTGGAGCACGGCAGCTAATTGATATCCGTAAAGCTAACATTCTGATACTAATATCTGAAAAAAACTTTATTTTAATTTCACAACACCTTTAAGTATGCAACTTATTCTTAGCAATACAACAGGCATTGCTGTTTGGTTAGCACTGTCACCTCACAGCAAGAAGGTTGCTTGTTTGAGTCCTGTCTGGGCCACTTGGCATTTCTGTGTGGAATTTGCATGTTCTCCCCGTGTTGGCGTGGGTTTCCTCCGGGTGCTCCCGTTTCCCCTACAGTACAAACGCATGCGCTATAGGGGAAGTGAATAAACTAAATGTGTGTATGGGTGTTTCCCAGTACTGGGTTGTGTAAAACATATGCTGGAATAGTTGGCGGTTCATTCTGCTGTGGCGACCCCTGATGTATAAAGGGACCAAGCCGAAGAAAAATGAATGAATGAACTTTCTGAATAATTAAAAAAAATTTAGTTGTCAACTTACTAGTTCTGAGTTACACTGACAAATCAAAGATATTCAATAAAGGAAAATGTATCGTGGTTGTTTTTTTACGTTAAATTTGACTTGAGTATATTAGATTTGAATGACCAAAAATGTTAAGCTACTTAAACTGAAACAAGTTGACCAAAGTTCTGTGTACTTACTTAAATTGAGGAAACTTATTGCCTTGAAAAGAAAAAGAAAAGTAACCAAAACTTTTGGAACAAGTTTGGTTTCCAAACTTACAACTTTTACAACTTTAATGTAAAAAAATATAGTAATATAAACAAATGACCAAAAGTAACAACTATATATAATAAAATATAATACAACTAAATATAAGTCAACTACATTTACAACTATATATAATATATTATTCTACAGCACTTGTAATATTCATTCATTTTCCTTCAGCTTAGTTTCTTTATTTATCAGCGGTTACCACAGTGGAATGAACCGCCAACTTATCCAAAATATGTTTTATACAGTGGATGCCCTTCCAGCTGCAACCCAGTACTGGGAAACACCCATACACACTTATTCACACACTCATACTCTACGACAATATTAGTTTATTCAAATCACCTACAGCGCATGTGTTTGTTTGTTTGTTTGTTTGTTTGTTTGTATACTTTATTGTCCCTCAAGGGGAAATTTTCTGTGGACTCACACAGCACATCAGCAAGTTCTGACATAATAACAATTAAAAATAAGTCAACATGCAAAAGAATTATATGCACTATCGATCAGTGTTCAACAGTCTGTTTGACACTGGACAGTTTGGACTGTGGGGGAAACCAGAGCACCCGGAGGAAACCCACAACAACACGGGGAGAACATGTAAACTCCACACAGAAATGCCACCTGGCCCTGGACTCGAACCATCAACCTTCTTGCTGTGAGGCCACAGTGCTAACCACAGAGCCGCCGTGTCACCCCCAATATTAAAAGATATTGAATCCAACTAATCAGTTTTTTCAGTGCACGCCTACACACTAACACCATCTAACCCTCAGAGCTGGACATATATATATAGCCAGTGATAGATTCTCATTTAGATGTGAAGCGGCTGCAGAGTGAGCTTCGGTATGTCCGAGTCAGCAAGTAAAGCCTGAAAAAGGGAAATACTTGTCTTCAGCTCCTCTACTAAATGACCCCCATGATCGGAGCCATCTTTAACCAGACTCCCTTCTCTGGAGAACAGAGCCAGGCAGGAGCTTTCTCAACAAGAAACACTCGCAATGAACTCAGCCCTCTCCCTTGAGAGCTGACCGAGCGGGTTTCACTGCAAACACACAGCAGACAGTTTGTGCGGGTCGTCCCCTGTAATCAAACCAGGACACGGAGATGCCAAAACTGCAACTTGACTGAGAACCAAGAACGACAAACACGATCACAAACTAGGGCTGCACGATATTGGAAATATTGTATTTTACTGTGATAAACACGGTATGAATACAGTTATGTAGCGGTATGAATACAGTTTCAAAAGATGGTTTGACCATAGCTCTGTTTGACATTTTTTTCTAGGGAGTCTAACAGTATTCAGCTACAGATGTTGAATAATCACAATTAAAAAAAAAATTCGTACATTGCTTTGTCTCGTTTCTAATCAAAATAATTCTTATCAAGTAAAAATCATATTTTTTTTCACCTTAAAGGGCACCTATGGTGAAAAATCTACTTTTCAGGCTGTTTGGACAGACATATGTGCATGTATGGTGTATAGACCGTCATATTGGGGTGAAATAAACACCCAGTCCTTTTTTTTCAATTTAGCAACAAAAAAACGGTGGACTATTTGGAGCTGTTTTCAGATCGACCGCAACTTTACGTCGGAGTGCAGTCCCCCCGCCCACCGAATTGATTGACAGCTGCATGTATTAACATGTCCTGGTAGTCACGTGTATAATCATATCAACAAGACCAGACGTGCACAAAGCAGCCGGGATTAAAAGGTGTGTTCAGTTCGCTAGGATCATCAATCATCATCAAACGTGATCAAGAGTGAGTTTCACATGTTTAAAATGCTTTAAAACAGAGCATGTGTGTAATGAATTACAGCGATATAGCTTAGCTTCACTTCATCAGCACAGCCGCGTGTCAGAACAATTATAAAGGAAGACGCTTCAATCCCGGTTTGTGGATGTTAAATCAGGTTTATTTTGTTCATTAACATAACAGATATTCATACAGCAGTGAGGATTAACCTGTATCCTGTCACATATGCGTGCAAACAGAGTGTGAAGCTAAACGGACGCTCTGTCTGTCTGTGACTCATCGATGGAACTGCACAACTAATACTCATTGGTAAAGTTCTTACTGTAGTATTTCTCACAAATGTTATGTGAGATCAGCTTCCTTTATGTCTGTCTGTTGTCTGTTGTCTGAAGCAAGGCACGCGGGCGGGGAGGACTAGCCTTAAAGGAGCAGTACACCAAAACCGCCACCCAGTACAAAAATGTATAAATAGGACTTTAACAAAAGGTATAATAAAAAATCTGATGGGTGTTAAATTATCTGCCAATCGGGGAAGTAAAATAATCTTGTTTTTGCTTTGTTATGTAGATATTTGGACTAGAAACAAGACAAAAATTCTAAGTAAGATTTTTTTTTTTCATATTAATAATTTAATGTAATTAATCTTTGTTACAGCTCCAAACATCATCTTTTATTGCATTGTGATCTTGACAAATGAGATCACAAACTAGGGCTGCACGATATTGGAAAAATCTGATATTGCAATATTTTCTGCCATAATTATTGCAATATGAATACAGTTTCAAAAGATGGTTTGCAAAGCTCTGTTTGACAGTTTTCTAACATTGTTCAGCTACAGAAGTTGAATAATCATGATGCAAAAAAAGCTTTTCCTTCTCTTCGTCTCGTTTCTAGTAGAGTTATGTTTTATAATTCTCAGATCCAGTAAAAATATTATTTTGTTTTCAACTTAGGTCAAAGTTTTGAGTTTTCCTTAAAACAAGCGTAATTATCTGCCAATGCGGGAAGTAAAATACAATTTTCACTTTGAAATGTAGATATTTTAAATTTTAAGCAAGAATTTTATTTCTGGATGAATAATTAAATGCAATAATCTTTGTTACAGCTCCAAACATAATGTTTTATTGCATTGTGATCTTGACAAATGAGATCACAAACTAGGGCTGCATGATATTGGAAAAATCTGAAATTGCAATATTTTCTGCCATAAATATTGCGATATGAATACAGTTTCAGAAAGATGGCTTGAATAGCTCTATATGACATTTTGTCTGGGGAGTCTAACAGTATTCAGCTACAGAAGTTGAACAATCAGTCGGACGTTTTCATTTTAACATCCAATTTCAAAATCTAAATAACCTTTTAAAAAATCCATTGAAATAAATATCATGCCATTGTTATGCTGTTAATCATCTAATTAACCACACTTATCCTAAATTTCATGCACTGAAAATAAAGAATCACTGTTGTGTAAATATGACAAGATTGTAACGTAATTCACAAGATTAATTCACTTTTATTGGCATTATCTTGTCAATATTACTTGAATGCTGTTTATTGTTCTTATATCAATCAGTCTTAATTAAGTAATCTTGATTAATCTGTAAGTCTAACAGTACTCAGGTACAGAAATTGAATAGTCACAATGCAAAAAAATGCTTTTCTTTCTTTGCTTTTCTTTTAGGGCGGCACGGTGGCTCAGTGGTTAGCACTGTGGCCTCACAGCAAGAAGGTCGCTGGTTCAAGTCCCTTCTGGGCCAGTCGTCATTGTTGTGTGGAGTTCTCCCCATGTTCGCGTGGGTTTCCGCTTTCCCCCACAGTCCAAACACATGCGCTATAGGTGAATTGGATGACCTAAATTGTCCGTAGTGTATGAGTGTGTGTGAAGGTGAGTGTATGAGTGCTTCCCAGTACTGGTTTGCAGTTGGAAGGGCATCCGCTGCGTAAAACATATGCTGGAATAGTTGGCGGTTCATTCCACTGTGGTGACCCCTGATAAATAAAGGACTATGCTGAAGGAAAACGAATGAATGAATGCTGTTCTGGGCTGGTTTGCACACGTGTTTCCAACGCTGCATCATAACAATTAGTAACTTTTTGATTTAGTGGCTAATTCGTATGAATTCGTATGATCTAATTCGTACAATTTAGTACAATTAGCTCATCACCCAATGACGCTTGGGTTTAGGAGTAGGGTTTGGTGCCACGTCTTCTTTTTAAAATCGTACATTTTCGTATGACTGAACTCGAATTCGCCACTAAATTGACCAAACGTAAAATACTTAGGCTGGTGTTTCCAGTCAGACGCCTTAACACATAGGCTATCTGTGCAATAAATAACTAGTAGGGTAACAATTTGCAGTAAAGTTACTGTTTACACTACAAGCCAGTGTGTTTATGACTGCAATATTAAAGTAATATGAGCACACCAAACAGCAGTTTGCAAAATCAAGCAGCAACAGCATGTCTGTTTTTAGTACAGATAAAGTGACTGGTGTAGGCTGCAGAAGCTGTTTTGTAGCAATTATGTAAATGTTGTATTCTGGCATCCGTGCAGTTTTGGCTTTGGTTGTCTGTTTACAGTTTTTACCTACATAATTGTGCGTTTATATTTTGCTATTATGAGTTTTTCTTTGGAAGCAGAACTGTACAAAAAAAGCATGACTTGTGAGATTTAAAGTCACTTTTTGTAAAGCGTCCATATACGCAGCAAGAAGGTCACAGTTTCGAGTCCCAGCTGGGTCAGTTGGCATTTCTGTGTGGAGTTTGCATGTTCTCCCCATGTTGGCGTGGGTTTCCTTCTGGTGCTCCGGTTTCCCCCACAAGTCCAATAACATGCGGTACAGGTGAATTGTGTAAGCAAAATTGTCCGTAGTGTATGTGTGTGAATGAGTGTGTATGGATGTTTCTCAGGGATGGGTTGCAGCTGGGCATTCGCTGTGTAAAACATATGCTGGATAAGTTGGCGATTCATTCCGCTGTGGCAACCCCAGATTAACAAAGGGAGTAAGCTGAAAAGAAAATGAATGAATGAATTACCATTGGGAGGTTTGTTCAATAAAATTTGATTAGACCCTAACAAAATGATACCGCCTGTTATTTGCATCGATGAACTAGGACAATCAGAGAAATATATCGTTTGCATATTAATAACATATATTCCTACATATTTGTAATGCTAATTGTTACAAATGAATGCATGTGAATGGCCATTTTTGCATTCGTGTAAAATGTGTACATATATGTACATAGAGTTGAAGTCAGGGTTATTAGCCGTCCTGAATTATTAGCCCCCCTGTATGTTTTTTCCCCCAATTTCTGTTTCAAGAGTTCACACTTAGATAATGCTCGACTATGATAGCAGGTTTGGCATGCTGTCCCGGGAGAGAACCCTGAGCTCGGAGATAGATGAGCCCGAGGTTCCCGCCTGGTCAATGAGCATTAGGAGGGATACGAGATCAGGTGTTTCCCGATTGCCCCCTTTTTCTATATATGCGTTAAGTGCTTGTGACTGTATTACGATTCACTTATGTACATGTTTTTAGACTGTGGGAGGAAACCGGAGGACCCGGAGAAAACCCACACAAACATAGGGAGAACATGCAAGCTCCATGCAGGGAGTGCCGACTGGCTCAATTAGAACTTGAACCTGTGGCCTTCTTACTGCGAGGCAGCAGTGCTAACCACTGAGCCACCGTGTTGCCCGATCATGAAAGAGGAGGAGGGAGAAGGGAAGGATGGGGGGGTGTCCAAAAACTAAGATAAGGAATGAAGTTTAGGCCAGATATTTATAGTAGTTTTAGAATGATCTGATAGGCTAGCTAATGATTAGCAATGAGGATCAGCTGTAGGCGATCATATCACGTGCTCCTCTCGAAATTAGTTTGTGAAACTTCACTTAATGAAAATAATGAAAGCCATGATGACAGCACATAATATTTGACTCGATTTTTTCAAGATACTAGTATTCAGCTTAAAGTGACATTTAAAGGCTTAACTAGGTTAATTAGGCAAGTTAGGGTAATTAGGTAAGTGATTGTATAACGATGGTTTGTTCTGTAGACAATCCAAAACAAATACTGCTTAAGGGGGCTAATAATATTGACCTTAAAATGGTTTAAAAAATAAAAACTGCTTTTATTTTAGCCAAATAAAACAAAAAAGACTTTCTCCAGAAGAAAAAATATTATAGGAAATACTGTGAAAATTTCCTGAATCTGTTAAACATCATTTTGCGAAATACTTTAAAAAGAAATAAAAATTCCCACATCGTGACTTCAACTGTATATACACATAATACGGGATTTGCATATATTCCCATATATCAGATTTGTATATATTCTATACTGCCACAAATAGAAATCTCTGGCATAATCATCTATTCTGGGATGAAGAAGTGTTTTTCCTCGATGCTCTGACTGTGCACCATCTAGCCTCTTCAGCACTTCTATAAATACCCCTGTAGAGAGGATCCAGGATGCCAGAAAGCAATTGGAGGCATTCCTAAAATACATGCGGTGCCACAACCAGACTCTAGAGGCAACCTTTGCTCAATCGCCTGAAACTAGAAAACCCAGAATTAAAAGTGTGGCCATACATGTTCCAAAGTAAATAAAACAAAAAATAAAGTAGATTTGATGCCTGAGGACTCGACACTTTCAGCAATTCTCCAGGGTTCCCCCCCAAATCTCTGCAGTGCCTGGGAGAAAATAATAATAATAAAAAAGCTTTGCACTGCAAAAACATGCTTTTCTAAGAGTTTTTGTCTTGTTTCCGGTCCAAATATCTAAAAATTCCTAAATCAAAAGCATTTTCTTGACTAGTAAACATATATTCTTGTTTTCACTTCCACAGACATGTTCTATAGACATCTACTTCTATAGTAGAGAAAACAAATACACTACCTGACAGAAGTCTTGTCGTGGATCCCAGTTGTAAGATCAACACATAATAACTTGACTTCTAGTTGATCATTTGGAAAAGTGTCAGAAGGTCGGTTTTTCTGATGAATCATCTATTGAACTGCTTCTCAATCATCACTGCAGAAGACCTGTTGGAACCCGTATGGACCCAAGTTACATTTAAAAACTGAAAGAGTACTGCTGACGATACTAACTTTGCCATCTGAATAAACATATACAAAGAGCATTGATGCACACTTACCAAATCTGTAGATAGGACGATCAACACGAACTGGAACTGCGTCTTTTTTCAATAGTATCTGGATACAGCCTTTATGATGCAAGCTGAGAATGCATCACTCAGCCACAATGTACTCAATGGAGCTAGTGACGTCACTGTGATGGGTAGGATAGGGGTGGGGTTAGGTGAGCGCATTAAAAAGCATTTGATGCAGCTCAGATTGCACTGCACCAGGTCTGCATCCAGACCCCTCTCCTTTTTTCCCAAGAGTTCACACTTAGATATTGTTTGACAAATGTTAGCAGGTTTGGCATGCTGTCCCGGGAGAGAACCCTGAGCTCGGAGATAGTTGAGCCGAGGGTTCCCGCCTGGTCCATAGAGTATGTGAGGGGAGTACGAGATCTGTGGTTCTCGAGAGCTCCCCGTGGTAAAGGAAGAAAGGAGGAGAAGGGGTGGATGGGGGGGTTTCTTCGGAAAACGAAGATAAGAGAGTAGTTCTAGCTAGGCTACTTATAGTGAGTTGGGGTTTATCTGATTGGCTAACTAGTGAGTGTAGATGAGTGGCCAGCTGCAGTCAATCATATCACGTGCTCCTCTCGAAATTAGTTTGTGAAACTTCACTTAACCAGTTAAACTCCGGGGACCCGATACCACGTCATCGACTTTCGCTTTAAGATTTAAAGGGCTAGCATTGCACCAGACCCCCTTAAGTGGTTTCGTTTGAAAGTGTAGAATCTATATTTTATACACATATGCATCACTTTGCTTTTTATTCTACTGTACAAAAGTTATTTACACTTAAATACACAGTATTTTGGAGACCCGAGCTGGGTATTGAACATTGGTTCATTTTCATATTTTTCATATGGTTCATATATGACACATGTACAAGTTATAGCTCAAATGAAAGCTCTTGCCGGTGCTCATACGGTTCTAGCATTCTTCTTACTGAATTATATTCTCATATCAAACAGTTGTCGAATGAATCGCGGTGTTTCCATAGCGCAGAAGTGAAAACAATACATTTATGATCAATAAGCAGCCCCAGATAGCACAGACAGCTGTCATCTCTTACCTTATGCTGTGCGCTTCAGGGCCATTTCTCCTCTGTTTTTGAGGTGATGTGCATAAGTAATCCCTTTATATGTCTGACGTGGTCCAAACACAGTGAATTATGTTTGATCAAACAAAAGAATAGTGAAATATGAAAACAATGATTGGTCCCTGTGGCTTGTATAGCACCTCTCATCAGTTGCAGTACAATAACTTTAGCATAGATTATGGTAGAGACATTTTTCTTTTTACCTATGATTACAGACATGTGCAGGAACCACCAATATTACTTACATCAAGCTAGACCACACAGAACCTAAAAGGTCCACTTTCAAATTTGAGTTTATAAAAAAAATACAAAAAGCGCCTCTTTTTTCAGGTGTTTATTATAACTCAGACAACATATACAGCTATTTTAAACACGTTCAGAAGTGTTTTATGAAAATTCAAAGGGTTTTCTTTAAAATGATACCACATTTTTGCATTTACACCTCTTCATGTGGTTTTGGGAAGCTTTTAAATTTGATTCAAGAGTTCACACTTAGCTGATTATTCATCAAACGCTTGTTTGGCATGCTGTCCCGGGAGAGAGCCCCGAGCTCAAGGGATCCTCAAGCCCGGGGCTTCCTCCCGTTTGCAGAGCGAGAGGGGAGCCTGAGCTCGGTGGATCTCAGAACTCCCCATCTGCAGTATCTAAGGGAACACGAGGAAAGAAGGGGGCTAGACAAAAGCTTGATTGTTATGCATGATGTATATATTTGGATGGTGGGAGGAAACCGGAGAACCCGGGGAAAACCCACGCGGACACGGGGAGAATATACGAACTCCTCACAGAAACACCTACCGACCTGGCAGGACCAGGGCTGGCAGTGTTCTTGCTGTGGGGCTAACAGTGCTAACCACTGGGCCTCCGTGCCACCCAATCTATAGTGAAGGAGGAGAATGGGGAGGAAGGGGGGTTTCTTCCAAACGAAGATAAAGTGGACTGAAAACTGTGGTTATTTATAGTAGCTTATGGCTCATATGATTGGATGATACTGATTAGCTTAATACGAGACCGGCTGTGATAAATCATAAGCATGTGATCCTCTCGAAATTAGTTTATAAATAAACCTCACGTAGGCAAAATCCAGGCAGAAATCCCAAAATAGCACTAGAGTTTCACTGGTTAAAAGAAGACGAGTGGCAAATCCGGATTTCACCATTTCTAAATGTGAAAAGCATCTCAAAATATGTGTTTTGGTGTTTCGTGACCCTTTAAGGTCTTAAACTTCCAAACAGGAACTAAACTCCTGGACTGAGTAAACAGACCCTAAATCAGGGGTGGTCAAGTTTGATCCTGTATCCCCTCCGTCCTGCTGAGTTTTGCTCTGGGCTTGATAAACACTCACCTGCCTGTAGCTTGCTAGTACCCTTTAGAGCACCATCAGCTTATTTTGGTGTGTGTTTTTTAAGGGATGAGTGCAGCTCTGCAGGACTGTGGCCCTCCGGGATCCAACTTGACCACCGCTGCCCTACATCTGAACAAGAGCAGTGCTCATCACGGGAGGTCTGAAGTTCACCAACAACAGAAAGAAAAAGCACTAGGATATTACAGTGCAGCGCTTCTGGCTAAATATTCTGCAGACAGATGAAAGCCAAACCACTGAAGAGGTGCTCTGAAAAACACACTGCAATATCATAACCGCTGTAACAAATGCTGGAAAAATAAATTCTGCAGATGAAAGTAGCTGAAGCAGAAGATGCACGGCACTGAAGTAAACAATAACTGTATATATTCAGTCTTGTATATTGTTATTGATTCAACAAAATGGTCATAAAGGGATGGATATTGGTATAAACAGGTAAGCGGTGGCATTAAAGAAAACACAGTTACTAAGGAGCCAGTGTTGCCAGGGTCAGTTTTTACACATTTTCTAGACAAGTAAAACATGTTGTTTTGTTTTCAGAAATAATAATGGATTTTATAGACGAATTACCAACTTACGTCACACGGGTCCCCAGTTGCAAAAAGAGACCGGCTGCAATAGCAAACATGTCACGTTGTGCAGTATAGGATGCCAGATTCGAAAGTCTAAAAACAGAAAACTTAACTTTTACCGTACACCACTCTACTTTTAACGCCGACTGCAGATGTCTTTGGCTAAAAGGGAGCTGAATGGAGTGAGGACCTAATTAAAAATGCTGGACTCTGCAGTTCTCATGTTATATCAGGTAAGTTCACGCTATGCTGAATCATACACATTACTCGTTTTTGATTGCAGCAATGATTTCAGCAAAAACTGTCACATATGGTTGTAAATACTTGTGACAATACAACTTGTGATGCTCCCTATATCGTTTACCATGGCACTTTGTATATTCGGTCTGAAATAACCTGCAAGTGTGACTTGAAAACAACATTAACACTGTTTATTTGACTGTGAACTATGCTGTACTTTAATAGTCATTGGCTGCTAATATGATTAGCTGTTTAGAGTTTGCAAATAATAATTTTATGAAATTATATTATTAAGGAGAAAGTCCGAATGTGCGAAGATAAAACCAACTTTACCTTTATGTGTAAGTTCACACACCCTGCCGTAAGATCAGGTGTAGTTTGCTGTCAGAATGCAGTCGTTTTGCTTGTTGATGATTAATTACCCAGGCCTTGTACAGCTCCGTCTGCTTTCCTTGTCTTTGGCTAGGCAGAACCTGGGATTTTAGCACTACAGAGTTTTGAATCTGGTAATCATGGAGCATTATTTCTTGCACATGACCACACAGAACATTGTTGGCATCCAAAGACTTGTAGCCCTTTAACTTCTCTCTTGTTAAAACGCTTGGAGCTTCAATGAGATAGTAGTATATTTGAGGCTGGATGCTTGGCCATTTCGCCTTATCCAATATTCATTGGGAGGGTGCTATCGCAAATGGACCTGTCACATGAGCGTCGCTCACTTTAACGTTAATTTTGCCGAATCACTGTGCTTATCACTGGGTGACAAGCTGTTATAATACGCTTAAAGCATTATGTAAATAATATATATAATATGTAATCAATATAGCTTATTTCTAAGACAACATCAAACTCTGTACCGCATCGGATGTCATTCCCTCGCTGTAAATGCTAGCGCTGGCAGTTTTTTTCTGCCACCTCCCTGCGCGCGCATCCTGAATGTTTACAAACATGGTAATTCATCTATTGTTTTAGTGGTTTTTAAGACATTAAATAGGTTTTTCCTTAAAGGGGACCTATTATGTCCTTTTCTACAAGATGTAAAATAAATCTCTGATGTTCCTAGAGTGTGTATGTGACGTTTCAGCTCAAATACCACACAAATAATGCTTTATAACTCTTTAAAACTGCCTTGTTTTGGCTTTGATCCTAGTAGACCCTTTTCGCATGACGTCACGCGGTGTCCAGTTTCACTCCAAGCAGTGTATCATTACACAGAACTCTCTATAGAGAACTCAACTATCAGCTACATATGTACTACAGATACGATTAGATGATGACTACGGCTGTTTTCTGTTGTTTGCATTCAAGGTGAGACGTCTGACATAAAAAAAAATGTACAGATCATCCAGATTTCCACTTGAACTAAGAAAATGTGACTTTAAACAGAGACTATTGCTTTGTGTTGTTGTCTTTACTGCAGATTAAGTTGGTATGCACTTGTCAGTATTTGTCAAATAAAGATTTCAGATGTTTACACGGGTGCTGAACATTTTTTTTTTAACGTCATATTTATTTATGTAATTTTTTTTGTGTCCTGAACAATAAGAAGTAAATACAGTTGTTTACAGCAGACAGCTAATTCACAAACACAGTCATATTATTCACATTCTACTGCTCAGTTCTCTGACATTTTTATAGGTATTTCATTTATGAACATAAAAAAATTATGTCTTTAATATTCAAATTAGGGCGAAGTGGTTAGCTGGTTGGAGCCTTGGCTGGGTCAGTTGGCTTTTCTGTGTGGAGTTTGCATGTTCTCCCCGTGTTTGCGTGGGTTTCCTCTGGGTGCTCTGATTTCCCCCACAGTCCAAAGACGTGCTATAGGTGAATTGGGTTAGCTAAAATTGTCCGTAGGGCGTGTATAGATGTTTGCCAGTGATGGGTTGCAGCTGGAAGGGCATCCGCTGCGTAAAACCAGCCTGATCTCACGAGAAAACGTAAGTATTTTACGTTTTGACAGTTTAGTGGCTAATTTGTACGAATTCATACGAGTTCAGTCGTACGAAATGGTACGATTTTAAAAAGGAGGCGTGGCACCTAACCCCGCCCCTAAACCCAACCGTCATTGGAGGATGAGCAAATCGTACTAAATTGTACGAATTAGATCGTACGAATTCGTACGAATTAGCCACAAAAAAAAAAAGTTACGAATTGCCGTGAGATTGTGTTGGTAAAACCTATGCTGGATAAGTTGGTTGTTCATTACGCTGTGGCGCCCCCAGATTAACAAAGGCACTAAGCCAAAAAGAAAATGAACGAATGATTGAATGATTGAATATTCAATTTAAATGGAAAAAGAATAATGATGTTTTATGTGAATCTTAATAATCAAACAAAACCATCTTTTCAAAAGAGAGCGGAGCTACAAATGCCTATGTGTTATAAAAGTGATTTTTGCATAACAGGTGTCCTTTGAAACAAGTTAGATCATCTGACAGACAGTAGGGTAAGTACAATATTATTTGAAACCCAAAAAACGAAGTTGAACTTCAGCAGGTCATCTTGATCAGGTCTACAGTACATGCCTAAATGCATTGAGCTGCTGTCAATGTGATAACGCTTCAGTTTGGAGGACAGAATCCACAAAGAGTCCTGCTATCTGAACAACACAGCATGAGTGATAAGATACAGAGAAACTGAGTCATTTATACCCGTTTGGTTCTCACAGCTACCACACATATTGGCTGAGTTCACAAAAAAACTCCTGTAAATCGATTTGTGGAGTGGATCTATAATAAACATCTGCAGAAGTGTTCCTACCAACAGATGGCTGCATCGCTACACCGCAGACAGCACCATCTATCTGTGGCACCTTCAGCAGGTGTGTTTCTCTGATACGGCTCTGCTAGAAATGTGTTTCTGTATCATTTTCTGTCTAGCCTGAGCTGACGTGGGCTGAGCTGTTTTTGCAATCAGACCTGGAATCAAAAGCACAATGATACAGATTACCAATGATCATGTGACCTGATGGTGTTTTACACTCTCAAATAATCCTGGGTTGTTGAAACCCAACATTGGGTCAAATTTGAACAGACCCAAGCACTGTTATGAAGTGTCATTAATTTAATAAAAAAAGTTAACCCAATGTTGGACAACATAAGATTTTTTAGTGTAGTGTCCAGACAAATATTAATTATAAAGGAATAATGTATGCATCTGTACTCCATAATCCTAAATAAATATGAATACAGTGCACCTTTATATAAAAAAGTGCAGTTTTATCCACTTTTATACATGTAAATAATCAAATCAAACTTACACTGTACAAAATACTGCGATCCAGACAATTCCTTTATGTTGACCCAACACAAATCAAGTGGACTGAACATAAAACAATTAAGTTGCCTAAAAATCCTTCAAGAATTGTGTTGATCTTATTTTAAACAAGCAAAAAATTTATATACTCACCGGCCACTTTATTAGGTACACTTTACTAGTACAGAGTTGGACCCCCTTTTTCCTTCAGAACTGCCTTAATCCTTTGTGGCATAGATTCAACAAGCTACTGGAAATATTCCTCAGAGATTTTGCTCCATATTGACATGATAGCATCACGCAGTTGCTGCAGATTTGTCAGTTGCACATCCATGATGCGAATCTCCCATCTAAACACATACCAAAGCTGCTCAATTGGATTGAGCTCTGGTGACTGTGGAGGCCATTTGAGTACAGTGAACTCATTGTCATGTTCAAGAAACCAGTCTGAGATGATTCACGCTTTATGACATGGTGTGTTATCTTGCTGGATGTAGCCATCAGAAGATGGAGACACTGTGGTCATAAAGGGATGGACATGGTCAGCAACAATACTCTATAAAGTCTATAATATAGGCTGTGGTGTTGACACGATGCTCAATTGGTACTAATGGACTCAAAGTGTGCTAGGAATATATCCCCCACACCATTACACCACCACCAACAGTCTGAACCATTGATACAAGACAGGATGGATCCATGCGTTCATGTTGTTGATGCCAAATTTCTGACCCTACTGTCCAAATGTCACAGCAGAAATGGACACTCATCAGGCCAGGCAACGTTTTTCCAATCTTCTATTGTCCAGTTTTGGTGAGCCTGTCTGAATTGTAGCCTCAGTTTCCTGTTCTTAGCTGACAGGAGTGGCACCCGGTGTGGTCTTCTGCTGCTGTAGCCCATCCGCCTCAAGGTTGGACGTGTTGTGCATTCAGAGATGCTCTTCAAAGTCACTTGAATCAACTTTCTTCCTCATTCTGATGCTCGGTTTGAACTGCAGCAGATCATCTTGACCATGTATACGTGCCTAAATGCATTGAGTTGCTGCCATGTGATTGGCTGAATAGAATTTTGCGTTAACGAGCAGTTGGACAGGTGTACCTAATAAAGTGGTGAGTGTACTGTATATATATATATATATATATATATATATATATATATATATATATATATATATATATATATATATATACAGTACACTCACCACTTTATATATATAGTTTATATATGTATATCTATATATAGTTTACATTTTGTGATATGTGAACAATAACAAAGTCAAGATTTTCCATAAAATATATATATATTTTAAATCAGTTGCGAGCTGAAGTTCAGTACAGAACACCCACAGTAAATATGAATAATTCATGATTTAGTCAAATATGCTGTTTCTCAATCATGTTCACCTGCACTGAATCGCCACACGTCGCATTCACAGGACAAACATCCCAAAGCAAACGGCAGAAATAAAACGGCTGTTAGCTGAATAAACTCACCATGAAGTATTTGAGACCACCACAACCACAAATGCCGATTTCTCCAAATGATTCAGGTCTAATCTGGTTTGCTCTTCCTCCAGCGTTTCATTGGATGTTATGGGGTGATTTTAGAGGCCTTTTGGGTCCAAACGGGTCCAAGGCAGGATCTCTGGCCAACAGATTTGTTCCAAATGGAAAAGCTTGGTAGCAGATGAGTGTGAGAGGAGTGATAGATGGTTGTGGGGGAGAAACGAGCGCTTTCAGGCCCTGCCAGCAGCTCCTGGCACAGAGGACGCTGGGTAAATGGGCAGAACTGAGGTATGCAAATGCATCTCCAACACATATGACCTCCCTTACTCTTATTAGTGTGCTAAAATAAAGAAATAACTCCCATGATGCAGCAGTTTCAGTGACTTGACTGTCTTTGACAGACATCTGGCCTCATGCGGCTTCATGCGAACACAGTTTCTCAGCCGACTTCAGTGCGAATGTCAACATGACAGGATCAAATGGAGACTAATAGCTGATGTCTGCGGAGAAACTGATGCGATTATGTGTCCACACAGCAGCACCACGGTCCTCTGAGAATTACTGATCAGATCTGATTTCCCATCAGGAAGCACCCTCAGGCTGCCATGGCTACGCTTCAGGCAAAAAGGTTAAAGGTCCGTAACATTTGATCATATATGCAATCGAAGGCTAAATTATAAGCCCTCCTGTGACATCTATGAAATATTTCCCAAGTAATGTTTAACAGAGCAAGGAAAACGTTACAGTATTTCTTTTTTTTTTTTTTCCACCGCAGACCAGGGGCCTCATGTATCAACGCTGAGTACGCACAAAAACTTTGCGTACGGCAGATTTCACGCTCACGTTTAGATTTACTAACAATGAAATTAACGTAAGAATGTGCGTTGGTCCACACCAACTTCATGTCTGGCGTACGTGTATTTCTTGTGTGTGTTTGTTTTATTTCCATTGGTGACACTACAAAGTATCGCACCAACAAAGTATCCTGGCAACTGGTTCTTTCCAAAGGGAACTAGCGGACCGCTCGGGGTTAAGCCAGTCGTCTTTGAGCCGTGCAATGCCAGCTGTATGTGACGGGATCATTCGCATGTCTAGCAGGTATATAAGGTTTCCATACCATACAGTTGACCAGCCAAACCTTAGAGCGCAATTTGCAGCGATCTTTCCCAGTGAAATCTGAGCGATCGACTGCACGCACATTGCTATAAAGGCGCCAACTGAAGACAAATTTGCATATGTGAATCGGAAACATTTCCATTCAATAAATGTGCGAATAACATGTGATGCTCAAATGTGATTGGGCAGCTAAAATGCCGGTGGCGCTGCCTTGATAAGAGCGGAGAGGTGCTGCTATCCATCAGTGTCTCCCACAGACACGGATACTACTCCAGACAGTAAAGTGTCACCCACAATTGAGGCAACTCTCTCCTCAAGGAGTGTTAGTTCAGCATCCCCAACACAATCTCACAGCAATTCGTAACTTTTCGATTTAGTGGCTAATTTGTACGATCTAATTCGTACAACTTAGTACGATTTGCTCATCCCCCAATGACGGTTGGGTTTAGGGGTGGGGTTTGATGCCATGACTCCTTTTTAAAATCGTACAATTTCCCACGACTGAACTCGTACGAATTCGTACGAATTAGCCACTAAATTGACAAAACATAAAATACTTACGTTTTCTCGTGAGATCAGGCTGGCATCCCCTGTTCCCCCGCCTCTTCGGTCCACACTTTGACGGTGCGCCCCTGTTCTTCTCTTAACCTGCACCTTTACATCGGACAATTTCTCTTTTAATTAACTCACAGTGCGATGTTCAGACCCCACTGCGTTAACCGCGTCAGCTAAACTCTCCCACTCTATTTTTTTCTTTTGTTTTTAATTCCGGAGGAGAAACTTGCAAATAACACAGATTTCCTCCAGTCTACCTCCGATAGGAGCACCTCCAATTTACATGATGTGGAGTTTCTCTTCTTGCTTGCTTTTGCCATTGCTTTTGTTTTGCCAAAGTAGTGTCATTACCATATTTATTAGGGGGAGGAGGCAGGGAGGGGTTTTGCACTCATGCACGTGTGCTCAGTTTCATGTTAATTTGGATGTACAAAGAGAAAATGCGTGGGATTCTGTGTACGCAGTGTTTTATACATCTGAATTTTTCACATTCACAGCTTTGTCCATACGCAATGTTTTAGTATGAATTCAACACAAGTCTTCATACATGAGGTTCCTGGAGAATCAATTTTAAATACAGGGGCGGCACAGTGGCTTAGTGGTCAGCACTGTTGCCTCACATCAAGAAGGTCACTGGTTCTAGTCTCAACTGGGCCACTTGGAGTTTGCATGCTCTCCCAGCGTTGGCTAGGGTTTCCTCCATGTGCTCCGGTTTCCCCCACAGTCCATACACATGCACCATTGAAGAATTGAATAAACTAAATTAGTGTATGAGTGTGTGTGTGTGTGTGTGTGTGTGTGTGTGTGTGTGTGTGTGTGTGTGAATGTGAGAGTGGATGGGTGTTTCCCAGTACTGAATTGTGGCTGGAAGGGCATCCGCTGCATACATTCATACTTGAAAACTTCTATCAGTGGATGTGTGAATTTCTCTCTTTCTTCATAAAGCATCATCATCATCATCATCAGTGGTGAGTGGCAGTGACAGACTGAGTATTTCAGGCTTGGTTTGCTCTCGTCCAGCTCTCGGAGGATGTTATTTGTGCTTCAGGTGGATGTGGGTTATTTCAGGGGTGAGAGACGACATCCGCTCGGCTTTCAGGCTTGAGTTCACCATGCTTTCAGACTGATATAATCCCTCCGGGGACTCAGTGAATCAGGTCTTCCAGGAACCTTCAGTCGTGTGACAGACAGACCAGCATGAAATGTTAAGCCTCGGCTCACATAACACACGTTTCAGCCTGGACTCATGTGTGTTTGCAAAATCAGAGGCTCGACATGATCGGACACACTCGCATTCTGTTTGGTCAGATCTATTTATTTATTTAAACATACATGAAAAAAAGAGCTTCCATCAAATATATAGAGACTAGGTGTGCTGCTGGAGCATGAAATATATATTTATATATACCAGCGCTGGGGCTCGTGTGTCTTTTGAATGAAAAATCAAAGAATTCCTGTGCGCCGAAACATAAAAAGCCTTTAATAAATTAGTCTCAGATTATTAAAACTTATGTTCTGTTATAGGGATGTTACGTTTTAATTTCACCACACGAGTAGCTTGAATTTTTTTCAAACAGATTGAACATATCCCTTAATATAAACATCACATTACTGTCTAATAATAAAACATTTCTAGAATAATCTATCAAGAATACTACTAATAATATTGTACTAATAATACTTTGGCGACACGGTGGCACAGTGGTTTGCACTGTCACCTCACAGTAAGCAGGTTGCTGGTTCGAGTCATTTCTGTGTGGAGTTTGCATGTTCTTTTCGTGTTGATGTGGGTTTTCTCCGGGTGCTTCGGTTTCCCCCACAGTCCAAACACATGCACTTTAGGGGAATTGGGTAAGCTAAATTGTCCGGCGTAGTGTATGTGTGTGAATGAGACTGTATGGATGTTTCCCAGTGATGGGTTGCAGCTGGAAGGGCATCCGCTGCGCAAAACATATGCTGGATAAGTTGCCGGTTCATTCCGCGGTGGCAACCCCAGATTAATAAGGGACTAAGCCGAAAACAAAAATCAATGAATGAATAATAATAATACAGTGTTAGGATATGGTACTGTGTAGCTTTTCTGCACCTATTATTTTTATTTTATTCATTTTAATTTAATAAGTTGTGAAATTTCTAACATGGCCAATATCAGATCACTGGAATTTTCATTATTTTAATGATACAACTTTAGATTTAAATGTCAATAATCACAATAAAAATAATTATAAATTGTTATTAAATACACAACCCAGGCTCATTCTGAGAACGTAGTCCCGGGGACATTTCTGGAGACCACAAAATACGTCCCGGGAGTTTTGTATTTTTGCAGTTTGTTTTCACGAATCCGCGAGAGGCCGCTGTGCGCGCTTTTTCCCGCGCCGTTCTCGCGTTAACCCACTAGAGGCCGCTGTCGAACGAACTTCCGCCTGTCTGCCTGGATGACAGAGTGATTGACCATGCCACCGGCCAATCGGCTGACCTCCTCCTTCCCTAAACTCAACCAACGACAATTCACAAAAGCCGTCCAGAAAAAGAAAAGCCCTCGTCTGATTTTTAAATCTGATTTTCGGATTTCGACCACATTCTCACCCTGTGACGAACTTGTTCGCTTCATTTTTTGGATTTTGTTTTTGATCTCTAACCTGATTTCTGGAACCGCTCTTCCCCGGACTCGAACACGGTCGTTGTCGTGGTCAGCCCCTCTCTGCGCCTCGAGTCCGCCAAAATACACGAAGAGCTAACCGGACAAACTGGTTGCAGCGGGAAAGCCCAAAAGGAACGGCGTCACACCGCCCCGTCCCGACACCTTATACATACTTTCCAACAACTCAAATTCCAACGGCTTTCATTTAGTCCATTCTTTTTTTGCTGAATATTATTCAAAACAAACCTAATATTGTATTATCATCTATACAACATACAGTGAATATAAATATTTTCTCCAGTAAATATTATAACAAATAAATAACACGTCTAGTATATCCAGAAGCATCAGAATAATGTAGCTACTAGCTAACAATGTTCATATATCATACTATATACTATACTATACCTGTCTTATCTGCCTCTGAGCTAACTTACCTGAAGTGTCTCTATCAAATGTCCAGTCTGCATCATTCTCATGGTCAATAAAACCCATCTCATCCTCACTTTCATCTGCAGGAAGAGCCAGTTCTGTCCTTTTCTTCTTTCACTTAGCATAGAACATGGTGGTATACTCGCTAATGCACTGTTCCCTGTATTCATATCTATTCAAAAGTAGCATTGCCATTAAAACTAGATTTCATTCATGCAAATGCCATTACATACAACTAATCATCATTATATTACTAGCATTCATGTTGTTATTGTTACAACTTAAAAGTTCACAGCTGACCTTGCTAGCTAGCTAACCCATTGCAATATTGCACGTTCCACTATTGCACAGTGGTGGCATTTGGCAACACATACATTTGATCGATTTACAAGAAACTAATTTGATTAGAAATTTGTTTTGTTGTGAATATGTCATCATAACTTACTGGAGGGGATGTTTCAGACTTTTTTTTTGTGGATCTGACATAATTTAATCCTTTGTTTTTATTGACGTGCATTCAGCAACTCACAAAAAATGCCAGTCTCTCAGAAATTGCACTACAGAAAAACACAGCATGTCATGTGACTTAACCAAAGCACATCATTGGCTAACCTAAGGTCTTCTCTTTCTTTAAGAAACAGTGGCAGGGAAATGAACATAAGTATCATGTTGCCATGTGGTGACACCGTGCAGTAGAGGGATGAGTAGTGCAGTAGAGTCAACACAAGCTATATTTACTGATCGCGGATCAATAAGTGACGGCATCGACATTCACAGAGCTGTGAGGCTGGTGTCTAGCTGATGAAAGTAAATCCATATGATGGCGAGAATGATGATTTCTTCTTCTTCCTGTTTTTCAGTGGTCGACAACAAACGTTTTGGTGCATCACTCACTCCAGTCTGTGACGTCGCCCCATCAACTAGGCTAACATGAAAAATTTTGCTTGATGGAAAGATGACTGAGGGAGAGGAGTTAGTTCTCAAGCAGGATTCCTCATGACAATACCTCGAGAACTACATGTTAATAATTATGGATAAGTAATGTTAGGCTAGCTGTTTGTGAGTTAAATTTATTTATAATGGAATAGCCAGCTCCAGGGGCGTTGCTAGACCTAAAGCTCTACTGGGGCACCAAAAAAAAATTAATTAAATAAATAAATAAATAAAAAAAAAAAAAAAAAAATATATATATATATATATATATATATATATATATATATATATATATATATATATATATATATATATATATATATATTTTTTTTTTTTTTTATGAAATATTTATTATAAATAAAATACAATTATTATTCTAAATAATCTTAAATGTAACTGGAAAACAATGTTTAGACAAAACTGGAGTGATATGCTAAGATCATTTAAGAAATCTTTTGCATAAATATTAATTTCATTTGAACGAAATTCTATAGACAATTCAATAAAATACAAAAAAAAAAGATGTTTTATAGAATTATCTGTTGTCTTAGACTTGACACATGGCAGAGAATTAGGTTTGTTAAGTCTTTACCTCCCTGACTCCTCATCCCTCCTTTTTGCTTCATACAAAAAAATCAGGAGCCATGCTTAGTAAGATCATCGTCATATTTTTAAACTTTAGTTTTGTCGACTAGCCAAACAAAAAAGGCTGTTACACCGGTTTTACAACGCATGAGCGACACGTGACAAGTAGCCTGCTTTTTTGGCGCGCATGTTAACTAACAGAAGAGCAGCGCATGAGAGAGGCGCACACGCGGAGTGGCGCAATTTCTCTGCGCACACGCGGAGATGCGTCAGTTTGCTTTTTTATTAAATTACATTGCTTTCACCAGCGTTGGTTCGGTTGCACATAGAGAATAACGTCTTTATTTCGGGATTACCACTCTTAATAAATACACTTGCATATGAAGTAAATCATATCTCAATGCATTTACTGGGGCACTGGAGATTTTTACTGGGGCACGTGCCCCAGTAAAATGGGTCTAGCGACGCCCCTGGCCAGCTCATATACTTTCTTCAGAAAACTGTTTTTTAGATTGGTTGCTGATTTTAATGTGCAGGTATGATAATGGATGAATGTGTTTCTAACTGGATCAGATGTAACCAGACTTATATTTTTTGGACAGGGTAAATTAAACATGAAAAAAAAGGGCGAGATATCAGACTTATTTTATAAAGAAGCACAAACAATATGCTTTTTCTTTTCAAATCCAGGTCTGTTTAATAATGTCTGCTATGTGTAATTTGTTTGGTTTTTTCTTCTTTATGCTAATGTTTTCCTAAATGAATTCAGCATTGTTTTTGCAAATAAAACTTTTGAATTCCTTCATTTATTATTTATTATTTGAGTACAGTGTGTGTGTGGATCCCCTGAAATAGCAGTGGCCACCCCCTGGCCACCCTATGTAAAAGATTGTAGCTCCGCCACTGTCCCAAACCCCTCCTTAGCGCGATGCTAATCTGCGCTGATTGGTATGATGATCCAGTCTGTTGTGATTGGTCGACTGCGTTCAGTGCGAGACAGAGAGAAACGCCGACCACAGCTTACCAACGTTGTTGAAGTAGTCAGAGTGCAGAGTGTATGTGTGAGCCCAATGCAGGAGTGCATTAAAGCAATGCAGGTAAACACCAACATACTGCTCTATTCTTAAGCATGACATACATTCGAGTATTAATCAACACAGTAGCAAAAGCTGAACTATTTTGAAACTCGTCCACCACATGTGTTTAGGAACAGCTGACGGTGGCCATAGCAACGACAAACGGCAGAGGAACGCAAGCTCACAAACGCATTTCAATCCGTAAACAAAGCGGCACGCGTCGCGTTTTCAACATGGTTTTAGACGTTATATGAGAATATAAAGAGTTAACCAGACACAATACAAGCTGTGTGGAGCGATTACAAGTAACAAAACACAATTAAAAACATGATACGCAAGCTAGAGAAAACAAGGAGGCAGCCATTTTGATCACACTTACTTTCACTTGTGAAATGGAGGAAGGAACTGATCCATGAACTGTGTACTGTAAAGTTCCTGTCAAGCTCTGACAAAGTCCCATACATCAATAGTCTTTTGATCCTTCCTTTAACAAACGGCCGATGAATCCCCCGTTGTAAGCGTGTAGATTGCTGAAGCACTCGTCAGAAAAATGAGGGGAACACAGCACAAGGCTGGGGATATAATGCTGAGGTATTTTTGCAGAAATAAACTTCAACCACTGACTCTTCACAGCCTCATCTGTGGGTAGGGAAAATAACACTCACTTTCCCCTCACACTTCAGAGCACAGCGTCAGGGGTCGCCACAGTGGAATAAAACGCCAACTATTCCAGCAGTTTTATACAGCGGATGCCCTACCAGCTGCAACCCAGTACTGGAAAACACCCACACACATTTTTATTATTTGTTTTTATTTCTCTTATACTTGTTTCTTTTATTCCTGTTTATGTTAAGAACTTTGAATTGCCACTGTGTATGAAATGTACTATATAAATTAACCTTACACTCTCACATTCGCACACACACTCATACACCATGACCAATTTAGTTCATCAATTCCCCTATAGCGCATGTGTTTGGACTGTAGGGGAAACCGGAGCACCTGGAGAAACCCACGCCAACATGGGGAGAACATTACAGAAATGCCAACTGACCCAGCCGGGGCTTAAACCAGCGACCTTTTTGCTGTGAGGCAACAGTGCTAACCACTGAGCCACTATGCCGCCCCTAAACATATTTTCTTGATGATATTTTGTGGACAATAAAACATCTACAACAATCTCACATGAAACCAACCCGACACGTGCACTTCAATCTAGATTTTTCCAGTGATGTGTCATTGACTCCACGTGAGTGTGTATTTCCTCCGTATTTTTTCTCTGTTAATCTCCAGGAGATCATTCCTGTCACATCTGACGAGAGGCGCTTCAGCTCTGCAATATTAAGTGGTTTAATGAAGAATTTAAGAGTCTGTGTCATAAATATAAATAGGCATTTTACAGACAGTTGAATCTGAGGCCAGTACATGTTACCCTGACACTGCTGCAGGCGGATGAGTGTGTGTGATTCCAGCAGTGAAGGTCAAACAGGAGTTGAGTGTCTCTTTGGCTTGACTGACAGGTTGAATGAGGCCGTGGTGCTGCTTTAATATGGCAGGACAGGAGAAGCTGCACGTCCTCTGGTGAATCCGACCTGCAGACTTCATCATTAGGCCTGAAAAACCTCTCGATTTATCATCTCACAGTCCACAGTCCAATATGAATGAGCTTGTGCTAGTTAGTGAAATTCGCCAAGGCAAATATTAACACATGGTTATGACTAGGGATTATCTCCAGACTCTTAGAGTCTCAAACTTCAGCCTGTGCAACCTTCTGCTATATCTGGAGATCAGGACACTCTTTACACACATACACACACACACACACACACACACACACACACACACACACACACACACACACACACACACACACACAATACAGCTGATTTCCACTCTATAATAAAAAAAAAAGGTAAATCATTTACAAAAAGGATTCTATCATACGCCCGGTGCAATACGGTGCCTGGAGCAACGCAAGTGTTTTTAGGCTAGTTTCAGCTCAATGCAGGTATTATTATTTAAATAGCAGAGGCATTCGCATCCATGGGTGTGCTGGTCTAAAAAGAAGATCTGTTAAGGTGTATTGTTGGTGGGTCCGAAATTGACACAGTTGATAGTCAGAATTATTAGCCCCCCTTTGAATTTTAGTTTCTTTTTGAAATATTTCCCAAATTATATTTAATAGAGCAAGGAAATTTTCACAGTATTTCTGATAATATTTTTTCTTCTGGATAACGTCTTATTTTTTTTATTTCGGCTAGAATAAAAGCAGTTTTTATTTTTTTAAAACCATTTTAGGGCCAATATTATGTTTGTTTCTTTGTTTGTATACTTTATTGTCCCTCAAGGGGAAATTTTCTGTGGACTCACACAGCACATCAGCAGGTTCTGACATAATAACAATTAAAAATAAGTCAACATGCAAAAGAATTATATGCACTATCGATCAGTGTTCAACAGTCTGATTGACACTGGAATAAAAGAGTTCTTCAGTCTGTACTGCTTCCAGCGGAAAGTTCTGTATCTTCTACCAGAAGGTAAAAGATCGTAAAATTGAAAGAGCACATGAGATGGGTTACTTAAAATTCTTTTCGCTTCATTCAGAGTGCATTGCTCGTAGAGTGTTTGTATACTAGTAAAAGTTTCAGATCCTATTAGTCTTGTAGCAATTCTGATAATATTGAAAATTTTTGATTTCAGATTTACAGAAAGATTGCCATACCATGTAGATAGACCATACCTGATAACACTTTCAAATACAGCTTGATAAAATAAGTACATGATTTTCTTATCAACACCATAAAACCATAACCTTCGTAGTCTTTGGTGAAGCTTTTCACAGATCCAGTTTACGTGAGTGTCCCATGTTAGAGACCTGTCTATGTAAATTCCCAAATACTTGTATGACTGTACCTGAGTGATTTCTTGATTATGTACAAACACTGGTAAATTAGCTCCTTTATTAGCCCCTTTAGGCTATTTATTTTTTTCCGATAGTCCACAGAATAAACCATCGTTATACAATAACTTGCCTAATTACCCTAACTTGTCTAGGTAACCTTATTAACCTAGTTAAGCCTTTAAATGTCACTTTAAGCTGTCTTGAAAAATATGGCAAAGATAAAATAAATCAGTTATTAGAAATGAGTTATTAAAACTATTATGTTAAGAAATGTGTTGAAAAAATCTGCTCTTCGTTAAACAGACATTGGGGAAAAAATAAACAGGGGGGCTAATAATTCTGACTTCAACTGTATACGTTGCTTATTACACACACCGGGATGCGCAGCAGCACATAAATATCTTTAAATGTGAAAAATGAAAGGATTTAAATGTAAAATATTAGCATTGTCTGCTTAAATATAAAACTTTGACCTTCTGCCATGCCGCCTTCACCTCAGCAGGCTTGAGCCTGGCTCATTCTGTAGACAATCTGCTGGCAAACTTTGCGCACAAAGAGATCTGCGTACTGCTAAAGTGCTCATGATTTTTCACCATGTAAATAGTGAATGTGCCATGGCTCGAGCACAATTGGCTGTTAAAGGGAATGGGAGATAAAACTCTGATTGGTGGGATTCATGTTACGCCCAAAACACACCCACTGTATAAGTCTTAAAGAGAATAAGGACAAATTGTTTAGACTCTGCACTGGGTGCACAAATGACTGGGTCAGTTGGCATTTCTGTGTGGAGTTTGAATGTTCTCCCCATGTTGGCGTGGGTTTCCTCCGGGTGCTCCGGTTTCCCCCACAGTCCAAACACATGGACTGCTAAAGGGGATTTGGATAAACTACATTGCCCATAGTTTGTGTGTGAATGAGTGTGTATAGATGTTTTCCAAAACTCAGTTGAAGCTGGAAGGGCATCCACTGTAAAACATATGCTGGATAAGTCGGCGGTTCATTCCGCTGTGGCGACCCCTGATTAATAAAGGGACTAAGCTGAAGGAAAATTAATGAATGAATTTCAATTTACTTTCACATTTCCAGCATCAAACAAATAAAAAAAAACTTTTTACAATTTTCAATGTACAAATGTTGACATAATCATAACATTTTATTCTTTGATTTAAATGTCTTTGTGTTTTGGTGTCATATAAATGCATTTTTCATCATTATTTTGACTTTTTCCTCATAATTTCATTTAATAACTGATTTTCTTTAGCAAAATTATGACTTAGACTTTATATCTGATTATTAGGATTTAGGTTTAGTTTTAGTGTTTTATTTCATATTTCATGAATTTTATTTTTGAATTTCAGCTCAGTACTTGAGAATTTCACATTTAAGTATCAGTTTTATTCCTTTATTTCATTATCTAATAATAATAATAATAAAAAAATAATAATATTAATAATAATAACAATCATAATAATAAAAATAAAAATATTATTATCATTAATAATAATAAAAATAATAATAATAATATTATTAATAATAATAACAATCATAATAATAAAATAATAATAATATTAATAATAAAATAAATTATAATATTAATAATAATAATAATAATAATAATAATAATAAAAATAATAATATTAAAAATATTAATAATAATAATACTACTACTAATAATAATAATGATAATAATATTAATAATAATAATAATAATAATAATTAAAAATAATAATAATAATAACGATAATAATAATAATATTAATAATAATAACAATCATAATAATAATAAAAAAATTAATAATAATAAAAAATTAATAATATTAATAATAATAATAAAAATAATAATAATAATAAAAATAATAATATAAAAATATTATTAATAATAATGATAATAATAATAATATTATTAATAATAATAATAATAATGATAATAATAATAATAATAATAATAATAATAATGATAATAATAATAATGATAATAATAATATTATTAATAATAATATGAATAATAATATGAATAATATTAATAATAACCATAAATTAGTGTTTTTATTTCATATTTCATGAATTTTATTTTAGAATTTCAGCTCAGTACTAGAGAATTTCACATTGAAGTATCAGTTTTATTCCTTTATTTCATTATCTTATAATAATAATCACTTTTGAATCCTTATTTTAAGACTGCATGAACCAGAAGAGACTGAAACTTTAGTATGTTGATTCATTCATTCATTCATTCATTCATTCAACCATTTTCCTTCGGCTTAATCTTTTTATTCATCAGGGGTTGCCACAGCTAAATGAACCGCCAACTATTCCAGCATATGTTTTACACATTAACAAATATGTGTTTTTTGAGCTCATACACACTTTAGGGGTCTCCGAGACTTCTTTTACATCTTAAAAAGGGGCATAATATGTCCCCTTTAATATGAATGTTTCAACTTCAGTTTTACACAGTGACTGACCAGCGAAGCGTCTGCATGTGTAGACTCACAGCATGTCCTCCAGCCTGCTCTTCCGCAGTCCTCCTGATAGTTAGACAGTTTCCACTCATTCGCCTCTTCAGTGTGGTCTTCCCGAGGGACCGTGAGCTCCATCATGAGCACCTGCACAAATCGGCTTGCAGTGCTGTGTAAACGTGGCTGCTCTCCAGCCCCAAATTGATGTTCCTCATATTGCAGCCAATCCTGTTGTTCGCTATAGCGCTGAGGATTTACTCCACAAAGGATTCACTCCATGCTGAGCTGCTCACATGACACGCAAGAATGAAAACTGTGGGCATGATGTATTCATTTATTCCCCCAGTTTACTGGATTATGCACATTAGTCCATCTTATTAGTCTTTGTAAGATGTTTTTCAAAAAGTATTACTATAAAACGGTCTGCTTCTTCTGTGGTGATTTGCATTGGTTTACATTGTGTGCTCCTGAGCATGTCTGAAAAATGGTAGATTCCCGTTCTCTATAGAGGGGTTGTGGGTTGTTGTTTAACTCAGACAGGACTCTGCCATCTTCAAACCTTCCTGTGCTCCAGTCCTCCTATCTGTATGCACTGTGATGGCTGCTGATGTCCTCTTCAAGAGTCCAGGTAGAGTAGTGTGTCTTTAATGCAGAGACCCTAAACTTTTCTTTGAGGCTACCAAATGAGAGCTTGAGCTTGTTTCTTTTGCTTTGTGCTATGATATTCAGGCTACAACACATGGCAATCCCAACCACCTCCAAATATGTACAGACCTTCCTTTTCATTAAGTACAATGATTACAGATACGTCATAGTGAAGGAAATATTTACGTAGCTAATTTTCTGTGTGTCTATATGTATATATTTCTATATGTATATGTGTATATATATATATATATATATATATATATATATATATATATATATATATATATATATATATATATATATATATACACATATACACATATACATATACATATATACATATACATATATATATACACATACATGCATTGGTTTACATTGTGTGCTCCTGAGCGTGTCTGAAAAATGGTAGATTCCCATTCTCTATAGAGGGGTTGTGGGTTGTTGTTTAACTCAGACAGGACTCTGCCATCTTCAAACCTTCCTGTGCTCCAGTCCTCCTATCTGTATGCATTGTGATGGCTGCTGATGTCCTCTTCAAGAGTCCAGGTAGAGTAGTGTGTCTTTAATGCAGAGACCCTAAACTTTTCTTTGAGGCTACCAAATGAGAGCTTGAGCTTGTTTCTCTTGCTTTGTGCTATGATGCTCAGGCTACAACTCATGGCAATCCCAACCACCTCCAAATATGTACAGACTTCCTTTTCATTAACTACAATGATTACAGTTACGTCATAGTGAAGGAAATATTTACGTAGCTACTTTTCAGCAGCAAGAGTGATGGTACTGTTTGCTATTTTGGCACTTCTGACCAGTGGCGGATTTAGGCATGGTCAGTATGGGCGATCACCCAGGGCGGTATCTTGCTGGGGGCGGCATGGGGAGAAAAAAAAAGCCCCAGT
Source organism: Danio aesculapii (assembly GCF_903798145.1). Taxonomy (NCBI): domain Eukaryota; kingdom Metazoa; phylum Chordata; class Actinopteri; order Cypriniformes; family Danionidae; genus Danio; species Danio aesculapii. The sequence continues at coordinate 3,862,436 of NC_079448.1, forward strand.
AAAAGCTTTGAGATAAGATTTACTTTATGCAGGTGTATTAATTTAGAATGGTAATCCCAGAATAAAGCTGTTAGGGGCTGTTCACATTTTGGCATAAGTTTGTTATTCTTTATGTGCAACCGAAACAACGCTGGTGAAAACAAATTGACGCATATGAGCAGAAAGCCATTCCCGCATGCCTCAAACGTGCTGCTCCTGATCCCGGTTATTTACTGTACATCCACGCCGATATGCGTCGACATGCAAGACGACAAAACTAAAGCTTATATCATTTGCATGTTCTCCCCATGTTGGCGTGGGTTCCCTGCGGGTGTTCCGGTTTCCCCCACAGTCCAAACACATGCGGTATAGGTGAATTGAATAAACTAAATTAGCCGTAGTGTATGAGTGTGTGAGTGAGTGTTTGGGTGTTTCCGAGTACTGGGTTGCAGCTGGAAGGGCATCCACTGTGTAGGACATATGTTGGAATAGTTGGCGGTTCATTCCGCTGTGGCGACCCCAGATAAATAAAGGGACTAAGCCGAAGGAAAATGATTGAATGACTGCGATACTGAGACACGTTTTATTTTTCAAAACGACAATATAAAAAGTTTAATTTATGAAAATCTTTGGGTAATTTTCCCTCCATAAATTATATTCGAAATCATTTTTTCTTTCTGGTGTGGTGGAAATGATCACCCACACACAAATCGACAAGAAAAGTCAAAGAAAAATCTAATTGAACTTTTCATTCTATCCAGCAAAGCTCAAGCTCTGTCATCCTGGCCCATAATAAACGATAATAAAGCCTAACTCAAACGGCTGTCTGACTCAGAGAGAACGCACACGTCCTGGCATATGCTGTGATTATCCACAATCCTCTGGAGAGCTCAGAAAACATCTCTCTCTTCTCTTCTGACGGCGTCTGAAAGGGGACAAATTGACATGTTCAATGCAGGTATTTTAAGGCGTCCAGATGGTGCAAATTCCCACGTTACCGTCTGTAAATAAAGTCCGCGGCCGCTGTCAGCTGGAAATTGCTTTTTATCGGAGGTGAGGAGCCGAGAGTGAAGAGATCCCACTTCAATAAAGAGTTTGGAACAAGAGGAACCTTCCAGAATCCCACTGAAACCCTGCCGGTTAGCACGTCCTAAATGGAGAGAAACCAGAGAGGGAAAAAAAAAACGAGTGGGCGACGCGCAGGAAGACTGACTGACAAAATAATGGATTTCACTGCCGGCCTAATGAATTAAAGCGTATAAATCGGGTCTTATGAAATCAATGGGTGAATAAAGCTTATCAAATGAAGACAAAGGAACAGTGTCGTGCGTGTCCGCTGGAGATCATTAGCTTTGACGGATGCGTGCGGCTGGCGAGTGTGCCCTTCTGAGGGCGTATCCGCAGGAAACAGTGTCTCAGACAACAATCGATACATCACTACATGGAAATCGCTGATGATATTAGCGTATGCGCCGTCGCTGTGGATGGATTGCATTTTTTTTCTAGATGAGAGTCATATTTTAATCTGCTCTGCGGTGAATGGACAAACTTTGCATGCAAGGACTGATCTGAGACTGAAGTCGTCAATTGAAACAAGCCCAATTTTCTAAATAGATGCTGTAGATCAGGGGTTTTCAACAAACATCGAAAAAAGTCAGAATATTCAGAAAAGCATATAAATAATATTGCATTACACACATGTATGTACACTTACAGGCCACTTTATTAGGTACACCTTTCTAGTACCGGGTTGGACCCCCTTTTGCCTTCAGAACTGCCTTAATCCTTCATGTCATAGATTCAACAAGGTCCTGGAAGTATTCCTCAGAGATTTTGCTCCATATTGACATGATAGCATCACGCAGTTGCTGCAGATTTGTTGGCTGCACATCCATGATGCAAATCTCCCATTCCACCACATCCCAAAGATGCTCTATTGGATTGAGCTCTGGTGATTGTGGAGGCCATTTGAGTACAGTGAACTCATTGTCATGTTTAAGAAACCAGTCTAAGATGATTCACGCTTTATGACATGGTGTTTTATCCTGCTGGAAGTTGTACACTGTGGTCATAAAGGAATGGATATCAATACTCAGGTAGGCTGTGGTGTTGACACGATGCTCAATTGATACTAATGGGCCCAAAGTGTGCCAAGAAAAGATCCCCCTCACCATTACACCAGCAGCAGCCTGAACTGTTGATACTAGGCAGGACAGATCCATGCTTTTATGTTGTGGATGCCAAATTCTGAGCCGACCATCCGAATGTGGCAGCAGAAACGTGACTCATCAGACCAGACAACGTTTCTCCAATCTTCTATTGACCAGTTTTGGTGAGCCTGTGTGAATTGTAGCCTCAGTTTCCTTTTCTTAGCTGACAGGAGTGGCACTCGTGTGGTCTTCTACTGCTGTAGCCCATCCACCTCAAGGTTGGACGTGTTGTGTGTTCAGAGATGCTCTTCTGCAGACCTTAGTTGTAACAAGTGGTAATTTGAGTTACTGTTGCCTTTCTATCAGCTGGAACCAGTCTGGCCATTCTCCTCTGACATCAACAAGGCATTTGCACCCACAGAACTGCCACTCACTGGATATTTTCTCTTTTTCTGACCATTCTTTGTAAACCCTGGAGATGGTTGTACGTGAAAATCCCAGTAGATCAGCGGTTACACTGCATAAAATGAATTTCTTTCTTAAATTTTTATCTTGTTTCTTGTCCAAATATGAAAAAAATTCATAAAGAAACATTTTTTTAGACAAGCAAAAAATAGTCATGTTTTAAGAAATTCTAAAACAAATTCTAACAAAAAATCTGCCAATTGTGTAAGCAAAATAATCTCATTTGTTTTTTGTTTTTACATGAGAATATTTCGCATACCCCATTTGCAGATTATTTACTCTTTCACGTCATCTGTCAGTTTCATAGCAGTTCAGAAACTTTTGTAAGATTTGTATCATTTTTTTTTAGCCTTGTTTACCTGTAACATTGCGAAGCCTTTTCCTTGTTTTCCTGTGCTGTTTTATTATGGAGCTAATGATATGCCAAAACAAGTTGAATTGTGTTTATTTGAATTATAGACAATTGTAATTTAATAAATCTGAACTTTTATATGCCGTTAAAACAACTTTGAATTTCTTAATTTGAATTTCTTAACTTGATTATTGAACATTTGAAATTTAAGACAACTGAACTTTTTCAAGGCGAATTTTTTTATAGACGTATTTTTGTGCTCTGAAGGATATTGAATTTGATGTTCTGAATTTCTTCATCTTGAAAATTTGAAACTGTATTTTTACAAACTGGATATCTGCAGTCTAGGAATTCAGAACACACAAAAAAAACTAAAGTTTGAAAATACATCTATAAAAAATCCAGCCTTAAGTTCAGTTGTCTTAAATTTCACATGTTCAGTATTCAAGTTAAGAAATTCAAATGGAAATTAAGAAATCCTACAATTTTTAAAGGCATATAAAAATTCTGATTTATTAAATTACAATTGTCAATAATTCAAATTAACACAATTCAAATTCAGATTGTTTTGGCATCTTCTTAGCTCCATATTTTCTTGACCCTCACTTTGTTTATTGATTTTTAAGCTGTGACCACGACAACAATTTTGGATTTTCCTCATGATACTGTTTGATCCTGTTTTGACCATTGCCTGTATGACTCTAAGTTAATAAACTCCAAACAACTCTGTTGTACCCTGACTCACATGCTACAGTATCAGTACATTAGATCTGTGAATCCAGGATATTGTTACATACATGTACTTTCCCAGGACAAACTCAAGAATACAGTGAGTATCACATTCAGAAGCTCCAACTGGATCATTTTCATGGTCAATATCAATAATATAAATGTAATTCAGATGTGCCATTCTGTTAACATCACTTACCTGCATCAGTTGCATACCTTCACTTCCATTCACAAATCCTTTCTGTGGCCTCATGGGATAGCGGAGTGCATTGATTGGATGCTTCAAAAAAGTTTGTTTGTATAATAACATCAATCTGAATGCACAATTAGGCTCATGTACAGTGTACACACATACTACACTTGTATCCACACAATCAAGGAATTAATTAAGTTAACTTATTAGATTTTTTACAAATTTAAGTTGATTGAACATAAAACAATTACAACACAGGCTCATTGTTGATACGTACCCCAGTCAGTCAGTCAGTCAGTCGACAGCAAGCTTGCCAGGGGTGCACTTCCCGAAACCATCGTTAGCCAGCTAAGGCTGCAAGTTTCGTTATTACAAACATAGTTCGTTGATTTAGTGTTTCCCAAATCCATCGTTCCATTGAACATTCACAAACTGTCGCAAACTTGTACGCTTGCAACTACACCTCTAGAGCTGTAGTTAGAAGCATAGTTCCTGGTTGTGCTCTATTCCCAGTTAACGCCCCCCCCCCCACCCCTTTGCCCTACTCCTTTCCAACGTTCCAACATTTAAACTTGGAACGCCCCATTTAGAGCATCATTAGGGACGATGGATCTGCGACAAAGCAACTAAAGGGAAACACCCATCACTACATTGTTCTTTTCCCAAATGATGCATCGTTCTATGGTAGTCGAGTTGCGAGTTCCATTGTTGTTTTGGGAAATGCACCCCTGGTTGGATGAAGTGTATATTGCGCCCTCTGGTGGATTTACGCAAGAAGACAATACACAAGAGAAATTTGAGATCATCAAAAAGCGTACACAGCGGCCTCTGGTGGGTTTGCACAAACAACACGTGCAAGCAGATGTACCTCCGGTTATGTATTTTGCTTTCCCCAGAAATGTAGACCCGGGTACATATCCGCAATGAGCCTGGGTTGAACAATTAAGTTGTCACCCCCCCAAAAAAATTCTCAAGAACTGTGTTTCAGCTTATTTTAAATAAGTTTAAACAAATAGCAAACATAATTTTTTGAGTGCATATACTCTTCATCCTACCCTTTTTTTTCTGGTTTGATCATCCATTACACTGCAGATCCCAATAAGGAAGAAAATATATGGCACAAATCATTTAGATAATACTACATCCGATGATCAATACGCTTCCAGAAAACCTTCATGTTACCATTTTAAAACCTTTTAAACGTAAGAACTGTTCTCAAACTCTGTAAACTCTCAGTATTCAGTTTCCTAAAGAGACACGGGAGCAGAAAAAACAGGTAGATGGAGCAGAAGTGGACGAGGACAAACTCCAGTTTTATTCAGACAAACATTTCTCAAGTAACCATTTTACAGCTAAAACTCCAAATAAAAAAAGAGAAAAGAAGAGAGAGAGAGAAAAAGTCAAACCAAACAAACCAAAAGGAATCAGCCCAGAACAAGAACATTCCACCGGGACTCTCGATCAGAAGGGAAAAATGACAGAGAAAACACGGAGAACGGAGAGAAAGCACTGAAGCAGTGCCGGTGTTCAGCTGGAGAAGACCCACAACATCTGATCTCACTGAAGCACATCTAGCAGGTTCAACAGGTCACTGTTTAGGATTGATCCAAAACTTGTGATTGACTAGATTTTAAGATTTATTTAAAGATTTTTTTATAATATGACAGTACACTGCAAAAAAGAAGTCAACTTAAAATTGCAAGGCAGACTTGATTCAACACTTAACCCAAATATTGGACTTGACTTGATTTGAGTCAACTAAGCTCTGCAGCAAGTTCATTCATTTTTCTTCAGCTTAGTCCCTTATTTTTCAGGGGTCACCACAGTGGAATGAACCACCAACTATTCCAGCATATGTTTTACGCAGCGGATGCCCTTCCAGCAGCAACCCAGTACTGGGAAACACCCATACACACTCGTACACTACGAACAATTTAGTTCATCCAGTTGACTTATAGCACATGTGTTTGGATTGTGGGGTAAACCGGAGCACTCAAAGGAAACCCACGCCAACAAGGGGAGAACATGCAAACTCCACACAGAAATGCCAACTGACCTAGCCGGAACTCAAACCAGTGACCTTTTGCTGTGAGGCGACAGTGTTAACCACTGAGCCACCATCTGCAGCAAGCTTTACATTTTTAAGTTGAATCAGTGGAATGAGGATACTTGAAGGAGTAAGATATACTCTTACAAAGAAGAATGGATTTTTGCATGGACATCACTTGACGTCATTAAAGTCTTCTTTAGTGTTGCTTCTAACTTCTAATTTTTAACAAACATTTTTAAAATCAATTTTATTTTGAACCCAAATTGATGCTGTAAATTATAGATTTGGGTAAATACAAGGAATTAAGGTACCAAAGGGGTTTTTGCAATGATATCACAGAAAAAAAGGGTCTTTAATGTCTGTGTGAAATAAAATAAAGAGTTTAATTTGCTAGCGCACATTGTTATTCTTTAGGTCAGTGTTTCCCAACCCTGTTCCTGGAGGCACACCAACAGTACATATTTTGGATGTCTCCCTTTTCTGGCCCATTAACTTCAGGTGTTGGAGTCTCTTCTGATGTTATGATAAGTTGATTCAGGTGTGTTTGATTAGGGAGAGGTTGAAAATGTGTACTGTTGGTGTGCCTTCAGGAACAGGGTTGGGAAACACTGCTTTAGGTGAACGGTTCATCTGTGCAAGTTAATCCACTGAAAAATGTTTGTTTTGGTCTAAGAATTTGCTTCTGAGTTTGGATTGGCTCCTTCTCTGATGATGTCATTTTGAGAGCTTCAGCCACAATATTGTTAACCACGCCCCTCTTAGTTTGCTACAAAGGAATGGTGCGCAAATAGAAAGCCACACCCCCTACTAAACATTGAACAGCCTCCTGTCTCCATGATCCGGAAGCTGCGAACGTTATTTTTTTTTGTATTGTGATGCAGTTCATTAAGAAACAGACTATTAAATGAGACAACAGTGGGTGTGGCTTGTTTTTTCTACTGCGAGCTGATTGGATGTAGTAAAGTAGGCATTTCATTCAGAAAGATCTGGAAAAGGGTTTGGGGAGAGTTATTACAACCTAACAGACTCCTCCTCCTCACCATTTCTGTTCGTTATCAAAACCAGCCTGATCTCACGAGAAAACGTAAGTATTTTACGTTTTGTCAATTTTTTGGCTAATTCTTACGAGTTCAGTCGTACAAAAATGTGCAATTTTAAAAAAGGAGGCGTGGCACCCAACCCCACCCCTAAAACGAACCCTCATTGGGGGTTGGGGGTTGTTGTCACGAACGAAAGTGAAGAGGGGGGGTGGCTGATCATGGCAGGTCGTTGGATGCGAGGATGTGTCGCGGACGAAAGTGTAGAGGGTTGGGGGTTGCGGACGAAAGTGAAAATGAACGGCGGTTGAGGAGGGAGATTAGTAAAATGAGGTTCCGGATCAGATTTCAGAGGTGTGTTCTCCGGCACAAATTAAGCCCTGGTCATTGGGTGATAAGCAAATCGTACTAAACGAATTAGATCATATGAATTCATATGAATTAGCCACTAAATCAAAAAGTTACAAATTGCTGTGAGATTGCGTTGTCAAAACTGACAGTTGGAGGGGCGTGGTTAAGTGTTAGCCACGCCCATTTGCTAAGATATACGTAATCTGACAATTTAACTGAAAGAAAATCAGATTTCAGAATTCGATTAAAGATTACAAGGGCAAAACTATTATTATTTTTAATGAGATGCACAGATGAATTGTTCACCAAACTAGCAATCTGAGCTAACAAAATCAATATGGTTAGTTTCAGGGCTTAATTTGTGCCGGAACACGTCGGATCCGGATCCGGCACCTCTGAAATCTGATCGGGCACCTAATTTGAACGATCCCCCTCCTTAACCACTCTCCTCCCCTGTCCGGTGTTCACTTTCACTTTCTTCCGAGACTCCTCAACCCTCTTCACTTTCTTCCATGACGAACCCCCCACCCCCCCGCTCTTCACTTTCATCCGTGACACCCCTCTGCCATCCAACGCCTGCGTGCACGACACCTCTACATCCTCGGTTAACATGCCGGATCCGTTCCGGGACCTCGGAATTCACAAATTAAGTACTGGTTAGTTTTAATATCATGGGGGCTTTAAGTTCGAACTACATCAACATACGGAATCTTCCAGTTCACACACACTTTAAAGAGCTTTGTTTTTAATAACTGTAATGAACGTTTTGTTGAACGGAAAGTATGTTAAAGTTCCTTCATGGATGCACAGCCGCCAATAAAGAACCTTCAGGTGTTCTTTTCATTCCACTGATGTTGTGTTCACCTCATTTACTGTCATCATGTTTGATCAGGCACCTAGACATCAGTTTCGGCTGTTAAAACCCATCTGGACTGGCAGACTGAACAGCGGCACTGTGACGGTGGAAAGAGAGACAGACGGATAGAGAGAGAGAGAGAGAGGGTCTGTACACTGAACTCAGGACCACATGAGGGATTTACACATCCAGACTCAGGCAAGGCAAATGGACAAAGCCACATGACGTCATTAATTACATCTCCAGTTGAACATTCAGCATTTTTCTTGTTTCTTTTCTTTTTTACACATTAATTATTGTCTTTACAGAGTAAAAAATATAGAGAATTAACAAAGGAAACTCTTGCAAATATATGGCCATCGACTGTTTCATCTGTAGCTGCAGGTGTGAGCGCTCGGGTCACCTGTGTGTGAGTGTGTGTCTGTTTGTATGCAGTAAAATAAGGGAGAACAAGCTTTTATTGCACCTTTGTACAGGAGCGAAGCAGGCAGAGGCTGGACAGGAAGTGGACTGACGGGAAGGGACGGGAGTTTACAGTTGCAGGCCAGGCATCAGACACACAGCAGCACTAGAGAAGGGGAGAGGTCACCTCAAAGGTCATCATTATCATCATCAGAAGTCCATAATGCAGTTCTGCATGTGAGTGGGTTTGTGTGTATGTGTGTGTGTGTGTATGTTCTCAGCTCATCATGATAACAGAGAGTGAGAGAGATGGAGAAAGAGAGAAACGGACAGATTCAGAATGGAGGGAATGGAGGATTGATGTTTATATACTGGGGTAGAGCTGCACAATCACCTCAAATAAAACCAAAATCAATAACTCATGGCTTAATGTGGCTTATCTCGGGATATCTCAAGAAATACCATCGTGTTCTAAACCTGTATGACTGACTTTTTAATCTCTGAAATCTTAATGCTTTTAATACATTTAATAAAATGTGAATGTGATTTGATAGCTGCATTTCTTAATATGGGGTTGTGTAAGACTGAAGGGCTTTGTTCTGCCAAAACAACCACCTGGATGTACTTTATTCCACTTATTACATGGTTGTTTTACTGAATGACATTGTTCTGAGGCATAATATTTAATTATTTTTTTTAAATAAATGCAAAACTGAAAGAAACTAAAACAGTTGATGGACTTTAATGAACATTGCACTAACCTGTGTATTCAGTCACAAGATGGCGCCAAACAGTCAAAAACGCAAAGCTGACAGAAATGAAAGTGGCTAAATGAATCATAGCCTTATTATTCATTCACAAAATGGCGCCAAACAATCCAAAACAGTGACGTGACCGACACGAAAGTGAATATAAGTATGTAAATTTGAGTTGCATTTTTAATAGGGGGTTGTGTAAGACTGAAGGGCTTTATTATGCCAAAACAACCACCTGGATGTACTTTATCCTGCTTATTACATGATTATTTTCATACATGACATTGTTCTGAGACATAATATTTTGTTAATTCTTTAAATGAACGCAAAGCTGGCAGAAACTAAAACAGCTGACGGTGTTTAACGAAAGTTACTCTAACCTGTATATTAGTCGGTCACAAGATGGAAAAAAATAGTCAAAAGCGCAAAGATGACAGAAATGAAAGTGGCTGATTAAAGCGTGGACTGACCTACATATTATTCAGTCACAAGATGGCGCCAAACAGTCCAAAACAGTGACGTGACCGACAAAAAATATGGATATAAGTATATAAATTTGAGCTGCATTTCTTAATCTGGGGTTGTGTAAGACTGAAGGGCTTTATTATGCCAAAACAACCACCTGGATGTACTTTATCCTGCTTATTACATGATTATTTTAATAAATGACATTGTTCTGAGACATAATATTTTATTAATTCTTTAAATGAGCGCAAAGCTGACAGAAACTAAAACAGCTGACGGTGTTTAACGAACGTTGCTCTAACCTGTATATTAGTCAGTCACAAGATGGTGTGAAATAGTCAAAATCGCAAAGCTGACAGAAATGAAAGTGGCTGATTAAAGCATAGACTGACCTACATATTATTCAGTCACAAGATGGCGCCAAACAGTCCAAAACAGTGACGTGACAGACAAAAAATATGGATATAAGTATATAAATTTGAGCTGCATCTCTTAATATGGGGTTGTGTAAGACTGAAGGGCTTTATTATGCCAAACCAACCACCTGGATGTACTTTATCCTGCTTATTACATGATTATTTTAATAAATGACATTGTTCTGAGACATAATATTTTATTAATTCTTTAAATGAACGCAAAGCTGACAGAAACTAAAACAGCTGACGGTGTTTAACGAACGTTGCTCTAACCTGTATATTAGTCGGTCACAAGATGGCGAGAAATGGTCAAAAGCGCAAAGCTGACAGAAATGAAAGTGGCTGATTAAAGCATAGACTGACCTACATATTATTCAGTCACAAGATGGCGCCAAACAGTCCAAAACAGTGACGTGACAGACAAAAAATATGGATATAAGTATATAAATTTGAGCTGCATTTCTTAATCTGGGGTTGTGTAAGACTGAAGGGCTTTATTATGCCAAAACAACCGCCCGGATGTACTTTATCCCGCCTATTACATGGCTACTTTACTAAATTATATTGTACTGAGGCTTAATATTTTATTCATTCTAGACAGAAACTAAAACAGCTGATGGAATTTAAAAACTGTTGCACTAACCTGTGTATTAGTCAGTCACAAGATGGCGCCAAAAAGTCAAAAATGCAAAGCTGACAGAAATGAAAGTGGCTGAATAGAGCCAAAGTCACTTTAAGGCAAGCATTTTCCCTCGGCGGCCATCTTTGAAATGCCTCTCTTTCAGTATGCTCTGTTTGAATGGGGAAATATCAAATTCTCCTAAATTGCTTGCCAAGCTTACTGTCAAATTTCATTTTAGGAATCACCAATAAAGTTAAACAACGACTGCCTCTTTAGTTTTATTTCTAAACATTCAAATCAGGGCCCCAAATGGCCCTCCCCCCTCCCCCAGAGAATCCTCAGTCTATAGTGACCGATGATTGGCTCCAGGAGTGTTGCCAACAATTTCTAATGAAAAGGCGCTAAGCTCTGCCCAATGAGTCGATAAATGTCTCTAGATTAAGTCATACGTCAATTTGCATATGACTGATGTCATCACGTCCAGCCGTTTATCAGTATAGATGTGTAAACTAGAAAACTAGTAGAAAACTAATCATACAGGTCTGGAATGATTCTGATGATTTATTCCCGATCTATTAAATGCGATCCTACTCCAAAATAAACGATAATGTCCATGGGGAACCAAAAGGTGCAAAGTGGAAATCAGGAAAAAGGAGGAGAATAAAAGGTGTTAGGGAGCCATAAGCTCATCAGTTCGTTCCTCTGTTACCCACAATCCCTCAGGAGCACCCAGAAACCTCCCCTCTGGGTGTGAAACGCTTCATATAATCCATCTGCGGCGGCGTTTACGAGCACTGAATAAAACTCATGCCTCAAAACACCCTCACACTGACACGAGTGAGGAAAGACTGTGTGTGTTTGTGTGTACAGTCAGAGGAACAGAACTAAGCTGCTGTGATCTGATATCAGCACTAAACTCTTCTGCGCTGTTTGCGGATCATCCCACTCCAGTTCATTCTCTATAGGAGTCGAGTGGTGGATCATGGGATTGAGAGCGATGCTAAGCAAGCGGTGAGATAAAAATAATAAATATATGCAAAGCAAAAGCTGAATGGAGGAGTGTTTCTTCCACAGAATAAAGAAATACGAATAAAGGGAAATGTTGATAAGAGTTTAAAATAATGATTTATTAGTTAATGTATTTACTAACATGATCAAACTATTAGTAATACATTTATTACTGTATTTATTCATGTTTGCTAATGTTGTTTAGGTGAAATAATGTTAGTTTGTGTTAACTCACGGTGCATAAACTAATATTAACAAGCTTAAATTACTTAAAGAGCTCCTATTATGTATTGTAAAAGGTCATATTTTGGATTTGGGGGACACTTTCATTGTCTTATAATATGCATTTATTTTTACCTAATTATCTTAACGACTCCTATATGATCGGTTCAGCGAGTCTTTTGTTCCCAAACCCCTCCTTAATACGATGCTAATCTGCGCTGATTGGTCCGATGATCCAGTCTGTTGCAATTGGTCGACTGCATTCAGCGTGAGACAGAGAGAAACGCCCACCCCGGCTTATCAACATTGTTGAAGTAGTCAGAGTGCAGGGTGTATGTGTGAGCCCAATGCAGGAGTGCATTAAAGCAATGCAGATAAACACCAGCATATTGTGCATTATTAACCATAAATAGTGGCAAAAGTTGAATTATTTTGAAATTTGACCACCGCACGTACGTAGGAACAGCTGACGGTGGCCATAGCATTGACAGGCAGAGGATTGCAAGCTACAAATGCATTTAAATAGGTAAAGAAAGCAGCTTTTGCCGCGTTTTTAACATGGCTTTAGACTCGGTATGTGAATATAAAGAGTTAACCAGATACAGTACAAGCCGCGTGGCGCGAGGAACAAAAGACAAAGAACAAAACACAATTAAATACATATTTTGCGAGCTAGAGAAAACAAGAAGGCAACCATTTTAGTCACACTTACACTAGTGAAATGGAGGAAACTGATCCATAAACTGTGTACTGACAAAGTCTCATCCATCAATAGTCTTTTCTGATCCTTCCTTTAACAAATGGCCGACGAATGCCCCGTTGCAGGGTAGATTATTGCATCAATCAACAGAATTTTCAGTCATCTTCAGTCATGATCAGTCCCACACACACCTGCACTCTGCTAGAGTTTGAAGAGAAAGGCTTGTTCACGTTTTACCGGATCCGGCACTTCATATTTGGGATTGTGTCATAGGCAAAAGATTCGGATGAACGACGAACAAGGTTTAACCCTCAACTGGATGTTTTCATTCACTTAGAGCTGTGTCACACACTGTATGGAAGGTCATTTTCAAAAACTCATAACAGGGGCTCTTTAATGTTGAATTATGATTAATAAATACTTTACAAGATTATTCATACTGTTTTTGTTAGTAAATACATTAAGTAATGAACTATTATTCTAAAGTTTTATCGCATAATTGAAACTCATCATAATATACTTCTTTTAATCTCACAATTGTTTTTTTTTCTGTGAATTCAGACTTTTTTCCACCTTAAAATTCTACATATCACAGTTTTGTCTTTATTTTCTCCTCAGGATCAAGTTTGAATCTTAAAAATCAGAATTGATTTGCAAAACTTGTGAGATAAAAGTAGTTTGTTTTTATTCCATGACGAAATAAAATTCAGCCTTTATTTTGTAGATAACAGCAAATGTGAAAGCAAGTGGAGGTTGTTAAACCTGCCAAAAAGGCCTTTAAAGGACCATGACTCAGTTTCCACCAGTCGTCTAAGCCTCATGTGTGCTTCTAAAACTGTTTAAGCTTGACAGATTGGGTCAGATCAAACTATTTCAAATTCGATCAAATGAGGAATGCAGAACGGGATGAATGATTGGAGGCAGACGTGACTTCAGGGTCCAGAGTCTTTTTCACAACTGGAAAGCGGATGTGCTAACAAACACCCGAAATCTATCTCGCGGAGCGTCACGCCGACAGCTTTTTCCATTCGCCTTCTGTTTTTCTGCGAGAGGAAGCGTTCGGTAATGCTTTGAAAAGGTCAGGCTGACGAGCCGTTTGATCGCTCCTGAATTCTGTCAAGCCCCAAACTCACTGAACAAACCGCAAAAAGAGTCGACGCAAAAGGTCACGGTCCACTTAAACGCTCAGAGTCCATAACGCCAAACAGAAGCAAACAGAATGTAATGCTTTGAAGCGAAATCATCAGCTCTAAACAACAAACAAATGATAATATCAGGCTCACAGCTGACGCGTTCACATGAATTACTACAATTACTGGATCCTGCAAACATGCATAGACTTTGTTATTCAAGCGTCATGAAATGAAATGCACTTTTAATGAATATTGAAGAACAAAGAAACTGCTCCAGGCAACACTTCACCCAAAAATCAACATTTACACACTATTTAATCACCGTCAAGTGGTTCCATACCTTTATGTTGCTTTTTTCTATTGAACACAAAAGAAGATAGTTTGAAAAATGCAAGAAACCTGTAACCATTTACTTTCATTGTAGGATCTACAAATACTATGGATGTTAGTGGTTACAGGTTTTCATCTTTCTTCAAAAGATCTTCTTTTGTGTTCAACAGAAGTAAGAAAGGTTTGAAACAACCATAGGGTGAGTAAATAATGGCAGATTTTTTATTTTTGGGTGAACTATCCCTTTAAATGATTATAAAAGACAATGAATTTATCAAATGATGTCACATACTGCACAAAGTTATGCTATTCTGTATATTTGTCTTGTTTTCTAGTACAAAAAAACTTTTAAATAAACATAACAGGTTAGGTTGTGTTTTCTGACATTCTTACACTTAAATTTAGGAAGTCTGAAGTTCTCGAAACAAAAACTATTTATCATTAATTAATATCATTAATTAATTAAAACAACAATTTACGCATAAATTACATTTTGATCCATTTCTCCGAGACTAAAGGCCGGCTCACACTGTGCGATTTTTTTTTTTTTCAATCCTTAAATATTTGTAGCATGTCACACTGCACGAACATGGCTCCCATGTCACACTGTAAAGATCTCAACTGTCATAAAGTCAGACTTAACTGCGATGCGATGATGGCAAACACGGAAGAAAACTCCCTCTGAGTTTGACTTCATCCACCTGTAGTGTTCTGAAATTATTCCTCACAGCAAGCGTAAACAATCTGTAGTGGCAATTTTTTCACACGGCGTGTCTCAATAATAAAACCAGGAAGAAAAAAAATGTTTTATTGAATTGTCGCATGGATTGCGTCATCATATTTAGCACTCCTAGCACTCCCACTCCTGGTTCTTTGATTGACGGTCATCGCAGCTGAATCTGAAATCTTCATCGGAGGAAATCTGATCGCAACAGGCATTAAGCGGCTGTCTGTGAACATGTCAAACCAACGATAATCGATCACAGATATTAGCTTAGGATTTTAGGAATCTTTCAGGATTTCCCAAATTTGTATCAGATAACAAAATCAAGGCTGAATCTCACAGTGTGAACAGGGTTAAGATAATATTTGATGTCATTCTGCATCTCAAGTAAATGAATACTAAAACTGAAAAAAAGCTATTAAAAAAGGTAAGATAAAGTACTTTTGATTCACTGTTGACCTTATTCTTCCGGTACAAGTGGGTATTGCAAACGTTTTGGTTCAAGACTTCCATTCTCGTTCCCTTGCATTCATTTTTAGATGTTAAAACAGCTCGTTGAGCTTCTTGATGTTACAAACTGATATTTTCTAATTATATTATTCTACTTTTTATGTATAGTCATGAACACACTTGTTTGTAGATCAGGTAGTCTGACCGTTTTCTGCCGTTTATTATTTATAGTCATTTCTCCCACAGGCGACTAAATTGGAAGTTTTAAAACAGCACGTGATGATTTTGCCAAGTACGATGCGATCCTGGATTAACATCTATGTCGATCCTGAAACATCATATTTGTTGGAAAATGTAATCCATACCTATTCCCTATCAATAAAAGCAGCATTTCTCAGTACTACAATACATAGGGATTGAAGTTGTCCATGTTGGGGGGGGGAGAGCTACATAAATTGCTGTTACAACAGCCTGATCTCACGAGAAAACGTAAGTATTTTACGTTTTGTCAGTTTAGTGGCGAATTCGTACGAATTCATACGAGTTCAGTCGTACGAAATTGTACGATTTTAAAAAGGAGGCGTGGCACCTAAACCCCACCCCTAAACCCAACAATTATTGGCGGATGAGTAAATCGTACTAAATTGTATGAATTAGACTGTACGAATTTATACGAATTAGCTACTAAATCAAAAAGTTACGAATTGTGACATTGTGTTGGTTACAACGTGCAGCCTTTTGGATTTTCACTCTTGATACATCGTCTCCAAGAGGTTTAAATGAGGAGTCTGATATTCGTGTTTTTCTTTAATGTTTAATTAGGTGTCTGGATAAAGGTTTTTTTGGCTATATTTTGAAATATATTTTGGTGTATTATTTAATTGTGTTTCCTTGTTATATTGTGTTATGTTTTCTTTATTTTGTGATGTAACATTAGGGGTTGTTTCTGTATTTTCGCTTAGAATATCTAAGTTGTACAATTTATAAATAGGTATTTTTTCTATTTTTCTTGTTGTGAGATAATGTGCGAGATCATGTGATCTGGAAGTGTACAAAAAGGAGCAACATACTGTGATGAACACTGTCTGAGAAAGAGCCATGTGCTCGAAACGTTACACGCCTTGTTTCAGCCTTTTTAATTTAATAAATTGGTGTTGGTGTTGTTGCCTTTTTGAATATATATTTCACTATCCCTAAACCCAATCATAACTGTAAAATATTCCCCAAATCAGAGGGGAATAATAGTTGGATAACAATCATGTACAAGTGCATAAACCTAACCGTAAGCCTATCCCTTAATTCTGATAGGCTGATTAGAATGTTATTCCAGGATCAACAAAGATGTTAATCAAGGAACATGTCCTACTTGGTGAAATTAGGTTGGTGTTTAAAACAACGTTGCACTTCCGAATCGCTGAATAAGGTCAATAAAAAACAAAGCAGATTTTACAATCGCAGTAATTGTGAACAGATGTGAAAACAATATCAAGTCAATCATGCACAACCTGACTGAAGCTCATCACACTTTACAGACGTACTGTAGTTCCCAACCCAGACTCATTCTGAAAACGTAGTCCCGCGGATGGAGACCGCGAATTATGTAGCCGGCAGTACGTATGGCTGCATTTCCTTTTTTTTAAAACGAACGCTAGGGGGCGGTGTGACGCCGTTCCTTTTCGTGCTTACCGGCTGACAGCTTACCCCGTGTGGAGGGCTTTCCCGCCGCAACCAGTTTGTCCAGTTAGCTCGTTGTGTATGTTGGCGGACTTGAGACCTAGAGAGGAGATGACCACGACGACGGGGTTCAAGTCCAGGGAAGAGCGGTTCCCGAAATCAGGTAAGACATAAACAGAATCCAAAAATAACATGGTAAGAATGTGGTAAAATCCGAAAACGTGGTAAAAAAATCAGACGAGGGCTTTTCTTTTTCTGGACGGCTTTGGAAATCGTTGGTTGGGTTTTAGGGAAGTAAGTGGGTGGGCGGGTCAATCGCTAAAATTGTTTGGGTTTAGGGAAGGAGGAGGGTGGGTCTGTCGATCGATCAGCCAGCTAGTCAGTCATCCAGTCATTCAGCCAGTCTGACAGACGCTCGGCCGACAGCGGCCTCTGGTGGGTTTACGTGAGAACAGCAGGCGCGAACGGCACTCGCGAGAGAAATTTGAGATACGAAAAGGCGCACGCATTGGCCTCTTGTGGATTTGTGAAAACAAAAACTGCAAAATGACGTACCTCCCAGGACGTATTCAGTGGTCTCCAGAAACGTCCACAGGACTACGTTTTCAGAATGAGCCTGGGTTGGTAGTTTCTTGTGTTGTGCACTATATTCGACTTATCACATTCTCCATGTTTCACTAGCAGGATTATAGTCCACAAATTCTTCATTCGTCAACAAGAGACAAAAACCTCAGGGAGGAAGGTCATTTTAACAATTAAAGGAACCATGAAAGAAAATAAATCAAATTTTAAAATCCTCTATTTGCATTCTTTCATTAGCTTGCCGTTGCTGTTTTCTGATGCGATTAAATCTAGCATTATCGTAGCATCTGTAAATATTAACAACATGTCTCCCTGCAAACAGAACATATGCGCTGTGATTTCCCTTCGATCTCCATCCTCCAGTGGCAGATTTATGACATGAATCATTGATGAGCTTCAGTCTTGTAGTGCGCGTTTGACTTTAAGCCCACCTGATCCTCACCCTTGAAGATCTCAGACATCATCTTCTGCATTTTCTGCAGTGGCGTTCATGCATACTGCCACGAGACCTAACCCCTGTTTAAAAAGACCTTATGTAGAAGTGTTAAGAAGCCTGAACGATCTTGTCATGCACGTCTACCATCTAGAGCCCACAAGAGGCGTCTAGAACACAAGAGCGAGCGGGAGTTTGAAATAAAGAGGGAAAACAGAGGACAGAACATGAGGAGGAGGCTGAAGAAAGACAGAGAGAATGAATGAGTTCAGATCCAGAATGAGGGCGGGGCTGGGAAAAGGAGGCGTGTGTGTGTGTCCAAGGGGGCGGAGCTGGAATGGCTTCAGAACTGTGCATTTTTTAACATGGGTCCCTGGTTAATTAGCGGAAGATGGGTGGGCGGAGCTACCAGACGTAGCCAAACTCGTCGTCCTCTCCGTCTTCGTCGTCTTCGATGGCCCCGCGGGGGTGGAGTCGACCCCGTCTCTCTTTCTGTCGGCTCCGCCCACTCTGTGCAGACTCCTCCTCCTCTTGGTCGTCCAGTAGAATGACTGCGCCGCCGCCGCTGCCGAAATCTCCAGATGTCTCCTGATCCTCCTCTACACACACACACACACACACACACGGGGGGATGAAAGAGAAGGTGTGTGTTCTGGGGAAGATCATTCATTATATATAAAAAAGAGGATATTTTATACATTTTGACAGAGGATTCAGGAAACGCTGTTGAATAATGGAGCTTCAGATGTCAGGACTACACACACACTCCACGCACACACAAACACACACACAGCTAACAAACTTAAAACTAGTATAGTAATAGTAGTAATATATTATCTAAATGTAATTCATAAATACATAATGCGTGAAAACTAAGCTAGATGATTTCTATCACATACACAGACATTTTATATCAATTTTTTATAAATATAAATAAATTATATTACATCAAAACAAACTATTATTTTGGATGCGATTAATCATGATTAGGGGGCGACGTGGTGGCGCAGTAGGCAGTGCTGTCGCCTCACAGTTAGAAGGTCGCTGGTTCGAGCCTTGCAGTTTGAATGCAGTTTAAACATTGCATCCTATTTTATTGTTAATTTATCATATTGTTGTTGTTTTATCCAATCTTATGTCGTATTTTGACACTCCTGTTCTTCAGTTTAAACTTTACAGTAATTTACCTTTTTAGATAAGATTGCAAAGATTATTGTTCATTTGATACCGAGCCTTTAATTGTCATTTATAAGGGATTTATAAAGCATAAACAGTCCTCATTTTAGATTAGGTCACAAAGCTGCATGAAGTTGAGTTAATAAAGCATTTATTAACATACATAGTAACCATTACTATATGCCTGAATAATAAGATATATAGATGTTCATTTGAATAGTTTATTAATCATTTATTAACTCATTCTGAATTATCTTAAAAACCTCAAACTACTCTTAAATACAAATGGTTTGGAAATAATGCAATACTGATATTAGTAATGAAAAATCAACCAGTCACAAATTATGAAAGTACAATTAAGCACATTATAAATGTGGTTATAAGTAATGCCAGATGGAATCTGCTGACATTTTTTTCAATGATGGGGTAAAATCGATTAAATCAAGAATCAACAATGGGATAAAAATCTGGGGAAATCTGCACAATTCTGCGCGCACAGAATTCCGTAGATTTTCCGCAGATTTCCACAGATTTTTAGCCCATCAATAATTCTGTTTATTTACTTGAGTAAATGTGTGTAAATCTATATATATATTATATATATTCAGTTTTTAAATTAATTTCAGTAATATTATTGACTAATATGTAAATATTCATATCATTTGTCCAATTATTATTATTATTATTGTACAATGCAGTGTGTACAGTAATATTTTCTGTCTTTTAGTAGAGATATTATATGAGAGACTTGCTTTGTTTACCAAATAAAGTTAATCTAATTGGATTTGCATTGTAAACAATAAATAAAAGTTACAAATATATTATTTATTTCATATATTAAGACTTTAGTTATGATACTTCCAAAATCATTCCACAGAAATCCGTCAATTTTACCAAAATTCTGGCAAAAAACGTCTGCAGATTCCGTGTGTGCTTAGTTATGTCAAGAATACAGCATTTGTAGCTGCAGTAATAAACTGCTTACTAATGTTTATTAATGTAAAGTTAATGCTTAACAAATAATGGATTCACTAGATGCTAATGCTTAATAAATGATTCATAGTGTGTAGTTATTATAAGGTGTTACCGACTTGTCTTACATCTTGAAACGGGTAAAATAGGTGCCCTTTAAACAATAATAAAAAATAAAGATATAAAAACAAAAACCAGCTCAAAATAACAGAATTTGATCTGTTTTAAAACCCCACTGGTGTGTGTATCAAAGTGTGTGTGGCACAGGTTCCGCTGTGTGCATGTACTGTATGTGTGTACTTGTTTTTTAAATTCTAGTGGGGACCTTAACCTGAATGCAAACAGACTCGTGGGGACAAGAACTGATGTCCCCACGTGTAAGCATGCTTAGAAATCAGACAGAATGAAGTATTTCGAACATCTATAAATGCAGATTGTTTGGGTTGGGTTGGGATTTTGGGTACTGTCGTGGAGATGCTTGTGTGTGTATGTGTGATGTGTGTTTAAAGTTTTACCACAGGTAGGGTTGCCCTGTCTGCGGGATCCTGCGAGCTCATTGCCGTATTTGTCCACACACCAACATTGACCGGTGCTGCCGTGACACTGAGTGGCCTTAAAATAACCGTCCTCAGTGCAGCGGGGTACATACACTCCTACAGACAGACACACACACACACAGACACAGAAAAACAACATTAAAAATGAACACATAAATGACCAGCTTAGATTAAAACCACTTCTCTCTCATTAACCAAACGTTGAAGTTATGTCTGTGGAATGTTGAGATCCCAGGACCTGTGGACAGTTTGTGATGAGACTCTTTAAAAGAGGCTTGTGGAAAAGAGACGCAAGCTCCGAGGTGGGGAGTTGTGGGTTCCGCAGGGCTGTCTCTCGGGGGCAATATGCCCTCAGGAGATGAAGATAGTTAGCTAGACAGGGCTTTATATGTGAGATAGTCAAGTCAGGGGGGATATTAAATGTTTAGCTGACCACTACCTCAGCCCAAGCCTCTCTCCTGACCCAGTCATGTGTTGGGGGTAAATAGTCCAGCCCCGCCTTCTCTCCACATTTTATGAATGAACTGAGTATCATGGCCCCGCCTCCAAACTGTGGATGGATGAATCCTATAGCGGGCCTGTGTGATCATGGAAGTGCGCTCTGTCTAACTCTGTGATAACGCTGGTGCCGTTCTCCTTGGCTGGGTCTCAAAGGCTGTCTTTTTTTAACTTTTATTTGTGTTTATGTCTGTTGTATGTAGAGTGTGATTTGTTATGTGCGTGAAAGGTGATCAGTGCGGGAGGCGAATGAGGGGGAGATATGATAACAGCGGATGCGCCTTAATTTTGTGTGCAGCGTAGGTTGAGGTGTTGGGTGCTATTCGAAACACTGTTGCAGTAATGTGTTAAACTCACTGTGTGTAAAGGAACTGGCGTGATAATCGCGTGTAGCCTTTGATGTCTATATCTCTCACCCTGGCATCCGCATCTGATTGGCCCTAGTTCTTAAAGTAAATAAAGCATTTCTCTTTTGTACATTACACCGTGTGTGGTGTTTTTCTGACAGACATAACTGTCAATAAGGTTCATTACAGTACATGTCTAATGTGCTATATGCTTGGGGACTTTTATATTGGAAAAAGCCTGCTCAGGCGCTTCCGGTGAACACAATCCTGTGAATTTTCTTTCAAATATTTCACAGTATTTCCTATAATATTTTTTCCTCTGCAGAAAGTCTTATTTGTTTTATTTCGGTTAGAATAAAAGCTGTTTATAATTTTAAAAAGCTATTTTAAGGTCAATATTATTAGCCCCCTTAAGAAATATTTATTATTGATTGTCTACAGAACAAACCAATTAACCTGTTTAACCTAGTTAAGCCTTTAAATGTCACTTTAAGCTGAATACTAGTGTCTTGAAAGAAATCTAGTCAAATATTATGTGCTGTCATCATGCAAAGAGAAAATAAATGGGAAAAAATATAAAAGAATTGAAATTGAACAGAAGGGCTAATAATTCTGACTTGAACTGTGTACAGCCCATTGGTCCAGAGGGTGTCGGGGGAGGGGCTAACACCTGTCCATCAAATCCACCCACCTAACAGAGTCTTCCTTCGGCTCTGAGAATGAATCTTGTTCATCTCGTTCTGACACGGCATGCCTGAAGAAACACACGGTTTAATACAGTTTAGTAGATAGATAAGATCTTCCCAACAGGCTTGTGATATGTTATTCTTCTTTTTTTGCAAACTCACCGTCGGGCTTCTGAAAGCAGTAGCACCACTCGTTGTTGGAGAGTTTTCCGTCTTTGAAAGAGTCGCAGGAGTTGAACAGCGGCCTCATGCACAGCTCGTATTTATCAAGGTAAATGGCGCTGAGCTCTGACTGGTCGAGCAGAAGGTCATAGTTCATGTCCAGCTTGTTGAACATCCAGCCGAGAGAATCTTTACAGATGGGTAAAATGCTTGTGTCGAAACCTACAGGAGAGAGATTTAAAAGCACTTTAATTTTAACAATCATTTAAAACAATGCAATGAAACATAAAAACATAATTTATCATGATAATAATCATTATATAATAAAATAATTATTAATATGTAATATATAATTAATTACAATTTTAATTAATAATAACAACAACAACAACAATAATAATAATAATAATAATAATAATAATAATAATAATAATAATAATAATAATAATAATAACAATAATAATAATAACAACAACAACAACAACAACAATAATAATAACAATAATAATAATAATAATAATAATAATAATAATAATAATAATAATAATAATAATAATAATAATAACAATAACAATAATAATAATAATAATAATAATAATAATAATAATTATTATTATTATTGAAATAAATAGTAATGCATTTGTTTATACTGGTGGTGGATGGAGAAGTAAAACCAAATAAGTAGTAATATAAATAATTCAGTAATAAATGCTTGAAAAATTAAAATACTGCTTTTGCAACTACATTTACCAAGCTAAAACAACAACAACAACAACAACAACAACAACAACAATATTTGTTTTTCATTCTGCTACATTTATTAGGTTTTGACAGGTGAAATCTTAAAATTTGTTCAAAAATACATTACTATTATTTAAAGAAAGAGCTCATGTAAATCCTAGAAAAAAAAAATCAACAATAAAAAAAAATAAATAAATAAATAAATATATATATATATATATATATATATATATATATATATATATATATATATATATATATATATATATATATATATATATATATATATATATATATATAAATAACCCTCCTGAATTATTAGCCCCTGTTTATTTTTCCTCAATTTCTGTTTAATGGAAATCAGACTTTTTTTCAACACATTTTCAAACGTGTTTAGTTTTAATAACTCATTTCTAATAACTGATTTATTTTATCTTTGTCATGATGACAGTAAATAATATTAGACTAGATATTTTTCAAGACACTTCTATACATCTTAACATGACATTTAAAAGCTTAACTAGGTTAATTAGGTTAACTAGGCAGGTTAGGGTAATTGGGCAAGTTGTTTTATAACAATGGTTTGTTCTGTAGACTATCGAAAAAAATATAGCTTAAAGGGGCTAATAATATTGACCTTAAAAAAAAAAAATCAAAGTGGGCTAATAGTTCTGACTTTAACTATATATTTTACTAATACTACTAATAGTAATTATACTAGTAGTAGTAGTAGTAATTATTATTATTATTTTTACTACTAATAATATTGTTAATAATAATAAAATATTAATAACGTTGTTAATAATACTAATACTAATACTAATATTGTTGTTATCCTACACTACTACTATTACTACAACTACTAATAATAATAATAATAATTAATAAGAGATATACAAAAAAATAAATCTTAATAAAGTAAGCATTATATATCAACTTCTTTTAATGGGTAAAATAAATAAGCCACCAATATTAATAATAAAAATAATATTTATTGAAAATCAAGCATTGCTAAAATGGCAGTAAACTCATTTGTGTAATTAATAAACAGACTCACGTCCTTGTGCAGTGTCACTGGTGCTGGTCTTCAGGTCTCGGTTTGCATCTGTGTGTAAAACCCCGAACCAGTCTTTGAGTCTGGAGGCTAAACTTCTCAGATCAGCATCAGTGCAGCCTAAACAAACACACAAACACAGATTCAATGAGCATGCGTGTGTGTGTGCTGATGAAACATATCCTTCTGTCTTCACAATAGTGGCTTGTTGCTAAAAGGGATACAGCGATTGATGCGAGTATCCACATCTGAATCCCTTCTAAACTCTACCACATTAGTCCTGGAGGAACTGATTAAACTCAGCTCTTCAAACAATAGCCTTTATCCTCATTTATAAACGCATCTACAAAAAACGTAATAGAGACTAAAGCGAGTTTAAAGAGGTCAGAGGTCAGATGAAGAACATACAGATTGCCTTTCACGGCTCAGGAGATTTAATAGAGTTCATAGCGGTGAACGTTTCCTTGAACTATAAAGTTGTTTCTTCTCCAACTTCAGGTCTTAAAATGAATTTGACGAGATCTCATTTCTGATTATTCCTTTTTTTATGAAGCGAATACTAACGAGAAATCTCAGTGGAATTAAATGAAGACTTTAAGCTAATGGTGATTGGGTTTTTTCCCCCCAATGGTTTAAGGTAATTTGGCCACTTCTAACCAGTGATGGAAACAACCCAGGCTCATTCTGAAAACGTAGTCCCGTGGACGTTTCTGGAGACCGCGAAATACGTAGCCGGGGGTACGTACGGCTGCATTTCATTTATTTAAGTGAACGCTGCGGGGCGGTGTGACGCCGTTCCTTTCGGCGCTTGCTGGCCGGCAGCTCGCCTCCGTGTGGAGGGCTTTCCCGCTGCAACAAGTTTGTCCGGTTAGCTCTTCGTGTACTTTGGCGGACTCGAGGCGCAGAGAGGGGCTAACCATGACGACGAGGACTGGGTTCGAGTCCGGGGAAGAGCGGTTCCAAAAATCAGGTAAGAAAACAAAAACAAAATCCAAAAAATGAAGTGAACAAGTTCATCACAGGGTGAGAATGTGGGCAAAATCCGAAAACGTGGTAAAAATCAGACGAGGGCTTTTCTTTTTCTGGATGGCTTTTGTGAATCGTCGTTGGTTGGGTTTAGGGACGGAGGAGGGTAGGTCAGCCGATTGGCCGGTCGCACGATCAATCATTCTGCCATCCAGACAGACAGGTGAAAGGTCGTTCGACAGCGGCCTCTAGCGGGTTTACGCGAGAACGGCGCGGGAAAAAGCACGCACAGCGGCCTCCCGCGAATCTGCGAAAACAAAAACTGCAAAAATACATACCTCCCGCGATTTATTTCGCGGTCTCCAGAAACGCCCCCGGACTACGTTCTCAGAATGAGCCTGGGTTGGATGGAAAGAGTACTGAACAATCATACTCAAGTAAAAGTACCATTACTTGCCTAAAAATGTAGTGCAAGTAGAGTTAAAGTATCTGCTGTAAATATTACTGAAAGTATGAGTAAAAAGTAGACCTTTTAAAGTGCTCAAGAGTAATGAGTAGTGAGTATTACGCTGTAAAAAGCTGATGCATTTACATGTAATTTGTGGATGTGTGCAAACGTAATATTCTGTATTGCTTTTAGTCATTGCCCAGCAGACACACAACGTCATAAGATGTTAATATTAGGTTCAATTTAGGTCATGATGTCAGGTGACCAAAATTCAATGTCTAGCCAGCGTCTAATGACCACATTATTTTAATGTCCAATAACAACGTCAAATGATGTTGATATTTGGTTGATTTTAGGTTGTGTTAGAAAGTGACCAAAATCCAACGTCGAGCCAACATCTTAAACCAACGTCATATTGACATGATACTGACATTTATTCATCAGGTATGGTAACCAAAATCCAACATCTGATAGACGTCATAGTGGTAACGTCCACACAACGTCAAGCTGTATCATTATTAGATGTTATTTGGTTGATTTTAGGTTGGTCGTTGGACATTGATGTCAGTCTGACGCTATGTTCTGACGTCAACCCGATTTTCATTTCCAAACAAAATGCAGCGTCCCCATGATGTTGGGGTACAACGTCAATCTGACGTCATGTTGACGTCTTGTGCCTACTGGTTGTTTAAGGCCATCAGTGACAAATGCAAGTGACGATTTTGGACATCTTGGACACTTTTAAAGCTTCCAAATAGTTTGCTGCATTTATAAATCGCCCATGTCTTGAGGTAGTTCTGTATGATGTGATTTACCTCTTTAGAGATTTGATTGGACAGGAATCACAGGACAGATTTTTCTAATCCTTCATAAGAAATAAAGTAGTGACTGCAGGTTAAAGGAAAGTAGTGGAGTAAAAGTACAGAGACAGCACTAAAAATCTACTCAAGGGAAAGTAAAAGTACACTTTTTTAAAACTACTTAAATTACAGTAATTTGAGTATTTGTAATTTTTTACTTTACACCACAGATTATAGCCCACTAGTTGGGGATTTTAATCAATTATTTATTTCACATTTAATATATTTTCACATTTAACACATTTTAAATATAGCTCATATTTTACATTTAATAAATGTAGTATTTTTATTTTACATATATTATTTTCACATTTAATATATTTTTTCAGCTTATTTAGTATTTTTACATTTAATATATTTATATTTTAAATTAAATCTACTATTTTCAAATTGAATATGTTAAAATATAGTTCATATTTTACATTTAATATAATATTTTTTTACATTTAATATATTATAAATAATTTAATATTTTTATATTAAATTTTTTTTACATCCATTATATTTTCAATCTATAATTCACATTTTACTCTCACTATATTTAATATTTTTACAAAAAATACAGTAGTTTGACATTTAATATATTTTAAAATTATTTAAAATTTGTACATTCAATATAACATTTTCACATTTGTTTATTCTTGATCTAAATGAGTCTGTGAACTGAATTTAATGAGCACTCACTGCTCTCCAGGTGGAATAACTGAGATATAAACGATCTCATTTATGATTATTCTTTTTATGAAGTGAATATCTGACCAACCTAACGAGAAATCTCAGTAGAATAAAATAAAGACTAACACTAATTCTAATGGTGGAATTTATTTGAAAGTTAATTGGGTTTTTTGCAATGGTTTAAGGTCCTTTGGCCACTTATAATCCACTAGATTGCAACTTTATTCCTGTCTGAATCTGAAATGTCAAAGATTTTCTCCCAGAGGAAGCTCCGCTAGTGTTTCTGACAAACATCAGGGTCTTGTGTTAAATTAATTCTCCTCTGAATGTAATGTGGGAATGAACAGGGCCGCAGGGCTGCAGTTTGACAATTTCATCGTAATGAGAATGTGCGTTTTTAGCCATTATAGAGGCTTGTTTCAGAAGCGCCACAAATGAACTACTTGAATAAAATGAAGCCTCTTCCTCCGTGTGATTTGCCACCCTGGAATACCATCATTTGTCTGCCTTCAATGCCTGTGAATTAATTGCTATCTGAAAGGTTTATCAGAACAACTCAGCTGCAAAAAATGCCTGTTTTGATTAGTGTTTCAATCTCTTTTTTACTCATACAAATAATAATAATAATAATAATAATCATAGTAATAATAATAAAAAATAAAAATAAAAAATAAAATAATAATAATAACAACAACAACAACAACAACAATAATAATAATAATAATAATAATAATAACAATAATCATCATAGTAATAATAATAATAATAACAATAATAATAATAATAACAATAATAATAATAATAACAACAATAATAACAATAATAATAATAATCATCATAGTAATAATAATAATAATAATAATAATAATAATAACAACAATAATAATAATAATAATAATAATAATAATAATAATAATCATAATAATAATAATAATCATAATAATATGAAGAAGAAGAAGAAGAAGAAGAAGAAGAAGAAGAAGAAGAAGAAGAAGAAGAAGAAGACGGAAAAGAAGATGAGCAACAACAATTTTATTTTACACAGCACTTTACAAACTTAAAAAGTCAATTTTTACATATAATATATTTAATATTTTTTACATTCATTATAATATTATCATATTTAACATATTTTGAATATATTTAATAGTTTTACGATGAATATAACATATTTACCTGTAAAATGTAAGTAATATTTTTACATTTAATATATCTTTAAATATATGTAATATTTTTTAATTAAATATTATATTTTTACATTTAAAATATTTTAAATAGATTTAATATTTGTATATTTAATATATTTAATATTTTTTATTTAACATAATATTTAACATTTATTATATTTAATAATATAATGTAAATATTTTTACACTTAATATAACATTTGTACATTTAATATTTTTACATCTATTATAATTTTTACAATTAATATATTTCAAATACATTTAATATTTTTACTTTTAATATATTTTTTGACTCAATAAATTTCAAATAGATTTAGTATTTTTTTAAATTTAATACATATAGATCAATAAACTCACTACAGTTTGACAAATATTGCAGCTGTTGGACAACATAACTTATGAGGCTTTTTTAGGTGCGAATGTAGTTGTTTAGATTGCAACTATGGAGTTTATTTATAAGGATAGTGCCTATTTTAAATATTTATAATTTCGGTGACTCAGTGCATCAGTATCCATCAGCCTGTCATACTGAGCAGAGCAAAGACGGTTGACATTCCGCCACAAGATGGCGACAGAGATCGCATAAGTCCTCAGGGGAGGAAAAACTCAATTTTTCAATCACAGCTGATCAAATCATTATAAATCAAATAAGTAACATTCGAAGTCGATCTCTCTCTTTTGTATGTTGTAGTGCTGCATTTATACCATAGTAATCTGCTAGTGTTTGCTTTGACTTTTTCGGGGTTAAGTACTGTGATAACCCGATAGCACCAGAGAAATATTGGGAAATCTCTGTAGACTGATGGCATTTCATGTTGTTCAGCTTTATAATCTTAAAATGGGAGCAAAATCCCCTGTTTTGTCATCACTTTAGACATTACGCTAGAGAATCATTCAAACACTAGCTCTAAAGTGACGTTGGTGAAGTAGCAACAGTTTCTGCTGTTCTGACTCTCAGCTGCAGATGTAACGGCGGAATGAAGTAGTTCTTTGTACAAAGAGATTTTTAGACTCTCTGTGATTGATTTTCTTTGTATACGCATGATTATGTTGTCGAACTGTTGTATAAACACAATAGCACACTCATAGCAGTACGATATGGTTGTATATCAACACTGGTGCGAAACTAAGGCACTCGGCCTGCAGCCTCGAGCCAATGCAAGCCTTCCACCAGTACCGATTCACAGCCAAATCGCACTGCTATATATATATATATGTGTGTGTGTGTGTGTGTGTGTGTGTGTGGTTGAAGTCAGAATTATTATTAGCCCCCATTTGATTTTTTTTTTCCTTCTGAAATAGTTCCCAAATGATGTTTAACAGAGCAAGGAAATTTTCACAGTATGTCTGATAATATTTTTTCTTCTGGAGAAAGTCTTATTTGTTTTATTTCGACTAGAATAAAAGCAGTTTTTAATTTTTTAAAACTCCTTTTAAGGTCAAAATTATTAGCCCCTTTAAGCTATTTATTTTTCTGATAGTCTACAGAACAAACCATCGTTATACAATATACAGTACGATACCTAATTACCCTAACCTGCCTAGTTACCCTAATTAACCCAGTTAAGCCTTTAAATGTCTCTTTAAGCTGTATAGAAGTGCCTTGAAAAATATCTAGTAAAGCATTATTTACTGTCATCATGGCAAAGATAAAATAAATCAGTTATTAGAAATGAGTTATTAAAACTATTATGATTAGAAATGTGCTGAAGAAAAATCTGATCCCTGTTAAACAGAAATTAGGGAAAAAAAAACAGGGGGCTAATAAATCTGACTTCAACTGTTTGTATGTATATATGTATGTATATATATATATATATATATATATATATATATATATATATATATATATATATATATATATATATATATATATATATATATATATATATATATATATATATATTATTATTATTATATATATATTTTTTTTTTCGCTTATTATATTGTATTATTGTTTACATTTTGCTTCTCAAGTAACAGAATATACATAGAAATGTTTACATACTATATTTAAACTGGGAAACTAGAACAAACCCAGAGTAAGAAAATATACATATTCCTTCATTATATCCAGATCTAAACTGCAGAATAACAGGATTATTTTTAGCGACACTGCCACAAAACCTGACTCTGTGTGAGATTTCAGAAAAGGAAAGCGAGATGTAGATTAGCATACAGCTAAGCCAGAAACATCATGTGCTGCCAGGAGCTGTGTTTGCACATAACAAAAATATTCAGGAATAAATCCATGTATATGCATTTATTTATTTATTTAAACGGATACAGAAAATATAATGAACACATTCCTCCAAAGTCTTGTTTTGTAGGTCTATATTCAGGATCAGACACACATACTGTATTCCACCTCATATAATCCTGCGCGTGTGTGTGTGTGTGTTTCTCTGAAATGATTTTGGTAGCTGCGTGAATCACACCTCTGAGCAGGATCCAGATAGCACAGCAGTGTAATTCTTCTATTCTACTGATATATCTGTGCTACGATATACATCACATTTCTGTGTGTGCGTGTGTGTGTGTCTGTAATCATAACTCAGGTTTACATTATTCAAGAAACAGTGGAAACACACACACTGCCAGTAGGGAGGATTATGGGGATTGCCTTTAGCAAGTGTCTCCCTGTGTGTGTGTGTGCGTGTGTGTGTGTGTGTGTGTGTGTGCGCGTGTGTGTGTGTGTGTGTGTGTGTGTGTGTGTGTGTGTGTGTGCATGTGTGCCCAGTAAATACAAGAAAAAAACTGTAATGAAGTGTTTTTATTAAGAAATAATGTAAGATTAGCCAGCTGACAGAGTTTTTGCTGTAATGCATCTGTTAAAACTCTGAGAGGAAAATCAAAGGCTGTGGCGAAAATTAAGGCTGTAATTAATGATTAGTTTCATAATCGTTTAATCAGATTCATTCCTTGAATATTTGTGATATTGCAGTCCGTACAATGTTCTACCAACATATGCAAACTCAAGTGTTTTTGTTAAAATATTACTACTACTACTACTACAACTACTCCTACTACTGCTAATAATAGTAATAACAATAATAATAATAATAATAATAATAATAATAATAATAATAATAATAATAATAATAACAATGTGATATAATAAAAAACAGTAAATTAATTAATTAATAAATAAAAAATTAATTAATTAATAAAATATTAAATAATAAAATAAATAATATAATTAAATACATAAATAAATCCATATTTATTTACATATATATTTTACAAATAAATTATAAATAAATAAACAAATAAAATAAAGCAAAAATATAAACAATAAATAAATAAATACATTTATTAATAAATCCATATTTATTTACATATATATTTTACAAATAAATTATAAATAAACAAATAAAATAAAGCAAAAATATACACAATAAATAAATACATTTATTAATAAATACATATTTTGCCTTAAACTGAAAATATATAAACAAACAAAACAAACAAACAAACAAACCAACAAAATAAAATAAATAAAATAAAAAGGCAATAAATAAAATAATATTTATGCCCTTAACTGTAAATGTACAAACAAACAAAAAATAAATACAGGAAAATAAAGTAAAAGAATGAATTAATAAATAAAAAAATATTTTTCTTTAAACTGTAAATGTATAAATAAATAAATAAAAATAAATAAAATAAAAATAAATAAAACATATATTTTGCCTAAACTGAAAATGTATAAACAAACAAATAAAATCTAAATAAATAAAGAAAATAAAGTAAAAAAAATTATATAAAATATAAAAATAAAAAATTATATTTATGCCTTGAACTGAAAATATACAAACAAATAACCTAAATATAATAAATAAATAAATAAATAAATAAATAAATTAATTAATTAATTAATTAATAAATAATTGGCAGTGGCACAGTGGGTAGCGCGATCGCCAGAAGGTTGCTGGTTCAAGCCCTGCCTGGGTCAGGTGGCATTTCTGGAGTTTGCATGTTCTCCCCGTGTTTGCATGGGTTTCCTCCGGGTGCTCCGGTTTCCCCCACAGTCCACACACATGCGCTATAGGTGAATTGAATACAGTGAATCTGTAGTGTATGTGTGTGTATAGGTGTATGTGTGTTTCCCAGTGTTGGGTTGCGGCTGGAAGGGTATCCGCTGTGTAAAAAACATATGCTGGATAAGTTGATGGTTCATTCCGCTGTGGCGATCTCAGATTAATAAAGGGACTAAGACAAAAAGAAAATGAATGAATGAATGAATAATTTTGCCTTAAACTGTAAATGTATAAACAAACAAATAAAATATAAATAAATAAATAAATAAATAAATAAATAAATAAATAAACATTTTGCCTTAAACTGAAAATGAATAAACAAACAAATAAAATATAAATAAATAAACAAACAAGCAAATAAATAAATAAAAGTGAAAAGATAACAAATAAACAAACAAACAAGCAAGCAAACAAACAAATCAAACATAAATAAACAAACAAAATAAAATAAATATTATACATTTTGTACAATATTGTTCCAAAGGACAAGAAAACACTAGAGTAAATCCTCCTCCTGGTGTGTTACAGTCATTTTTCAATATCTTACAGATGACAGCAACCCTGCGACAGAGACTTCCACAAAGGAGTGCAGTAAAAAGTGCAGTAAAGTGCTAGATGGAGCAGTAAAGCCTCCTGAAACGCTATAAAATGAGTCTCACAACTGATGAACAATTTACATCTCACATTAATGCAATTAACCCACACTGAGAACCAGCCTAAAGCAATGACAGACAGAAACCAATGCACACACAGCAGATGCAGACATGTGTATAAACAGTTGAATTAAGGCAGAATTATTCACCCACCAGTGATTTATTTGATCTTTTCCAATATTTCCTTAATGATGTTTAACAGAGCAAGGAATTTTTCACAGTATTTCCTACAATATCTTTTCTTCTGGAGAAAGTCTTAGTTGTTTTATTTCATTTGTTTAATAACAACTAGAGTAAAAGCAGATTTTATTTGATTCATTCATTCATTTTCTTTTCAGCTTAGTCCCTTTATGAATCTGGGGTTGCCACAGCGGAATGAACCGCCAACTTATCCAGTATCCACACACACTCATTCACACACATACACTACGGCAATTTAGCTTACCCAATTCACCTGTAACGCATGTCTTTGGACTTGTGGGGGAAACCGGAGCACCAGGAGGAAACCCACGCGAATGCGGGGAGAACATGCAAACAACACACAGGCGACAGCACTACCTACTGCGCCACCGCACCGCCCCATTTTATGTTATTTTTTAAATCATTTAAGGTCAATAGTATTAGCCCCCTTAAGCAATATTTGTGTCACCAGCTCGGTCCCAGTCATTCCCCTCACTGGCCAGCAGAGGCCTCTTTCACCGGACTTTTAGCGCTACATCCCCCAGAAGCCCCGTACCTGTCACTGATTGCGCTGCACCTGATTCGCATCACACAGTCACTTCATTGCGATGTCTTGTTTGCCCAGTCAACATTACCGAGCGTTTCTACACATCCACTGTTTGATCTCCTGTTACTGACCCGGACTGCTCTCGACCTTGTTTTCCTTGCTGCCTGCCCAGACCCTCTGCTTTCCTCTCTGTTACTGAGTTACGCCGCCAACCCTGATCTATGCCTGTTCCAACGACCAACGAGTGTTTTCCACTTACCTATCGACTCCTTATGCCTGAACTTCATGTGAGTGTTTCTAACAACACTTGGTGTGTATTTCTGATTCAACTGTGTTTAATAAACATACTGCAGATGGATCCCTCTGTGTTAGCCTCCTCGTTACAATTTGATAGATCACACTGTGTGATTGTTACTCACGTGAACGAGCCGTGATTTGCCTGTGAATTCAGGAATTTGTCTGCGATTCCTCAAAACCTGTCGGCAAGTCAAAATCGGGGCTAAGAACATGTGAAAGCTTCTTCAAATATGACTTTATCAGCCGCTTACACAAAACAAGAGCGTGGTGTTTAACTTTAGTATGAAAGTGTAACTCGAAGTGAAGCGCCAGTGTTGTTTGAAGGGCAGTAATTCAGCTCAATTGTATTGTTCTAGTTGTGTGACAGAAACATGTCACTATTTTCTCCAGCAGCAGCGCAAAAGCTGAAAACTGAAAATTGGCGAGTGTCAGGAGGGAAATGACTTTTCAGAATAAGCCACCTGACTGATGGAGACTGATAACACACATATACATCCACACATGCACGCACATACGCACTCGGCGGCGATCCTAGTTTCTCACATAAACACCCACATCTGAGTGCACAGAAATGGAAATGTGTTTGTGTGTACTAGTTTTGGTGGTTTATGAGAGAGTTTTCTTATATAATGACATTGGTATGATATATTTTTGTACTCTATTATGGTGGTTTATGAGGACATGCCTGATAGCCTTAAAATAAATAAATAAATAAATAAATAAATAAATTTAAAAAATAAAACAAATAACCAAACAAAAAACAAACAAATTAAATGAATTAAAATGAAATGAAAGAATAATTTAAATAAAAATAATAAATTAAAATAAAATAAATAATAAATAAAAATAAAATGAAAAATTAAACAAATAAAACTAAAATAAAATAAAAAATAAACAAAACAAATAAAATAAAATAAAATGAAAGAATTAAATAAATTAAAATAAAATAAAAAATAAAACATGAAAATTTAAACAAATAAAATAAAAATAAACAAAACAATTCATTCATTCATTTTCTTTTCAACTTCGTCCCTTTATTAATCCGGGGTCGCCACAGCGGAATGAACCGCCAGCTTATCCAGCACATGTTTAACGCAACGGATGCCATTCCAAGTGCAACCCATCTCTGGGAAACATCCATACACAATGCCGACAATTTAGCCAACCCAATTCACCTGTACCACATGTCTTTGGACACAGGGAGAACATGCAAACTCCCCACAGAAACGGCAACTAACCCAGCCGAGGCTTGAACCAGTGACCTTCTTGCTGTGGGGCGACAGCTAAATAAAATGCAAAATAAAACAAAACTAAACAAATAAAAAATAAACAAAAATTTAATTAAATGAAATAAAATAAATATTAAAATAAAGTAAAAAACAAAACAGATACAATAAAAAATAACATTAAATGAAAAAAAAATACTAAAATTAAAAAGGAAACAAATTAAATTAAAATAAAATGACAAATAAAAAGAAATAAAATAAATTCTAACAAAGCAAAACAAAACAAAAGTAGTTTGAAGTGAAAAAATTTACATATAAATAATTAACGGAGAGATTTTTCAACACATTTAAAAAAAATTGTAATAATAAATTTCTAATAATTAATAAATAAATAAATAATAATAATAATAATAATAATAATAATAATATTACATTTCGTGTTTGGCATGATGAAAGTACATAATACAAATTATTTTGCAACATACTAGTATTCAGTTAATAAGCATGTTTTTTTATTACTTATATACTTATATATATATACTTATATACTTATATATATATAAACAAACAAAAATAAAACAATAATAATTGCTCCTCTTGTTTTTTTAGTGGCAATCTATTTGAAAGTGACTTTAATTATCATACACAACATAAACAGCATGTATTGAAGAGTTTATCAATACAGAACTGCAAGACAGAAACTGCATCATCCACAGGAAATGATTCATCCATTTCTTCCTCTGTTCAATCCACATCTTTGATATAAAGATGAAAGCCCTAATGGAAAATGAGCGTACTTCATCTTCTTCTCCGGTCAGCTTGTCTTTCAGCGGTTTAATGATGATCAACAACTCAAAATGACTTTT
>NC_079448.1:3899117-3921617 GCF_903798145.1 Danio aesculapii
TACTTCACCCGAAAAAAGACATGATCATTTTCTCGCTCTCATTTCAAAACAAACTCTTAGACTTTTGTTCATCCTTTGGAAAACAACTAAAGATATTTTAAGGAAGCTGAAAGATCTGTGTTCCTGCAATGAATCTCTGTTTAAACAAAAGTTTTGAATTGTTCCAAAAAAACAGCATAAAGATAATCAATGTGATGCCAGTGCTTGAATCCCAGATTTACTGAACAATGCAATTGTCTTGTGTGTGCCAAAAATAACAAAAACAGAAAAAAGGCATGTCTTTATTGACTAATTAGCTTCACTTCTGCATAGAGATGTCTAATGAACGTTTAATGCACTAATAAAATGATACCATGAACCAACTTTAATTTTTTTAAAGTTAAAGTTTTTAGTTTTACTGTTATTTTTATTCATAGCACATCATCTCTGCATTGATATTTAATATATCTTGTTTAAATACACTATATAAAGGGACTAAGCTAATAGAAAATGAATGAATAAATACACTACAGTATGAACAGCAGCTACGCTAATTATTTTCTTTGCTCTCTATTTCCACCTGAGGATGCTCATCCCGAGGCCTCTCGAGATTATGCAGCGTCATTGATGTCCCTACTGAAAAAAACAGCCTAGGCTGGTTGGCTGGTTTTAGCTAGTAGACCAGCCTGGTTTTAGAGGGGTTTTGGCCATTTCCAGGCTGGTTTCCAGCCATTTCAAGCCTGGTCTTAGCTGGTCAGGCTGGAAAATGACCAGATAAATCCAGCTTGACCACCTAGCCAGGGTGGAGCCCAGCCAAGACCAACTATGTCCAGCTTAAACCAGGCTGGTCAAGCTGGTTATAAAGGACGTAAGAACCATCAAAGGGTGCATCAAAGGCACACGTAGGCACGTGTTGTGTCACACCATCACTAAACATTTAATTCCAAACAACTTTGAGGAATATGCACACCGTCGGCGATGTAAGACATTTGTACTTGTTTTTAGTAATGTATTAAAGGCAAAGCGCGCAGTCCAGTGCTTAAACTAAGCGTTCTAAAGTATGGCTATATTTTACAACCAAAGATTCTGACACACCAAGATGATGCTTTACAAAAGTTGCGTGGGGAAACACTTAAAGGTAGAGAAATGTCTGACAGCTTGTGATATCATCTGGCATTTTTACTGAGTACTTTTACATGGACACCAATACTCCGATTTTAATACGATTAAGACAATAATCTGATCAAGAGTCTATCATGTAAACGGCGATTTTTGATTACCTTAAAGGACCACAGACACCCGTGTCACGAAACGTGGAGGTTTTTTCTTTCCATTCGGCATGTGGAATCAAATTTCATTAAAACAACACTCTTCCAGCAGTCCTTACTTTATACTTGCATAAAATACCCCAGTTTGTCCTGGGGCATGAATGAAATGTTCCAGAATGAAAGCGAAAGTGCTGAACTGCACTTAAAGATGAAAAATCAAACACCCAAAATGACATGAATTTCCTGAGGAAACGTTGGATAGTGTGCTGGCACAACATACCTGCCAACACTCCCGTTTTTCCCGGGAATCTCCCGTATTTCAGACCCATCTCCCACATTGTTCTGTCTTCAGGAAAACTCCCACAATTCCACTGCCTATACCCCCCCCTCCCCGCTTCTCAGCTTTTTGGTTCAGTGCTCATGCGCAACGAACCCAACGTGCAACCAACGAGTACCTTCACCCCTGCTCTTCAGTTCGCGCTCAACTTCGCCCAACACAAACCGCCCCTCGGTCTTCACTTCGTGTGCACCCCGGATAAAATCTCCTGGATTTTATAAACAGAATGTTGGCAGGTATGTGGCACAATGATGTTAATGGGTCTATGTGCTATAACATGTAAAACAGAGTCTTGAAAGTAACATTCAAAAAGCAACTCATGTAAACATCTTAATCATATTATTATCAGATTAAGGCAAATCATTAGATTACATTAGATTATAAAAAGTTTTTCTAGAGTCGTCCACCATTATTTTGTGGCTCAAAAGTATTGGTTCAGGCAACTTTTTGGCACTGGTACCATTTTAAAAGTATTTATTTACCACCAGTATAGAAATAACCCCAAACAACACGCAAACCTAAACATGTGTAACACGGCCATAAATGAGGTTGGTGTCGTGATCTCGTTCCTTTCGAGTGTACATGCGCATTAGCTTGGACAGCCTGTAAATATGCCGATTTTTTTGTTTCGAACGTTTAGAAACTAAACTTATGAGACAGCTGTTGTTTAATTTTATTGGTGATTCCAAATATCTCAACCCAGGCTCATTCTGAGAACGTAGTCCCGTGGACGTTTCTAGAGACCGCGAAATACGTCCCGGGAGGCACGTATTTTTGCAGTTTTTGTTTTCGCGAATCCGCGAGAGGCCGTTGTGTGCGCTATTTTCGCGTCTCGAACGTCTCTCGCGAGCACCTTTATCATCCGCGTCGTTCTCGCGTAAACCCGCCAGAGGCTGCTGTCGAATGACCTTCCGCATGTCTGCCTGGTTGACAGAATGATTGGCCGTGCGACTGGCCAATCGGCTGACCTCCTCCTTCCGTAAACCCAACCAACGACGATTCACAAAAGCCATCCAGAAAAAGAAAAGCCCTCGTCTGATTTTTACCACGTTTTCGGATTTCGACTACATTCTCACCCTGTGATGAACTTGTTCGCTTTATTTTTTGGATTTGTTTTTTTCATTTCTTACCTGATTTCTGAAACCTCTCATACCCGGACTCGAACCCGGGGGTCGTCGTCGTGGTCAGCCCCTCTCTGCACCTCGAGTCTGCCGACGTACATGAAGAGCTAACCGGACAAACTGGTTGCAGCGAGAAAGCCCTTCACATGGAGGTGAGCGGCCGGCCGGCAAGCGCTGAAAGGAACGGCGTCACACCGCCCCGCAGCGTTCGCTTAAAAAATTTAAATGCAGCCATACGTACCCCCGGCTACGTATTTCGCGGTCTCCAGAAACGTCCATGGGACTACGTTTTCAGAATGAGCCTGGGTTGAAATATCTAATGTAATCTTAAGCTCGGCAAACAGTTTTAAAAAATTTGATGTTTTCCTATACAGACAGAATGCCTGAGCATGCTGCTTGTGAGGAGTTTCAAAGTTGGCCACAGAGTGAAATGACTTGCCTTAAAGGGACTTTGCCGTAATTTAACAGAAAATGTCCTGGCAGTTCAAAAATTCCTCATTTTTTTTTACAGATTGTTGTTTTTTACAGTGTATAGATTTCCTTAAAACTAACATTTATTGATACTATGAATAAAAAACAACAACTATATTTTTAATTTCACAGGACCTTGAACCATCTAACTTGAAAAGCCTGACAAATCAAATGTAACTCGACAAAAACACACATTGCAAACCTTTCCTGTTGGGTCTCAATAAAATGCAATTTATTTGATATGTCAGGCTTTACGAGCTGATTGGTCGTCATTTTGATTGACAGCTGGATTTGTGTGGCATTAATCAGTGAACGCGTGGTCAGGCTCTGATTGTCCTGTCTATACGTGTCTATATGAGAACTGCTGAGTCTCACGCAGGACAGATAAACGCTCACCATTCACACACTCGACATGACGAACGCAGTTAATTCAGACAGACAGAGATATTAGAAATC
Organism: Danio aesculapii; assembly: GCF_903798145.1. Taxonomy (NCBI): domain Eukaryota; kingdom Metazoa; phylum Chordata; class Actinopteri; order Cypriniformes; family Danionidae; genus Danio; species Danio aesculapii. The sequence goes on from NC_079448.1 coordinate 3,902,750, forward strand.
CCATACAGAAAAACCATCTCTCAGAGCGATTACCGGCAGGACGGAAGAGATTACACGTCTGAGCATTAATGACATCACATCCACCGTCTGATGTTACATACAGCGAGAGCCGCAGAGATAGATTAGAACATTTAATTAAAGGAATAGATCACACATTCATGAAAAACTGTCAGCGTTCACTCACCCGCTTATATCTGCACAATGAAAGCAGTTAAGGCTGAAAAATGTCTGAAAATCATTATAAAAGTATCGTAATAGTGAGGAACAGATCCAAATACGAATCTGGAAATGGAAGATTGTGTCATGTAGAGACAATTTTCACTCAGATATCCCAAGTATTTTTTATTTTTTACAATTTATAAAGAGCCTGAATGTTGCACACAGCGTTCAACAACACTTTAAAAGAGAGTAAAGCTGTAGACAAGTAGACATGGTTTTTTTTGGGGGAAAAAAAATAATCTCTTTCAAAAAATAGGAAAAAAGTATGTTTCAAGTGCATTTTTACTCATTAATTGCATTCATTTCAAGTCATTTTCATAATTATCTAAACAAAACAAGCAAGTAGGCTAACACCCTAAATCAGGGGTCACCAAACTTGTTTCTGGAGGGCCGGTGTCCTGCAGATTTTAGCTCCAACTCTAATCAAACACACCTGAACCAAGCGGCAACCTCCCGCTCTCCCTCGGGAAGCCAATACGGAAGTAACTGAAACTGCAATTCATCAAAATTCCGCTAGTCCTGGCTCCATAATAGAGCAAATTGCAATTGAGCCCACTGTTAGAATGGCCAACTTTACAGCAGAAAACAAGGTGTTTACAGCCTGGTACAAAGAACGATTTTGGTTCATATAGCTATTATTACCCCTTATGACAACTGTGAGGGGGGTGAATTTTTTTATAATTCATCCATTTCCTTTATATTAGGTTATATTAAGTTTGCATAATTAAGGGCGTGGCCACTTGTCTGACAGCTAGGTCTCGCTGGTCACCGTCACTTCACCTCAGCTGAATCCGGCAGATTAGCCACTGATCTCTGCATATTCATCGTATTTTTGTGTTGTTTTATGTGGCTTTACACAGTCACCTGCCTTTTGGACTTATTTCTTACAATTATCAGATAATATGGGATGCTGTGTGCACTTAATAGTGCTCACAAACCATTCACGTGGCCTCCGTTTCCCATGTGAGTAAAGTTATATACTTGTATACCATCTCTATAAATGTATTTGTTTTATTTAAGATCATTTATCATTAATATTTTTCTTTAGACCCGTAAAGCACTCCAGAATGTGACAGATTGATTAGTTGTAGGCTCCAGAACAGTCATCTGAAGCGTTGTCATACAGTGTTATGCTGGAGTTCATCAATAGTCTTGCATTTACTAACACACACTATATCTGAAGTGTTTGGAAGTAATTCGCGTTTTCCTCCTGTTGAAAAACGTCATAAGAACAATGTTTAGTGTCTCAATGTATTACTACAGTGTTTTTAAAAGTCTAAACACTTTATTGATATAGTGTACAGCCAAGCACATGTGGTCAGAACACAAACGAGTCGCAGGTAATAAAGTATCAAGCGTTTCTCCCAAAGTAATGTCTGTCTGCCAGGTCTAAGCAAAATGGCAGCAAGTGTTTGTAGCTCCGCCCACTCTCCGCCTCTTTGCCCTTGTTTGGTATCCCGCCGTGGGTGCGATGATGCGCGAACAAAATGGCGACGGTCGGCCGCGCCTACTCGTAGCTTCTTTTGCAGTGTTCAGAAACCTATGGGTGACGTCACGATACTAGTTGTCATAAAGGGTAATAATAGCTATATGAACCAAAATCGTTCTTTGTACCAGGCTGTAAACACCTTTTTTTCTGCTGTAAAGTTGGCCATTCTAACAGTGGGCTCAATTGCAACTTGCTCTATTATGGAGCCAGGACTAGCGGAATTTTGATGAATTGCAGTTTCAGTTACTTCCGTATTGGCTTCCCGAGGGAGAGCGAGAGAAGGCCGCTTGATTCACACGCACACTCATATACAACAACCAATTTGTTAATCGAATTCCCCTATAGCGCATGTAATTGGACTGTGGGGGAAACCCACGCCAACATGGGGAGGATATACAAACTCCACACAGAATCACCAACTGGCCCAGCTAGGACTTGAACCAGCAACCTTCTTGCTGTGAGGCGACAGTGCTAACCACTGAGCCACCATTCCACTCAGTCTCAATATTCTGCTAATAAAAATACGGTTTCAAGAACGAACGATAATCATATGCTTTGTAATAGAATAATGTATTTCTCCAGAATTATTTTGCACTCCTAAATACCTTAGTTTTAATCCACAGATATCTCCTGTAATCTAATGAGAAAATGATCCACAGATTCATTCGTTGTAATATCATTAATTTAGCGAGCCCCCAGCAGCACAAAGAAAGCCAGAACAGAATTAAATCATGCTTAATAAGAGCTTTCAGATACATGTGGAGGTGTGTGTTCAAGTTCAGCATTATCAGCTACAGTATTCAAATGATTTTCAAACGCACACAGAGATTGTGCTCTCTAAAGAGCCTAAACGAACATGATTTAGTCTTGTTTAATTAGCAAAAAAAAATGGGTTAATAGACAAAACATTAGCATCAGAGAGAGAGAGAGAGAGAGAGAGAGAGAGAGAGAGAGAGAGAGAGAGAGAGAGAGAGAGAGAGAGAGGGAGAGAGAGAGAGAGAGAGAGAGAGAGAGAGAGAGAGAGAGAGAGAGAGAGAGAGAGAGAGAGAGAGAGCACTATTTAGAAACAGTAACCCCATATTAATCCAAAACTGAAAGCTCATTTACTCATTTGCCTCTCCTTCCAAACATGTTTGATTTTTTTTTAACTTTATACCATGCAATCAAAACATCTAGTGACCAGTGATGATCACCAAAGGCATTTCTCATTATTGTGACAGTTTTTTCTGACAGTTATCTAAAGAAGTGTTTCCCAACCCTGTTTCTGGAGGCACACCAACATTTCATGTTTTGGATGTCTCTCTCATCTGACCCATTAACTTCAGGCGTTGGAGTCTCTTCTAATCTGATGAGTTGATTCAGGTGTGTTTGATTAGGGAGAGGATGAAAATGTGTACTGTTGGCGTGCCTTCAGGAACAGGGTTGGGAAACTCTGCATTAGAAGAGACTCCAAAACCTGAAGTTAATGGGTCAGATGAGGGAGACATCCAAAACATGAACTGTTGGTGTGCCTCCAGGAACAGGGTTGGGAAACACTGATCTAAAGAAACAAAAATCTTGAGCATCTCTCAAATCATATTCGTCCAGACATTAGTTGTTGATGCATCTCATGACTTCAAGAATGTGCTCATAATGCTGAACAACTGCACTGTTGAAAGCCATGAGATACTTTAAAATAGCCATTAAATCTGTTGTAATTTGGAACAGTTAAGTTGACAACTTAATGTTTTATAATTCATTCATTCATTTTCCTTCGGCTTAGTCCCTTATTTATCAGGGGTCGCCACAGTGGAATGAACCGCCAACTGTTCAAGCATATGTTTTACGCAGCGAGTCCCCTTCCAGCTGAAAGCCGGTACTGGGAAACAGCAATACACACTCATTCACACACGCACGCACACACGCACGCACGCACGCACGCACGCACGCACACACACACACACACACACACACACACACATACACTACAGCCAACTTTGTTAATCCAAATAGCCTAAAGAATCTCGACGCAGAGGAACATAAAAACCTACTGTCAGCTAGTGTTTCAGAAGTGTTATTGCAGAGCAACACAAACAGCATTCATTCATTCGTTTTCAGCTTTGTCCCTTTATTAATCCGGGGTTGCCACAGCGGAATGAACCGCCAACTTATCCAGCATATGTTTTACGCAGCGGATGCCCTTCCAGCTGCAACCCATCTCTGGGAAACATCCACACACACTCACTCACACTCATACACTACGGACAATTTAGCTTACCCAATTCACCTGTACCGCATGTCTTTGGACTGTGGGGGAAACCGGAACACCAGGAGGAAACCCACGCCAACATGGGGAGAACATGCAAACTCCACACTGAAAAGTCAACTGACACAGCCGGGACTCGAACCAGTGACCTTCTTGCTGTGAGGTGAGAGTGCTAACCACTGATATTACTAATTTACCTATTTTAAGGCAACAGATTTAGTCACTTTTTAAAATAGCCAACTAATGTTTATTAAATAGTCAACTAATCACTTTTATAGTGTTTACTTTTGTAAAACAGTACAGTTTTAGTTCAAATTTTGTATTAAGTTTTATTTTTATATATTTTCAATTTAATTTTAATTACTGGGTAATCTTATTTTGTCCTTTATTTTTATTTTTAATTATTTTTGTAATTTTTTTTTACATTATAATTTAGTTTTAGCTAAAGATAAGCTTCTAATTTTAAGATATTTGCAGGCTCCTAAGAGTTATATATAAGATTTTTTAAGATACCTTTATAATATCACAAGGAATAAAAGTTAAGACGAGTAGCGAACTTGCAAAATAAGCATGCAACAAAACAAATTATCATCCTTAAGACTTTTAATTGTATATAGACAAAGTAATAAACCTTAAAACAGTTACTATTATTATTACTTCTACCACCACCACTACTACTACTACTACTACTACTAATAATAATAATAATAACTACAAATAAATAAATAAATTGAATATAAGTTACATGACACTGCATTATCAATAATAACGAAACATAATTTTTTCACTGTCTATAAATGATGCTGTATAATTGATTAGGTAGACCTCTGAAATGTTTATTTAAGACTAATTAAGGCCTTATTTTTTATATGGGACCTTTTTAAAGATCTAAAGACACCCTGATTATGGCTTCAGATGATCGGGAATACACTGTAGGATGGGTCATATGGATTACTGGTTGATTCATTTATAATGTGTTTCATCCTCTGTAACAGGCTCTGTTTTTTTTCTTTTTCAAATATTTCACAAAAGATGTCTATCAGAGCAAGGAATTTTACACAGTACTTCATTTTAAATTATTTCTTTTGGAGAAAGTCTTATTTGTTTTATTTCGGCTAGAATAAATCAGTTTTTTTATTTGTTTTAAACCATTTTAGGTCAATATTATTAGCCCCCTTAAGCTATATTTGTTTTTGATTGTCTACAGAACAAACCACTATTATACAACGACTAATTATCCTAACTTTAACCTAATTAACCTAGTTAAGCCTTTAAATGTCACTGTAAGCTGAATACTAGTATTGTCACGATCACCAGCGATCATAACTCCCAGATCGCTGGATCTCACACACAAACACACATGGACTACAAATCCGCCATTAATGGACTACATATTCAGTCATGCCACACACATACTCACAGCTGCTACAAGTCTCTACTGATTACACTCGCACCACCTGAGGATCGTCAAGGACTGATTACAAACACCATTTAAGCAGCACACGCACTCATTCACATTGCTGAGTCTTGTTATCTGTAAAGTGACATTACAATGCGGTTCCCTTAGTCTTGTTCCTCTGTGTTTTTGATCTTTGCCTGGTTTCCCTTTCTTCTTGTCTGCCGACCTCTCGCCTGTGTTTGACTACGATTCTGGACTGCCTTTATACATCTGTTTGCACCTGTGTTGATCATTGCCTCCCTGACTTTGAATAAACCTGCACGTGGATCCTCACCTCAGTTGTCTCTGTCACTCCCCGTGTTACAAGTATCTTGAAAAATATCTAGTAAAATATTATTTACTGTCATCATGGCAAAGATAAAATAAATCAGTTATTAGAAATGAGTTATTAAAACTATTATGATTAGAAATGTGTTGAAAAATTCTCCTCTCCGTTAAACAGAAATTGGGGAAAATTTACAGGGGGCTAATAATTTAGGAGGGCTAATAATTCTGACTTCAACTGCATATGAACACAAGTGATTCTCTGGGCTCTTATTCCGCTGATCGTACCAACAAAAGCTTCAACTGAAATTAATTTGACAGACGCTTTCCATGGCTGTCACTGGACTGTAGTCAAAGAAACAGGTGCACAACACAGGTAGGTGACCCTAAAGGTCAAAGGGTTAAACTCCTGCAGATATCCACCTGAATTCAATCATGTCCCCTTATGGCATCATGTATACATACACACACACACACACACACACACACTGAGCAAGGGAAATGTGTCATCTCCACAATCTCATTTAAATACGACAGTTTGCCAGACGACGTTTATTTGGGTAGTTTCTCTAGGGATCTGCAGCTCCTCATGCAATTACAGTCACAGTCTTTCTTACACTGTTTTTAAGGAGAAGCTGCAAAAAGAGGCAGGAAACGACACATTTTAACGCAGCTTTATTTGATAGTTTAATAGGTTTAATGCGTAAACATTCTCATTTCATTTTGTTGTTTAATGAGTAAACTATAAACTGTAAAACTGGTAAAGCTTGTTGCTCTCTTTGTGTGTGTATTTATAGAAAATGTATTGAACACATCTTGTTTTGTCCTGGTTTCTAAAATGACCAGCTAAAACAAGCTAAAACAAGCTAAAACCTGGCTAGGCTGGTCAAGCTGGTTTTAGCTGGTCATCTCCCATCCTGACCAGCTAAGACCAGGGTGGAAATGGCTAGAAACCAGCCTGGAAGTGGCCAAAACCCCTCTAAAACCAGCCTGGTCAACCAGCTAAAACCAGCCAACCAGCCTAGGCTGGTTTAAGCTGTTTTTTGTTCAGTAGGGATGTATTTAATACTTTATATAAAAGACTTTTCTGGTGCTGGCAGCTTAAAGACGCCTCTCATATGGAGAATGAAGTCACATGCATTGCTCAGGTGTGAGTTTCTCACACAGACTTCAACAGAGTGTCAAAATCTTGAAGGTTCTGTCGGTCTCGTCTATCAAATTTGAGCTTTATTTAGTATTCTCTATTGGATTCGAGTCAGGTGATTGGCTGGGCCATTCTACAGCTTGCTTTTCTTTCTCTAAAATTTGAGAGTCTCCTTGGCTGTCTCTTGGATCTTTAGGATCTTGCTGAAATGTCCACCCTGGTTTCATCTTCATCCTCCTGCTAATGTAGATGTTTGACTGATATTCTGATATTCATTTACACTGAGGAAGGGCAGAGGGTTGCTGAAGAACTACTGAGAGATTTCAGCTGCTGTCTGGGCGTTCACTGCATTTCTACACCTCCCTTTCTTCGTGTGTTCAATACTTTTCTCCTGCGTCATTTCATTTTACTAAGGATAACTTCCTTTTAAAACTAATACTTTACACGTACAGGGCATTTAGCACGTGCTTACGTACTGTTTTCAAAACTGTTAAACTTCTGTTCAAAACAATAACATCATGCAAAACTGAATAACACCGCAAAATTCAACAGCAAAATTTCATTGAAACATATTTCACATCTAAAAATGCGGTTTAACCAGCCACAGCTGATTCTCACTGTAGATGAATATCTAAACAAGTGTTAAGCTGCGGTCACACTGGGCTTTGTGTGTGCGAAATTCTGTTGTACGGCGCTGCGAAAAGGGGCGGGATTAAACAAGATGTTTAGACATTAAAAAAGCCAGCGATTGATCCATGATTTAAATTTCTGTCCAGAGAGGTGTGGTTTGATCCTCGATTGGTCTCACGCAGTCAAGTGATGCGATTTCGCAGGTCAGTTTACCAAGCTTGAACTTTGCACAGCAGCGAACTGCGAAATTTAACACATGACCCTGCGTTTCCGGTCTCACGCATTCGTGTGCGTATGAATGGAAGTCTATGGGAGGAAAAGCCCAGTGTGACAGCAGCTTTACTCTTTCAATTTCATTACAAAAGGAGACACCTGCTGAATAGGTTTGTATTGTGATGCAAACATGGACCCAGCCAGAAATAGAGAAGTGGCTGAAGAGGAAGAAGATTGCCAGGGATGGATCAGGCATGCTAGAAGATTCTTTCCTAGGTGTACTGCCCTAGATGGCATAAGATGTGATGTGGATGAGAACCTGAGGTCAAATGAAGAAGACCGAGTAGATTAGCAATATTATTGTATCTGTATCAGCGGATGGTGTGTATACAAATTCTTGTATTTTAGAATTACTTTAAGTTTAAGAATTTAGAATTACTAATTAATTACTAATTACTAATTAATTACTAATTTCTAACTAATAGTAATAGAATTACTATTAAGTTTTAGAATTACTATAAGTTTATTTATAAACTAATTTCGAGAGGAGCACGTGCTTATGATAGATAGCAGCTGGTCCTCATTAGCTAACGCATGAGTCACCAATCAGACGATTCTATGGCTCGTTTCCACTGACTGGTACGGTACGGTTCGGTTTGGTACGGGTCACCTTTATCAAGCTTGCGTTTCCACTAACAAGGGTACCCTTTTGGTGGGCGTGGTGTATGACAAAGTTTCAGTCGACTCCATTCTAGCTGAGGAAATGTCTACAATAAAGCTGTACAGGTCATTCACATATCATATGAGAAGCACTTCTCACAAAACAGATGCTTTACACACATAAATACTTGTGTAGAAATGTTTATTACTAACTTTTCTATGAACATGAGTTGATTATAACTGCAGATCAATGACAGTGCGAAACAGCCTACTGTAACATCTGTAATTATATTAATTAACTAAATAAATGAACATATATAGACACATACAGCCCCTTACAGTCTCCGATATGTTATCAATTACAGAAGAACTACACACAGCAGACATTTCGTCAGTATTTAGGTTCAAAACAACACAAAATATAGCCCACAGTCAGTGAAAACCTCTCATCTGTGTCTGTAATCTTCAGCAGCACATGTAACCTCTGTTAGAGAACAATTCCATCATTCTGAGTTCATATTAGTCCAAAAGGTGATAACAACAATAATAGTTAAACAAGGCAGTTTGTTCACGTTTGCTGAAAACATAACGTGCTCCTTTTTTTCCGGCTTCTCCTTTGTTTCTTCACGCTTCACTCTCGCGTTTGTCAGTGTCTGACAGGATCAGGTTTCAAAAGCACGTCAATAATCAAGCGCAGGTTATTATCATCAGCTCAAGAAGTTTGTTATTTCAGATATAGACGCGCGGCGAGCGCAAGGAAGAAAGCGAAACCGCTCGCGCCTCAGACTGCCTCGTAAAAAACTACGCGGCACAGGGTAAATCTGCTCTACTCCATGGCTTTGTGGCTGTTTATCAAGACGACGACAAGGTTTGTTTGAGCCCAGATCGACCATAGCTCGTTATTATGTGTATAAATAATTCCGCTGTAATCTCTCGGCTGTGCGTGTATTTTAAATATGGCGGGTTTTTTGTTTTCATTCTGGCTTGTTGCGTAAGCGAATGACGTATCTCTGTAAACCAATAGCGTTCAGCTGCGCGTGTGGCTCCGCCTTTTGGTACCCTTTCTCGTGTTTGGTACCCTTTCGAAAGGGTGCCGAAAAAGTGGTACGGTACGGTTCGGTTCAGCTCGGTACGCTTTTTGACAGTGGAAACGGCTATAAAAGCATACCAAACCAAACCAAACCGTACCACTCAGTGGAAACGGGCCTCTAAACCACTTTAAATAACCGGAGTAGACTAGAAACCAGTACTAGAAACATCTACACACACTTATACACAACGGCCAATTTAATTCATCCAGTTCACACATGTGTTTGGACTGTGGGGGAAACCAGAGCACCCGAAGCAAACTTTCTCTAAGTTGAGAAGAAGTATTTGACTGGTGATACTGATCTGCTGACGTTCACTCCTTCACTTTCCTGATGAACGAGTACTTTGTTAAGCAGATAACACTTGTTTGATATGACGACTGAGTTTCAGACTGCATTGTAAAGTGCAGATGTGATCTTGAGGCTCTCCTGCAGACAGATGGCAGAGTTCGTTTGCGCTTATCGGAGGGTTTGGACCTACAGCTGCAGAGATTTGATTCCTGATGGAGGTCCGTCATTCTGGCATGTTTGCCTTCCTGTGCCTGGAGCTCTGCTTAATTAAAATCAAACTGGAAATCTGCTTACAAGAATTAATCTCTTTAACTGAGCCGCTTCGGGATATGCAAATCAAGAGCATGACAGAGAGAGAGAGAGAGAGAGAGAGAGAGAGAGAGAGAGAGAGAGGGAGAGAGAGAGAGAAAGAGAGAGAGAGAGAGAGAGAGAGAGAGAAAGAGAGAGTGTGTGTGTGAGTGAGTGAGTATGTGTGTGTGAATGTGAATGTGTGTGGGTGTTTTGAGTGTGTGTGTGAGTGTGTGTGCATATGTGTGTGTATGTGTGTGTGTGTGTGCATATGTGTGTGTGTGTGTTTGTGCATATGTGTGTGTATGTGTGTGTGTGTATGAGCGTGTGTTTGTTTATGTGTGTGTTTGCGTGTGTGTGTTTTGAGTGTGTGCTTTTTTGTGTGCTTTGAGTGTGTTTGAGTGTGTGTGTGTGTTTCTTTATGTGTTTTAAGTGTGTTTGTGTGTGTGTGTTTTCAGTGTGTGTGTGTGTGTGTTTCTTTATGTGTTTTGAGTGTGTTTGTGTGTGTTTGTGTGTGTTTTGAGTGTGTGCGTGTGTGAGTGTGTGTTTCTTTATGTGTTTTGAGTGTGTTTGTCTGTGTGTGTGTGTGTGTGAGAGTGTGTGTGCATGTGTGTTTTTAACATGTTTAAGTAGGTGGGTGTGTGTGTTTATGTGTAAGTCTGTGTGTTTTTTAGTGTGTGTGTGTGCGTTTATGTGCGAGTCTGTGTGTGAGTGTGATTGTGTGTTTATGTGTTTTGAGTGTGTTTGAGTATGTGTGTGTGTGTGTGTGAGAGAGAGAGTGTGTGAGACTATGCATGTGAATGTGTGTGTATGTATAAGTGTTTGTTTGTTATGTGTGAGTGCATGTGTGTGTTTGTTTATGTGTGAGTCTGTGTGTTTTGAGTGTGTATGTGTGAGTGCGTGTTTCTCTGTGTGTTTTGAGTGTGTTTGTGTGTGTGTGTTTTGACTGAGTGTGTGTTAGTGCATGTTTCTTTATGTGTTTTAAATGTGTTTGTTTGAGTGTGTGCGTGTGTGTGTTCATGCATGCGTATGTGTGTGTAAGTGTGTGTGTGTGTGTTTGTTAATGTGAGAGTCTGTCTGAATTTGTGAAAGTGTGTATGTGTAAGTGTGTGTTTGTTTATGTGTGAATGTGTGTATGTGAGTGAATGTGTGTGTGTGTGTACTATATGTGTGTGTGCATGCGTGAGTTTGTGTGTGTGTATATGTGTGTGTGTATATATATATATATATATATATATATATATATATAAGTGAGTGAGTGAATGGGTGTGTGTATGTGTGAGTTAGTATGTGCATGCATGCAAGTGTGTGCGTGTATATATATGTAATTGAGCGAGTGAATGAGTGTGTGTCCACATGAACTTATGTGCATGTGTGTGTGTGTATCCTAGCAGGAGCATATGTTGTGTGGGTGTTGTCAATGATTCCAAAAATCTCTTTCTCTTTCTGGAGGCTCAGGAGCTCTTCCAGACGGTGAACCAGGAGCGTGTGAACGGAGCACGGTGTGTGTGTGTATGTGTGTATGTGTGTGTGTGCGGTTCACAGCTGGTGGGTGGCCACTGGCTGAACAGAAAGAGTTCAGAGAGAGCAGTGAACTCCAGAAACACCCGGATCTTCAGCGCTTCATCTCCTGCCAGAGTGAAGGATTCGGAGTGTTTCAGGATGGAGCACAGATCAGCAGGTCGGAGAAGACAAGTGGATCAAACCGCAAACACACACACACACACACCAGCACTTCACTACAAACCAGACCCCATAGTTTTTCACGATTTTGCGATCGCTGAATCCAACGCAAAGTCAACAAAGAGTAGCAATCTGCAAGGCCTAAATCGCTGGTGAGTTTTATTCAGTCTGCCTTAAAACAAAAAACAACCCCCCATCCCCCCCCCAGGTAAACTTCAAAACATTTGCAACACGGTGGCGCAATCGGTAGAATGATCGCCTCACAGCAAGAAAGTCACTGGTTCGAGCCTTGGCTGGGTAATTTGGCATTTCTGTGTGGAGTTTGCATGTTCTCCCTGCGTTCGCGTGGGTTTCCCCGGGGTGCTCTGGTTTCCCCCATAGTCCAAAGACATGTGGTACAGGTGAACTGGGTAGGCTAAATTGTCCATTGTGTGTGTGTGTGTGTGTGTTTGTGTGTGTGTGTGTGTGTGTGTGTGTGTGTGTGTGTGTGAATGAGTGTGTGTGGATGTTTCCCAGAGATGGGTTGCGGTTGGATGGGCATCCGCTGCGTAAAGTAAATACTGGATAACTTGGCGGTTCATTCCACTGTGGCGACCCCAGATTAATAAAGGGACTAAGCCGAGAAGCAAATGAATGAAGGAATTTTTTACTTTAAAAGAGTAGTTTTCGGGCTGCGCGTTGACGCAATGGGTAGAATGATCGCCTCACAGCAAGAAGGTCGCTGGTTCGAGCCTCGGCTGGGTCAGTTGGCATTTCTGTGTAGAGTTTGCATGTTCTCCCCGTGTTCGCGTGGGTTTCCTCCTGGTGCTCCAGTTTCCCCCACCATTCCATAGGCATGCACTATAGGTGAATTGAATTAAGTTGAATTGTCTGTAGTGTATGTGTGTGAATGAGTGTGTTTGGGTGTTTTCCAGTGATGGGTTGCAGCTGGAAGGGCATCCACTGCGCAAAACTGAAAAATGAGTTAGTGGTTCATTCCACTGTGGTGACCACAGATTAATTAGGGGACTAAGCCGAAAAGAAAATGAATGAATGAATGAATGAGAGTAGTTTTCATGCCAGTATTGAAAATAAAATAGCAATAGCATAGCCTAACATTAGGCAAGGCAAGTTTATTTATACAGCACATTTCATACACACTGGTAATTCAAAGTGCTTTACGTAAACAGAAATAAGAGAAACAAGAAAATAAAAAGGATTAAAACAGATCAAATCAGATTAAAAAGTGTTGAAACAGGTTATAAAGGAATGAAAAAGAAAAGAAAGACCCAATAGTGCGATGTGTTGGACGTAGCACAGTGCTCATTCAGTAAAGGCACAGCTAAACAGATGTGTGTTCAGTCTTGATGTGATTGTGCCTAATGTTGGAGCACATCTGATCATTTCTGGAAGCTGATTCCAGCAGCGGGGGGCGTAATAGCTGAAGGCCGATTCACCCTGCTTAGACTGAACTATTGGAATTTCTAGTTTATTTGATCTTAAAGATCTGAGTGATCTGTTAGGTTTGTATTCAGTGAGCATATCTGTAATGTATTGAGGTCCTAGGCCATTTAGTGTTTTATAGACGAGTAATAATACTTTAAAATCTATTCTGAATGTAACTGGGAGCCAGTGTAGAGACCTGAGGACAGGTGTGATGTGCTCTGATTTTCTGGTACTGGTCAGAATCATGGCAGCAGTGTTCTGGATGAGCTGTCTGACTGTCTTTTAGGGAAGGCCATAGAGGAGTGCAATACAGTAATCCACCCTGCTGCTGATAAAAGCATGCACTATATGTGTATTATATTATAGTTTAATCCAAAGTACAACTTTACTTGGATTTAGATTTTATGTCAAACCAAAATAATTCAAGTAATTGATCATCTATAAAAATGATATTTTACCCTTGAGTCGATGTATTTTGTTTTCTTTGGGAAGAAAAAATATTTAGATTAATATTAAAAGAATTTTTTCATTTTTAGCCAAATCAAAACTATCATTTGAGGGTAATTTATACATTTATCTGTAACAAAGTAGTGTTTAGGTTAGTCCAAAGCAAGATTTTACTTTGATCTGCGGTTAAAAATGTAGTTTTCTACTTTGTACTAGTATTTTTTAAGTTGGTTTAAAGTGTTGGTGTGGACGGAGGCTAAATATATTTGTTATTAGAAAAGAATTATTAAACTGTTATGGTTTAATGTTTAAAAAAATCTCATCACTTGGGAAGAATTTTTTTAATAATTAAAACTCTACAGTAGGGCTAATAGTTTTGCCATCAACTGTATTATTACAAGTTCATTTATTTTCCTTTGGCTTAGTCCCCTATTTATGACAGTGGAATGAACCACCAACTATTCCAGCATGTGCTTTGTGCAGCAGATACCCTTGATACACATGTGTTTGGACTGTGGGGGAAACTGGAGCACCCGGAGGAAACTCACGCCAACAAGTATAACATACACACAGAAATGCCAACTGACCCAGCCAGGACTCAAACCAGCGACCTTCTTGCTGTGAGGCGACAGTGCTAACCACTGAGCCATTATCGTCCATTATTATAAGTTATTCACATTATGTTTGGAGACCTTTACAAAGTAGTTTGCAAAGCCTCAAAAATAAGCCAATGATATGCCTCTGTAATCTTAATCTGTGACCACAAGTTTTGTCCTCCGTCTTCATTCTGCAGAGAATGTCGATTATTTTAGCAGAAATAAAGGCAGAGTCTGATATTTCTACTGAACCGGCGTTTGATTATTTTTACTCTGTTCAGCTTATCAAAAGCCAAACACGCCGAATTAAAGCATTCCAGCCACTTCCCTCAAACATCCAAGGAATGAAAAGGAAAGGAATAAATGAATAAGTGATGAGCGTCAGGACAACTGAAGAGTTGTACTTCTTTAGAGCTCGATATCAATCATTCGCTTGATGAAATATTGAGAGTACGTCTTTCTACTAAAAAAGTTTGCGGTTGTATGTTTATATGGCTGCTGGAAGCAGAAATAATTACCGTCCAAACACTGTAATAGCATACTAATTGCACATAACTAATTGAAATATGAGCTGTAGGAAGGAAAGCTGCTAATTAATGCATGAGGACATCGGGGAGACTGCGTGGGTCGTTTTTTGGGGGACTTGTAAAAATCAAATCGAATTCTGAGGTGCTGAAATCCCATTCTGAGTGTGAAAATGTTTAAACTAAGGAATCTTTGTCAGACCCCCAAGTTTTTCACAACTTTTTTTGTGATTTTCTGAGATGAAAATGACAAATTTTGTAGTGGTAATTCCCAGAAATTTGCAGACAATTAAAAATAAATAATAATAATAAAAATTATATATATATATATATATATGTCACAATGGAGAGACACTGACAAAGGAATTGCGGAGCCAAGCGAAGGTTTATTATGCAGAGACGGTCAGGCAAGCAACGGTCAACACAGGGGCAAACAGATGTTCACAGGGAATCCAGAGTTGTGCCCGAATAACAGGCGATAGGTCAATACAGGCAGGGAGCAGGCAACGTAAAACAAAGCACAGATTGGTACATGGGAGGACAAGGCAAGGAAAACGCGCCCTAAAGTTAACTAGACAGATAAACAAGACTCAGCACTGATGTATGTGTGTGCGCTGCATAAATAGACCATGTAATCAGTCTTTGACAATCCTCCAGCTGTGTGTATGCAATCAGTCAGGATCAGGAACTGGTGTGAGTGTGTGTGATGCATGACTGGATCTTGTAGTCCACAACGGCAGATTTGTAGTCTGTTAGCGATCTGCAACCGCTAGATCGCAGATAATTATAACATAAATAAAAAAAAAATTATATATATATATATATATATATATATATATATATATATATATATATATATATATATATATATATATATATATATATATATACATATACACTCACCAGCCACTTTATTAGGTACACCTGTCCAACTGTTGTTAATGTAAATTTCTAATAAGCCAATTATATGACAGCAACTCAATGCATTTACGCATGTAGACATGGTAGAGATGACGGGGGATATTTTCTTGGCACACTTTGGGCCCATTGGTAAAAATCGAGCATTGTGTCAACGCCACAGCCTACCTGAGTATTGTTGCTGACCATATCCATCCCTTTATGACCACAGTGTACCCATCTTCTGATGGCTACTTCCAGCAGGATAACACTCCATGTCATAAAGCACGAATCATCTCAGACTGGTTTCTTGAAAATGACAATGAGTTCACTGTACTCAAATGGCCTCCACAGTCACCAGAGCTCAATCCAATAAAGCACCTTTGGGATTCGGTGGAACGGGAGATTCGCATCATGGATATGCAGCCGACAAATCTGCAGCAACAGCATGTCAATGTGGAGCAAAATCTCTGAGGAATATTTCCAGTAGCTTGTTGAATCTACAGTATGCCATGAAGGATTAAGGCAGTTCTGAAGGCAAAAGGGGGTCCAACTCGGTACTAGTAAAGTGTACCTAATAAAGTGGCCGGTTAGTGTAAACACTTGGTAATAGCAACTTTAACTGTTGACTTTTGCTTCAATAAACTCCTAGTTTGCTGCTTGTTAATGGTTATTAAGGTAGTAGTTGGGTTTGAGTAGGATTAGAGATGTAGACTAAGATCATGCAGTCTCTTAATAATAAGCAGATAATAAGCTACTATATAACGGAGAATAATAGTACTCAAACTGATTAGTTAGCAAACACACTTTCTCACTGGCCACATGTGTATGATTCTGGTTTAATCTAAGAAGAGTCTGATTAATTAATTGGCTTGCAGTCAAGTACAGAAAAAGAATAATTAAAAAAGAGCTTTTACTTCTGTTATCATCCTTCCTCTATCGTTACGAGGCGGACCAACAGAAGGAAACGCAGATAACGAAGATCATTAATTAATTAGCTGCGCTTTCCTTTTGTCCCTTTTCAGTTTCTCACTGTTGAACTTTGAGCCTCTTTTCCTTCTTTTAATCAAAGTACACAGTTTTCCCATAGGGCCCACTAACAGTGTGTGTGTGTGTGTGTGTGTGTGTGTGTGTGTGTGTGTGTGTGTGTGTGTGTGTGTGTGTGTGTGTGTGTGTGTGTGTGTGTGTGATTTTATGAAGAACAGAAGAGTGCCGCCGCTTTTCTGATGATTCATAAAGTCTGGCAACGATGCAAATTCAGGTTTTTATACTCTCACACACACCTTCCCACAAGGAATAGTGCAAGCTGTGTGTTGGCCACATTGAATTATGGGTAATCAGAGTATAAAGTAGGACGTCCGAAGGCAGAACGCTTCTTTCAGGAAGAAAAGTCACCTTCAACACACACACACACACACACATACACATGCAAATGCAAAATATCAATGCAAATGTGCAGGATCTCAGGTGGTCTGCTCCACTTAAACATACACACACACACATTACAGATTACTGTAATAGACAAGATACATTTAGTGTACTTTTGAACATTATTTAATCATTAGTTAATTAAACATTACCTGCCATGTCAATGTTAAAGAGCCCCTATTATGGTTTTTGAGAATGCCCTTCCATGTAGTGTGTAACACAGCTCTAAGTGAAGTGAAATATCCAGCTAAGGCTTTAATCTGAAAGTGCACAGTGTTTAAAACTATTGATTCATTTATAAAAGAGTCGACTCATATTGCTTCAAGTGAATTGTCTTGATAACGAATCTTTAGCCGTTTCAGTGTGACGTCGATACGAAGCCCCGCCCAATTGTTGCGCACGCAAAACCGAGAAATAAACAAGTTAAATGATATAATAAATTATAATGAAAAAAGTTACTTAAACTATAACTGACCGCATTTACAGCACAACGCATAAAGGAGCAGTGTGTCATGTTCTCCACTACAGGGTGTGTGTATTCACAACAATCAAAGGCGTGGGCTATTTCTCAATATGTGTTCGTAAGTAATCTTGCGTCCTTTTGTAAATCATCATCCTCCTCCAAAGTTCAGTTCCAAAACTCAAGACCGCAAGAATAAATGACCCATGACAGAACCCTGATGTGTTCCTGATAGCGAGGATGCATCGAATGCAGACTTGAGTCAATCTAGAAGTAAACTGAATAACTAAATAAAGCAAGTGTAAATCCTAATTATCATTAAAGTTCAGAGATATTACTTATTCATCTCAGGAGTTTCCCCAAATGAGATGGTAAAAGTAAATATTAACATACACACATTAAGAGTGTTTATTAGCTGAAATTCATACACTGAAAAAAGTGTTGCATGCAAAACTGTTGCAAACAATGTATCTGTGTTGAATTTAAACAAATTAAATTAAGCACTGTTCAACTTTATTTGTTTGCTTAAATTCAGCCCAAATAAATTGTTTACAACCACTTAACGTAAAAAATTGAGTAAATCCAAGGAATCATCTTTGAATTATTTTTTTCAGTGTATTAAAATCTGATTTATTTGTATTGTGCAAAGTATCTTTGTATGGCTTCTGAACATTTTATATATATTGAAAAGAAAAAAATACACATAAAAAAATTATAATTTTAGTTTTCATACACACACACACGCACACGCGCACGCACGCACGCACGCACGCACGCACGCACGCACGCACACACACTAGGCATGGGACGATTACTGTTTTCAAGGTATACCGCGGTTTGGAAAAGTCAAGGTTTTAAAACCGTCAAAATGTTATGCTATACCGTTCCTAAGGTACTGTATATGTAAGATATGTATATATATATATATATATATATATATATATATATATATATATATATATATATATATATATATATATATATATATATATACATATACATATATATATATATATATATATATATATATATATATATACATACATATACATGTATATATATAAATACACCTGTCCAACTGCACGGTGACGCAAATTTGTAATCAGCCAATCACATGGCATAAACTTAATGCATTTAGGCATGTAGACATGGTCAAGACGATCTGCTGCAGTTTAAAGCGAGCATCAGAATGGGGATGAAAGGGGTTTTAAGTCACTTTGAACGTGGCATGGTTGTTGGTGCCAGACGGGCTGCTCTGAGTATTTCAGAAACTGCTGATCTACTGGGATATTAATGCACAACCATCTCTAGAAATTACAACAAATGTCCAAAAAGAGAAAATGTCCAGTGACCGGCAGTTCTGTGGGTGCAAATGCCTCGTTAATGCCAGAGGTCAGAGGAGAATGGCCAGACTGGTT
>NC_079448.1:3926617-3952938 GCF_903798145.1 Danio aesculapii
ATCTAGATTAATCTAGATTAAAATGGCTCATTCGAATTCTGCCGAAGGCATTCAGAATATGTATGCTACCCAAATAATAAGTCTTTGAGAATGGGTTTCTCGAGCCAGGTGGCGCATTAGACCAGGGGCTCATCTCCTGTTTCCAAAATGCATCACAAACTACTTGAGAAACTGTTCTACTATGATAATCGGTGATGAAAATAAATGATGTTCAATAAGACGTACGTGTGTTTACTAACTGTTTATTCAGTTAAACATGAATGTTGAACTGTAGGCCTACATAAGTTCCAAACAGCCATTTCATACTTGCTTTTGATGTATGTTCATACAGAAAATGCTGCTTCTCAATGCAAAGTTCATAGAGCCCTGACGATGTGTCAAACATTGAGTATGTTTACATGGGCAACAATACTTTAATACGATTTTAATATGATTAAAACAATACTGTGATTAAGAGTCTACCATGTAAACAGAACATTTTGATTACCTTAATGCGACTAAAGTCATAACTGAACTAAACAGAAATGGAATTAAGACATGTGGAGTGCATATATTAGTGGCATTACTGAAGTAAACACTGCAATCCAACTATTACAGTCATGTAGGACTTTTCGCCATATTTCCCGACAAAATCCAAGACACAGGCTGCTGTCAGTAAAGGACCGCACACAAAACACACAAACACGCGCACACACACCGCGAAATGCGGAAGTTTTTTTTTCTTTCCGTTTGGTGAGCGTTATTACATTCTATAACACTCTCACCAGTCCATGCTCCTTATTTGCGTCTGATACCCCAGTTTGTCACGACGGCATGACTGAAACATTCATGAGTTAAAGTGAAACTGCCGATTCTGCAGTTAAAGTCAGGCATCCTGCTGGTTTTGATTCAGAAGGGCACTTTGTTTGTAAGACGGCTCACCGGTCAGGTATACATCTGCGCTAAACTATCAAGGTGAAAGTCATCATAGCTTGCGTAGAATAGACCCAGCTCACAACCCAACTTTGAGAATAGATTAACGGCGATATTTTTTTTATCGCGCGATAAGAGTCTCGCGTTAACGCAGCCATTAACGCCGATAACGGCTCAGCACTAATATATATATATATAGCTTTATTTGTTTTATTTTTTATTTGTTTTAGTTTTATATATATAGCTTTATTTGTAATTTTTTAAAAACTATTTTAGGGACAAAATTATTAGCCCCTTTAAGCTATTTATTTTTTTTGATTGCCTACAAAACAAACCATTGTTAAACAATAACTTGCCAAATTCCCCTAACCTGCCTAATTAACCTAATTAACCTAGTTAAGCCTTTAAATGTCCTTTCATCTGTATTAAAATTGTCTTGAAAAATATCTAGTCAAATATTATTTACTGTCATCATGGAAAAGATAAAATAAATCAGTTATTAGAAATGAGTTATTAAAACTATTATGTTAAAAAAACTATATATGTTCGTGCAGCTCTCACCATCACTCACACTCGTCAGTGCTACCAAGCCGACCAATCACAGAGCTTGTGCTATGCATCGTTGTGGCGTGTGGTTAAATTATTTGAGAGGTGCGTGTCGGCGGCGGCCATGGCGAGGGCTATGCGATCACACGCAGGCTGCGGCGGACCATATGCCTGCGCTTGAAGCACAAACATATAATCCAGCCATAAACCAAAAATAAAATCAATGAATGAATGAATTAATATATATTATGTTTTTTTAAATGAAAGTAAATAGATGGAAACATAGCTATTGATAAATATTGTTCACAAATCTATGGGAAACGTTCATTCATTCATTCATTTTATTTTCGGCTTAGTCCCTTTATTAATCCGGGGTCGCCACAGCGGAATGAACCGCCAACTTATCCAGCACATGTTTTAAGCAGCGGATGCCCTTCCAGCCACAACCCATCTCTGGGAAATCTATGGGAAACAGCATACTGTAAAATAAAAGACTGATCCATAGAATTATCAGTGATGAGATTATATTATCAGCACAGCCCACCAGGCTGATTCAAACGAACCTGGAGCTGAGATCATTTGATGGTAAACCTTTACCTTCATATTGACACTTGACTTTTAACATTTAGTCATTACTTTTGGTTCATTCTAGCAAAAACATCTGAGTCAAGAAAGACGGAAAAATCCCATTAAATCTGAAGTGAGAGAACGGAGATGTTAAAGAGCTCTCATTAAATACATTTCCTTCCTCTGGGTAATAAAACATCTGAATGTCATATTAGCTCACCATCATACCTCCATCTCTCTCTCTCACTCTCTGTTTGTATTCCTCCAGAGACCTCATTCCTCTGATGTCCAGTTTTGTTCTCAAAATGCTAAATTCGCTATTCGCTTTCCCCTCAGGACACACACACACACACACACATACACACACACACACAAACTAAAACCTTGCATCTGAGTGTTTGCTTTTCTTGAGGCTTTTTTTCATGTGTCTCTTATGGTTTGTTCACACAGGAAGCACAAATGTTCGGCCGTGTCCAACTCAAATCTGTTCATTTTTCTGCACAAACACAGCGAATGCAGCTTTCACGACCTCGCTCCAAAACACATTCACACGTCGATTCAAATTCATTTCAAATCTGAAGCCTCGGTTTTTAGAAAGTATTTTCCCATCATTCCGAGCGTGACCAGCATGTAACCTCATGAAAAGAGGTCAGTAATGACTCTAATTCTACATTCCTTCCCTATATCTATATATGAAGGTATGAAGCATCTGCCGTGTAGTGATTCAGTGAGTCATTTCCAGAGGTGGATGAAGTACACAAATGAAGCACTTGAAGTAAAATGAAGTAAAAGGACAAAGATATCCTGTTAAAATATTACTCCAGTACAAGTATAAAGTCTTCCTTCTTAATTTGACTTATTATTGAGTCCGTAATATTGTACTTACTAATGACTGAAATTACCAAGTTTGTCATAACGTCTAATACTTTAATAACCATACTGATAATTCATGATGATTCAAGTAAAAACTACTCAGATCAGCCTGTAAAATCAGTAAATCTTTACTGGAGACTCACTGTGAACAGATCATTAGAATCAGTGAATCACTTACTGGAGACTCACTCTGAACAGATCATTAAAAGCAGTGAATCACCTACTAGAGACTCACTCTGAACAGATCATTAAAAGCAGTGAATCACCTACTAGAGACTCACTCTGAACAAATCATTAGAATCAGTGATTTGTTTACTGGAAACTCACTTTGAATGCATCCTTTGAATCAGTGAACCATTTACTAGAGATTTACTCTAAATGAACTATTAGAATCAGTGAATTGTTTACTGGAGACTCACTCTGAACAGATCATCCGAATCAGTGAATCAATTACCGGAGACTCACTCTGAATGGATAGCTTGAATTAGGGAATTGTTTACTGAAGACTCACTCTGAACAGATCATCTGAATTAGTGAATTGTTTACTGAAGAGTCACTATGAACGCATCATTTGAATCAGTGCATCATTTACTGAAGACTCACTATGAACGAATCATTTCAATTAGTGAATTGTTTACTGAAGACTGACTCCGAATGGGTCATTTGAATCAGTAATTGTTTACTGGAGACTCAATATGAACAGATCATTTGAATCAGTGAATCATTTACTGGAGACTCATTCTGAATGAATTATTTCAATCAGTGAATTGTTTACTGGAGACTCAATATGAACGGATAATTTGAATCAATTAATTGTTTACTGGAGAGTAAATATGAACGGATCATTTGAATCAGTGAATCGTTTACTGGAGACTTACTCTGAATGAACCATTACAATCAGTGAATTGTTTTCTAGAGACTCAATATGAATGGATCATTTGAATCAATGAATTGTTTACTGGAGAATCATTATGAACAGATCAATTGAATCAGTGAATCGTTTACTGGAAACTTATTTTGAATGAATCATTAGAATAAGTGAATTGTTTACAGGAGACACACTCTGAAGATATCATTTGAATCAGTGACTCATTTAATGGAGACTCACTCTGATCAGATCATTTGAATCAGTGAATCGTTTACTGAAGTGACTCACTCTGTACGGGTGTAAGATCTGTAAGATACATTTGCTTAGGATGAGGTGATTCTCTGATATGAGCTAAATATGTTTAGATATTTGAACAAAAAACTCACTTTGATCAGCTGTTGAGGAAAAACAAGCAGGAAGTCACTCACCGTTCTTCTCTGTGTGTGGTTTAATGGCTTCCTGTCCAGGCAGGCAGGGGCATGGACCCTCACACTTCGCAGACAGACTCTTACCGGAGCTGCAGGCCTGGAACTCCAGCTTACACTGCGGTGGAACAGAGAGGATTCTGGGTAGTACATTTGGACACGTTAACACAATTAACCGGCACACTGAGCTTTATCTCTTGTGAAATGAGTCTGAAAGTTATCACATTATGATTGGAGTTCTGAAGTGAGGTGACGCGTTCATCTGATCACAAAGAGATGGTGTCAAATCTGCTGTGTTATTAGGGGTTTAATTAATTAAGAAGCACAAGCTCATTGGAGGTGGAATTGTGGCCTCACAGAAAAAAGGTCGCTGGTTCGAGTCCCAGCTGAACAATTTGGCATTTCTGTGTGGAGTTTGCAAGTTCTCCCCATGTTGGCATGGGTTTCCTCCGGGTGCTCCGTTTTCCCCCACAGTCCAAACACATGCGCTATAGGGGAAATGGGTAAACAAAATTGGCAGTAGTGTATGAGTGTATGTGTGAATGTGAGAGTGTTTGGGTGTTTCCCAATGCTGGGTTGCAGCTGGAAGGGCATCCTCTGTGTAAAACATATGCTGGAATAGTTGGCGGTTCATTCCACTGTGGCGACTCCTGATAAATAAAGGACTAAGCCGAAGGAAAATGAATGAATGATTGAATGTTCTTATAAATTGATTCAAGTGTGTTTGATTAGAAAGAAATCATTTTTTTTTTTATAGAAAATGTATACTTCTGGTGTGCCTTCAGGAACAGGGTTGGGAGCAACATATTTAAGATTAGTTTTACAAAACTGCATCATTTGAATCAGTGTTCAATGGTGCAATTCAATCAAATACTTCAAATACTGTATTTCCAATGACCCTTGGTTGGAAATAGAATTAGATTTCGAAGGCTCCATCTGTGTGTTAACAACATTTACTTATATTATTAAATGAGAGATAATAAAGAGAATAGAGTAAATATAATAAATCTGTGGTCTGCTTTATTTACTCTTTTCATTCTGATGAGTGTTTGGACCTTCCGGGAACTCTTAAGATAGATGTACCATTCATTCACTGTTTGTGTGCATATTCACTGAACAATTATCAGCCGGTTCATGACCGCATCTTATTCTAAACACTGAAAAGGTCCTTTTTTGTTCAGGTAAGAGGCAGTTCAGTGATTCAGAGTGATATATATATATATATATATACACACACCCACCTACCCACCCAACCCATCCATCTACCCATCCATCCATACATTCACCCACTAATCAATCTATCAATCTATCAATCTATCTATCTATCTATCTATCTATCTATCTATCTATCTATCTATCTATCTATCTATCTATCTATCTATCTATCTATCTATCTATCTATCTATCTATCTATCTATCTATCTATCTATCTATCTATCTAACCACCTACTCAACCACCCAACCCATCCATCCATCTATCCAACCACCCACCCACCTACCCACCCAACTCATCCATCCATCCATCCATCCATCTACCCATCCATCCATCCACTTATCCACTTATCTATCTATCTATCTATCTATCTATCTATCTATCTATCTATCTATCTATCTATCTATCTATCTATCTATCTATCTATCTATCTATCTATCTATCTATCTATCTATCTATCTATCTATCTATCTACCTACCTACCTACCTACCTACCTACCTACCTACCTACCTACCTACCTACCTACCTACCTACCTACCTACCTACCTACCTACCTACCTACCTACCCCCCAATCAACCCATTTAACCCATCCATCCATCCATCCATCCATCCATCCAACCAACCCAACCCATCCATCTATCCACCCATCTGTCCATCCATCCATCTATCTGTCTGTCCGTCCGTCCGTCCGTCCGTCCGTCCGTCCGTCTGTCTGTCCAACCACCCACTCAACCACCCACCCATCCAACCCAACCCAACCCATCCATCCACCCATCTGTCTATCCATCCACCCATCCATCCATCCCTCCCTCCCTCCCTCCCTCCCTCCATCCATCCATCCATCCATCCATCCATTCACCCACTATTCTATCTATCTATCTATCTATCTATCTATCTATCTATCTATCTATCTATCTATCTATCTATCTATCTATCTATCTATCTATCTATCTATCTATCTATCTATCTATCTGTCAGTGGGTGTTTTTGATATTTTTTTATTTGGTCTATATAGTGTTAATGATTGTGTGTCTGTATTTTCATTCATCAAGATATATAAATACAGTATAATACTTTAAATTCAAATTTCATTTCATGCTGTGTGCTGACTTTCTATTTCCAGTTTCACTTTAATTTAATGGGGCATATAGTTACATTTTTTCTCCCCTTCAGTCTACTTTCCACTTGTTATAATGAAGCACAAGGCTTTAATTGGTGGTTTTCTATTCCAGTATAATTTTAGTTTGTTTTAATGATGCAAAAAGCCCTAAAATTGGTTTTGTGTAATAAAAAATGACTGTGAATATTCTGTCATTGGATATGTTTGCAAATAATATTACAATGTATTTCAATATACTTTTTTTCCACTTCAGTCACTGCACTTGACACCCCCCCCCCCCCCAATAATCACATGTGAATCTGAGAAATATAAGAGAACACTGAAAAAGTAGCAAAGAATAACAGCTCTCTGAATATCTGCTGTGTCTATGTGCTATTCATTTCTATATTGATCCAAAATCCTTCATTTAACACTGCGTCTCTCTCACATCTGACTTTATTCAGGCTGAAGGAAAGGAAATGGAGTGGGTGGGGTTAAAGCAGTGAGGTCACAGGCAGGAGGCGCAGGTTCAGCTGGAGGTTCAGGTTTTCCTCTTAGTTCTCATGCTGGAGGGGGGATTGCAAAGGACTCAAGAATCCAATATCAACAGCGGACACAGTTCATCCACCTAACCATCCATCACCAAACGCTGCATCATTTACGCCAGGAGAGAGAGAGCTGTGTGCTGATATTGGAATTTAAAGGTGACTCCTTCCTCATCGGGACACAATGATCCTGCGTCTGATAGTGTTCAGGTTAAATTCACATCATCAGATTGCTCGCAGACCTCACCTGAGGCTGTATTTGCAATATATTCTGTAGAATAATATTTTTCATAGTTTCTACCTGCTTCTTAGGAAACAACTTAAAAAAATCAGGTACTCTCTTTTTTTTTTCTTAAAAACAAAAAACAAAATGTTTAACATCTAAAAAATACATTCTCAAAAAGCATTTTACAGTTACAACATATTGTAAATATTACTACTACTGGAATGTGAATGAATGTAAATTACAGAATGTAAAGTCCAGGATTGTTAGCAACCACCATGAAATCAGATAACTTTTAGGGGGTCATTTTCTTAGCCTTTTTAAACTCTTACAAACCAAACTTCTTCAAATAAATATCTATACAACAGTTCTGTCTGGTTCTCAAATCTGATTGGCTGACAGCAGTGCCATATTCTGCAATCACAGCACTTGTACAGCCTCCTCACACTTTCGTATTACTCCACCTCTACATAGAGTGACAGCAGATCAATATATTCACTATGGTTTGACAAATACTGCAGCTGTTGGACAACATGATGTACTTCTGAGGCTTATTTAGGAGAGAATATAGTTGTTTAAATTGCAACTAGGCAGTTTATTTATAAGGATAGTGCCTATTTTAAATATTTATCATTTCGGAAATTCAGCACATCGGCGACCATTAGCCTGTCAATGAGCAGAGCAATTGACGATGATTTATGTTCCGTCACAAGAAGGCGACAGAGACTGCATAATAAATCTTTAGAGGAGAAAAAACAAGTTTAAATTTCTAAGTACAGCTGATTAAATCATTATAAAAAGAGGTAAGTGACACTCTGAGTCGATTTTTTTCTTTTGTATGTTCTAGTGATGTATTTATACCACAGTAAACTGGTGGTGTATGCTTTGCATTGGATTTTTCGCGGTTAATTATGGTGATATCCTGATTATAACAGACAAAGTATTGAGAAATCTCTGTAGACTGATGGCATTTCATGCTGTTCAGCCTTATAATCTTAAAATGTGAGCAAAATCACCTGTTTTGTCATCACTGTAGACATTACGCTATAGAATCATTCAAATAACAGTTCTAAAGTGACGTTGGAGAATGAGCAGCGGTTTCTGCTGTTCTGACGTTAGCTGCAGATGTGAATGAATAGTGGAAGAAAGTAGATCCTCATACATAAAGATTTTTGAGACTCTGTGTTTGATTTTCTTTTTTATTTACACAATTATGCTGTCGAACTGTTGTGGAAATGCATTATCACAGTCATAGCAGTGCGATGTGGCTGTATATCATCACTGGTGAGACACTAAGGTACTCAGCCTGTGGCCTTGAACCAAGGCACGCATCCCACCAGTGCCGATATAAAGCCATATCCTGCTACTAAATAAAGCCATCTGCTACTTGTGTGGTATCGCATATATATATAAATGTATATATATATATATATATATATATATATATATATATATATATATATATATATATATATATCAAAGCTCATATATGGGCCTTGATTTTGTCCATATGGAATTGATTAAGCTGTGGTTTGCTATTGGCGGATATAATGTGATTGACAGGTTGATCCCACCCTTATACCGTAAACACCAATTAGAAAAGTGAAAAGGTGTTTATAAAAAAAGGAGGGGAACTTTTGTATTATTATTTGGTTATGAATATAAACTATTGACATATAGACCCCGTCTTTTAAGCCAAATTTGTCACGGTTGATGAAGCATGCGCTCTTTCTGTCATGTTGTCACGTGGGATTGTTTTGTATTCATGTATTTCTGTTGTGTGTTGTGATCACGTGACTCACTAACTAGAATCAGCTGGTCTGTCTTCAGCCCAGCTGTTGGCACTTAGCTTCTTCTATTTGAGAAGCATTGTTACGTGCTTCATTGTCAGTTCGTTACTCTTGTTTATAGTTTCTCTGTGTCTTGTCAGGAACCTCGTTGATCTGGTTCCCTTTTGGACTCTCGGTTACCCCCGATTCAGCTACTTCCTTTTGCGATGCTGGATGCTTTTGTATTGTTGCTCGCTGAGCATTCCTGATTCATATACATAAAATTTTACTTGCAATTGGACCCATCTGACTAGTGTGTTTTCCTGAACGATACAAAATTTTTTTGGAATTATTAATAATAAATACGCATCCCATCCCCACAAGTAGTGTTGAAATGATTTTGTCCCCCAACACATGATGCATACAGATACACAATATATAATAAAAACTGTTTATGATTCGTTAGAAAATACCGATGTTGGTTTCATGATGACTTTACTACATTTCTTTACTTCTTCCTTCAGTTGATTTAGTCAATTTTAATCACATCACACACGCACGCACGCACGCACACACACACTCACACACATTTAATTAAATATAGAAAAATCACAATTAACATTACAAATGTGTTCTTGTTTGTGAGTCTTCTTGTAGTTCAGCTCATTAAAGCAGTGTTTAATAAGTGTTAATATCTCACCTTTGAGGCGTATGTGTGTCCGTCAGAACCGCACACCAAACTGGAGTGAACAACAGGACATGGCCTACATTTCCCATGATTCACAGCTCCCATCCAACGCTTGTGGGGGATATTTCCTTTCCTGGCTTTAACACTAAAGAGGGGAAGAGAGAAAATGCGATTATGTCAGAAATACAGGCATATATTTGTTTATTTTGATATCATAACATGTCAGTGATATTCCTCTAACACTGTCATTTTCTTACTCAGAGTTTTTGTCTAGTTTCCAGCCCAAATATCTACAAACTCTTAAATCTAGAAGCATTTTTCTAGACAATTAAAAATATTGTTTTGTTTTCGGAAATGATACATCAAAATGAGGGAATTTTTTCTTTAAAACAAGCTAAATTCTTTGTGAATGGCGGTTTAGCGGTTGTTATTTGGGAAAAAACATACAGTACTTTGAAATGTTGTGACTGACCAATCAGAATCGAGTATTCCAGACAGCCATGTAATACGAGAGTAATAAAGCCTGTGTTTATCTAATTATAATAGGCTATTCTGGGCAAAGCCAAACTGTCGTTTATAAAGCAATTAATGATTAGTGTATCATTTATCACATATACTAATGCTCTAATGTTACTAAATCTGCTGTTTGAAACAAAAGGTCCACTACCATCAAGCTTTAAACAAAGAATCAAAATAATGAATCGGATGTACTGTAGATATCAGAGAAAATTATAGGTGCAGATGGGAGGCGGGTGGATGGCTTGTTTGAAGCAGTGGTTCGGGTGACATTTGAGCTAATCTGCACATCTCTACTGCACACACACACAAACACAGGATCAGAGTAGACTAGTAAATATATCCGTAAATATTAAATATAGTTTGGAGCGGAAATATTTGACACTTTTTAAATATGTATGAAATATATGTGCTTGAAAATGTCTCCTTGTATCCAATTATTAAAGAAAAGCACACTTTGAAACACCTTCTTTGCGACTTTTTAAACGCTCTTCTATATTTCTTAAATTGACATGTGATCCTTGGGAAAAAATGTCAAGTGCAGTAGCTGAAGTAGAAAAAAGGTGCCAGACAAATCATTGTCACATTTAAAACTTCACTACAAAAGAAAAGAAAAACACTTGGTGATAATGCTGGTGTTACATTTACCTACTAAAGGAACCAAGTGCCAAACATATACTATTTGAAACTATTGTTTATGTCACAGCTAGCCTTTACATCGGCAGCCAATGTCATTCATTAACATTATTCAAATTACCATCATAAGAGAGATTCTGATAAGCAGAACGATTCTGCTTGCATCTACATGATTGTGGAGATGAGAGGTAATAACTGATGCAGTGCCTCCTCCTAGCAGTTTGATTTATAGTGTCATTGCTAATCTCTCAGACAATGACGCTTTGAGTGCCAAAGTTCCAGAAATCTGAGAGAACAGGCAGCGTGCAAAAAAGTGAAGATTCAGGATTAAAAAGTGTCAGTGCAATACTATACATGTGTAAAGTTTACTAAGACCCGGTTGTGTGTAGTAAGATGTTGTCAAGTGTACTAAAAACCTGGTAAAGTGTAGTACAACTTGGTCAAGTATACAGAGAACTGGTTGAGTGTACTAAGATCTGTTCAGGTGTAGTAAGACTTGGTCAAGTGTACTAAGATCTGGTCATGTGTAGTAAGATGAGCAAGTGTACTAAGATCTGGTCAAGTGTTGTAAGCCTTGGTCAAGTGTATTAAAAACTAGTTGAGTGTACTAAGATCTGGTGAACTATACCAAGACCTGGTCATATGTAGTTAGACCTGGTCAAGTACACTAAGATCTAGTCAAGTGTAGTAAGACTTGGTTAGTTGTACTAAGATCTGGTCAAATTGTAAAAAGACTTGTTCTCTTTACTCTCTCGTCAATGTATTAAAACCTGGTTAAGTGTAGTAAGAATTGGTCAGGGTAATAAGACCTGGTCAAGTGTAGTAAGATCCGGTGAAGTGTAGCAACACCTCGTCAAGTTGAGTAAAATCTGGTCAAGTGCAGTAAGACCCAGACAACTGTACTAAAACCTGGTCAAGTGTACTAAGACCAGGCCAAGTTTAGTAAGATCTAGTGAAGTGTACTAAGACCAGGCCAAGTGTACTAAGACCTGGTCAAGTGTAGTAAGACTTGGTCAAAGTAGTAAGACCTGGTCAAGCGTAGTAAGACCAGGCCAAGTTTAGTAAGATCTAGTGAAGTGTACTAAGACCAGGCCAAGTGTACTAAGACCTGGTCAAGTGTAGTAAGACTTGGTCAAAGTAGTAAGACCTGGTCAAGCGTAGTAAGACCTGGTCAAGTGTACTAAGACCTAGTCAAGTGTAACAACATCTGGTCAAGTTTAGTAAGACCTGGTCAAGTGTACTAAGACCTAGTCAAGTGTAACAACATCTGGCCAAGTTTAGTAAGATCTAGTCAAGTGTACTAAGATCTGGTCAAGTGCAGTAAGATCTAGTCAAGGATACTAAGGCTTGGTCAATGTACTAAGACCTGGTTAAGTGTAGTAAGATCCAGTCAAGTTTAGTAAGACCTGATCAAGTGTACTAAGATCTGGTCAAGTGCAGTAAGGCCTGGTCAAGTGTACTAAGATCTGGTCAAGTGCAGTAAGGCCTGGTCAAGTGCAGTAAGACCTGGTAAAGTGTAGTAAGAATTGGTCAAGGTACTAACCTGTTCAACTGTAGTAAGATCCTGTAAAGTGTAGTAAGACCTGATGAAGTGTAGTAAGATCTGGTTAAGTGTACTAAGACCTGATCAAGTTTACCAAGTCCTGGTCGAATGTAGTAAGACCTGATCCGACGCCCAAAGACCTGGTCAAGTGTAGTAAGACTTGGTCAAGTGTACTAAGATCTTGTCAACTGTTCTAAGACCTGGTTAAAATTAGTAAAACCTGGTCAAGTGTACTAAGATCTGGTTAAATTTAGTAAATTCTGGTCAAGTGCAGTAAGACCTGGTCAAGTGTACTAAGACCTGGTCAAGTCTACTAAGATCTGGTTAATTGTACTAAGACCTGGTCAAATGTACTAATAACTGGTCAAGTGTAGCAACACCTGGTCAAATTTAGTAAGATCTGGTTAATTGTACTAAGACCTGGTCAAGTGTAGAAAGTCCTGGTTAAGCATACTAAGACCTGGTTAAGTGTAGTAAGAATTGTTCAAGGTAGTAAGACCTGGTCAAGTGTAGTAAGATCTGGTCAAGTGTACTAAGACCTGATAAAGTGTACTTCAAAGTCCTGGTTAAGTGTAAAAAGAATTAGTCAAGGTAGTAAGACCTGGTCAAGTGTAGTAAAATCCGGTCAAGTGTAGTAAAATCCAGTCAAACGTAGCAAGACCTGGTCAAGTGTAGCAAGACCTGGTCAAATGTAGTCCTGGTCAAGTGCAGTAGAATCTGGTCAAGTCTACTAACCCTGATCAAGGATAATAAGATCTGGTCAAGTGTACTTAGACCTGATCAAGTGCAATAAGATCTGGTCAAGTGTAGTAAGACCTGAACGAGTGTAGTAAGGTCCTGAGTAAAAACATGGCCAAGTGAACATGAATATAACTAACAGACAGCACTCAATTCTGAAGGGGATTAGATTTTACTAGGAGATGAAATCTTACACCACATGGGCTGATCAGATATATCACACACACACACAATGGAGATAAAAAACGTGAAAAAAGATGTCTGTAATGCCAACCGTATTCACACTCAAAATGTCAATATCTCACAGAAAGCGTGAAGCCTGATGATCTGAGGGTGATAAACAAATATCATCTCTGTCTGTATCTCACCGCTGACATCATACTCCAACAGATGCCAGTGCAAATAAATTCTGTTTATCCCTCATGTTCACCAAACATACAGCAAAAAAAGTATTTTTGTCAAATATTATTCATCTAAAATAATGGTTTTCTATTTGAAAGTACAATTACTCTTTCATTTAAGTGCTCCAGAAATCATTATAATACACCTATTGGTGCTCAAGATAAATATATTATTATTATCAATGTAGATTTCACATTTTTTCTGGTAACTTTGATATATATAGTGGGGCACACTATGATGATTCTCATATGGAGAAAGTCAAATGCATTGCTCATTTTCACAGATTTCAACAGAGTGTACAAATCTTGATGGTTCTGTATGTCTCGTCTATTAAATCTGAGCTTTATTTAGTATTCTCTTTCGGATTCGAGTCAGGTGATTGGCTGGGCCATTCTACAGCTTGATTTTCTTTCTCTGAAAGTGAGAGTTTCCTTGTCTGTGTTTTGGATCATTGTCTTGCTGAAATGTCCAGCCTGGATTCATCTTCATCCTCCTGCTAATGTACATGTTGGATTGAAGCAGCTGATATTTATTTACACTGAGGAAGGACAGAGGGTTGCTGAAGAACTACTGAGAGATTTTAGCTGCTGTCTGGGCTTTCACTGCTGAACTACAGCTCCCTTTCTTCATGTGTTCAATACTTTTTCCATGTGTCATTTCATTTGACTACACATCACTTTATTTGTAAACTAATTAGATTTATTATTATATTTATTTTTACATATATGAATTGTTTGCGTTGTTACCAACATCCAGTGAAAATTTCAAGTCAACACCATGTTTAAAAATATGTTTTCTGAAAAAAATGGTGATGTGTTCAACACTTATTTCCTCCACTGTATAAATATATTATTTTTTAAAATGTTTTGCTGGAAAGGAAGTTCAAAAAACAATTTATTTGAAACATTATACATGTCTTTAGTATCACTTTTTAAAGTTTAATCCATCAGTTTTTTATAAAAATACATTCATTTACAATTATTTATTTTCTAAAACTAAGCATTTTACTCTGATGCAGTTGCTCTAGCCACACTATTTCCCCAATTTGTCTGAAATGATATGATTGGACATAAAATATTATATCAAATGTAATTTATTTAACACACTTCTTAACAAAAGTCTTGTCGTCGATCTTAGTTGTGAAAGCAACAAATAATAATAACTTGACTTCTGGTTGATCATTTGGAAAAGTGGCAGAAGGTAGATTTTTCTGCTGAGTCATCTGTTGAACTGTATCCCAATCATCACAAATTCCTGCAGAAGACCTACTGGAACCAGCATGGATCCAAGATTCTCACAGAAATCAGTCAAGTTTGGTGTAGGAAAAATCATGGTTTGGGGTTACATTCAGTATGGGGGCTTGCAAGAGATCTGCGGAGTGGATGGCAACATCAACAGCCTGAGGTATCAAGACGTTTGTGCTGCCCATTACATTACAAACCACAGCAGAGGGCAAATTCTTCAGCAGGATAGCGCTCCTTCTCGTACTTCAGCTTCCACATCAAAGCTCCTGAAAGCAAAGAAGGTGCTCCAGGATTGGCCAGCCCATCACCATAAATGAACATCATTGAGCATGTCTGGGGTAAGATCAAGGAGGAGGCATTGAAGATGAATCCAAAGAATCTTGATGAAATCTGGGAGTCCTGCAAGAACGCTTCCAGATGACTTTATTAATAAGTGATTTGAGTCATTGCAGAGATGTATGGATGCAGTCCTCCAAGCTCATGGGAGTCATACACAATATTCATTCTGTTTCCACTGCACCATGACCATCCACTGCATATATTCTATACTGTACATTATTTCTGTTCAGTGTCAAGACTTTAGTCTAAGCAAAGTCAGACCTTACTGTCCTAATGAAATCATTAAAAATCAAGGCCTGATCATATTTTATTTTGCTAAAATAAGCGTAATCTAGAGGCCTTTGCCTTTCATATAAGCCTCTTCTGATAGCAAATGATCAACCTAAAACCAAATGATTGTTTCTAAAACTTGAATAGGCGTCAAGACTTTTGTCAGGTTGAGTATATAAGGATAAGCAGAGTTATCTTATATCATCTTGAAGGGGTTTATGTTGCTTTAATGACCAACTGACTGCACATTTTCCACACAAATTACACGACTCCTTGCAAATAAATAAGCGCAGATGAAATATTGATTCAAGCTGAAATTCTTTTATTATGTGAGCAGAAAGAGAGCACGGAGCGATGTGATTTGAAACTAGCACAGCTATTTAGGAAGTCATTCACTAGGGACAATGGTCAATTTAGCAGCTACCATTTAGCAAAAAAAGTTAAACGGAAAGTACTGGAAGTCCGAACGCTGCGGGTGTAATAAAATGAACTCCGTCCAGTCCTTCTGAACCCGTCTGCCATATCCACAAAAACATTACTGGGTCAGAACAAGCTGAATCTGCCTTGAGCTGTGCTTTTATAATAATGTAATAATACAGCGGGATACACAATAATGGAGTATATTACAGCCCATTATTGTGCATTACATTATGACTCTGTAATTCACACTTCATTGCGTTATATTGAAGTATATTTGTAATATCGGCTCTGCACTGAGGAAGTGGAAATTACACTGCTTTGCTGAATCTGTTCTCAGATCAGTCATGGAGACATCTGCTCAGACAGAAAGAATGAGTTTTACGTTGATAATTTAAACATTTAATTCTCACTAATTAAGGTCAAAGGGCCTCACAGCAAGAAGTCGCTGGTTCGAATCTCAGCTGGGCCAGTTGGCATTTCTGTGTGGAGTTTGCATGTTCTCCCCGTGTTGGCGTGGGTTTCCTCTGGGTGCTCTGGTTTCAATTATAGTCCAAACACATGCGCTATAAGTAAATTGGATTAACTAAATTGTCTGTAGTGTATGAGTGTGAATGAGTGTGTATGGGTGCTGTGTAAAACATACGCTGGAATAGTTGGCTGTGGCAACCCCTGATGAATAGAGACTAAGCTGAAGGAAAATGAATGGATAATACAGGTTAAAACTTGGTATGAACACTGCTACTTTACCTACTGAACAATTATGAAGGTTCATTTAAAGTTTGAATAAGTGTTCAAGTGTAATATTGAGAGACTAATATTACAGCATGTGTTCATATTTTTTACTTTTGCTTTCATTACAAGTTTTTCTTTACTTTGATTTTAATTAAAAGTTTTTAGTAATTTAATTATTTTTGTTTACTTGTTATTATTCTATTATTTACTTGTCTTGTTATTATTCTAATTTACATTTTAAATACAGTGATCAGCATACATTAGTATTTTTAATCAATTTCACAGTCAGTTTAGGTCATATATTTTGATACATTAGGACAAAAGAGTTTTATTAAACAGATTTATTAAAATAATATTTTAATCTCTAAACATCTTTAGAAATAGACGTTTAATACATTTAAATTTAAGTAAAATATTGCTAAACAAGCTACACATGTTCAAATACATTTTGTTTCCTTTGATTTTTCCTCTTTTTAAATTTTTTATTTAATATTTTTCCTCAATATATAAATTTATGTGCACATTTTTTTACAGTGTTATGGTGATGTTTTTTTTTTTTTTGCAAGATTAGCTCCAGATTTGATTTCAGTACTGAATAATCTGTACAATCAGCACAATTATATTATTGTAAAACATCTATTAAATATTAATTTAAAACAGAGATCTGTGAGTGGAGCACTGTATAAATATACTGTTTTACAAATATTTTTTAATTATTATTTTGCTTATTTTTATTGACATGAGTTTAAACTTTCATCAGTATTTTGTATTGATGTATGGATTTAACTTCTGCAATAATTTAATCTTGGTATTGTTATGCAGAAAACAAATAAACATAAAAAACTTATGATTATTTCTGGTTTAGATATTTTCCTACAGGTTAAAAATGAAAAATTTCCCAAGTGATGTTTAACAGAGCCAGGACTATTTCACAGTATTTCCTATATATTTTTTGCATCTTAAGAAATTCTTATTTCTAGAAATTTTAGCTCAATATCATGTGCCCCCTGGCTACAAGCCAACAACTGCTGTCTAATTTGTTTCCTAATTAATCTAAGTTTGTAGTTTGTAACATCTAGACGCAAAGTCTAAAGCGCATGGTGTAAAAGCATTAAGGTTGTGTCCGATTGCACATATTAATCAATAATATTACTGTAATTAATTTAAAAACTGAATAAATATAGATTTACACACATTTACTAAGTAAATAAACAGAATTAATGATGGGCTAAAAATCTGCGGAATTCTGCGCGCGTAGATTCCGTGTGGGCCTACTCATATAGTCCAAAACCCGGCAGGTGGACAAATCCAAGCTTGTTTTTCATTAAAGCAAATACAAATATGTATAAAATAAATACTACTACTACTAATAATATCATTATACAAATGCAAATTGTCATGAATAAACTGAAAAACAGAGCTGCTTTCAGCTGGTCTATTGCACAGTCTAGTTCAGTTCCTCAAAATATCAACAATGCACCTTAACACACCTCCTTTCTAGACAGGAACACCCAGGAGTCCACAACGTGGCGCAAATGGATTTATT
Organism: Danio aesculapii; assembly: GCF_903798145.1. Taxonomy (NCBI): domain Eukaryota; kingdom Metazoa; phylum Chordata; class Actinopteri; order Cypriniformes; family Danionidae; genus Danio; species Danio aesculapii. Next base: position 3,944,734 of record NC_079448.1, read on the forward strand.
TAGACAACATGACAAAGAAACGGGAAAATTAGAGTTGCGCTGGTCTGAAGATAGCAACAAATTGCACCAAACACATCTTGTGCATTAATGCGCCGGGTGTATAATAGGGCTCTTAGTTTGCATTCATATTTATGATTTCATCCAACTATAATAACCCTAAGAGAGCGCACTAGATTTTACCACAGAGTCAGCGTCTGTACAAAAACTGTTTATTATCAGTTTATTTGAGAATGCTTTAACACAAACAATATCAACTCATTTTATCATGCGGCGCCATATGTGAAACCAGACTTTCGTTTTTGTGGACCCAGATTTTCCCCAACAATTAGTGCAGAAACTGTGAATTAAAAAAAAGTGTGCGGGCTCCTTATGACTTATTAACATGTGTTATTTTGTGGTGTATAATCCAGTGGAGCTCTTCATGCATTAATTAGCGCTGTGATTTAAGGTGTAAATTAATGATCAGGAAGCATCAGCTACACCTCATGTGCTGGTCATTAATGATAGATTGACCAATGCAGCGATAAAGCAGAAGGAAAAGCATTATCGCCCACTGGCAGCGCTTTGGCTTTCTAATCGGATCAGTGCGCTGTTATTTTCTCAGGGAGACGTGATATTTGCCGTGCCAGCATGCTTTGTGTTTGCACATGTAAGAGAGCATTAGTAATTCAGCTCGGTAAACTGCTCAAACGGCCATTACACAATTAATATTGCTGCAATTGGATGAGAAGAGGGTGGAGTCAAGAGGCTGCTGTCGCTATGACGACGACTCACAATAGACACTAATGGAATGTTAATGTGACCCTGGACAAACAGCAGATTCCAGAGTGTAAACATCTTAGAGGAGCCATTAGACACAAGGACATGTGCTCATTTATTTGTTTGTGATGCCGGAATACATTTGAAGGATTACAGAAAACTAGACAATCAGAGTTTACAGAGTTTTCCTATCAAAGAAAATTCAAGTTTATCTTCTATAAATTATATAGTTTTATTTCCAAAACTCCAATATATACAGATTAGAATAATGCATTCATACAACACACAATACTACACTAAAACAAAAGTATAGTTGCTGTTTGTTCAATCTACTCATTTAAAATGAGCTGAATCAACCAAATTCTTGAGTTTTTGTGGACAACTTAATAGTTTTATGTTCGTTCCACTTAAATTTGTAAAAATAATTAAGTTAGCTTAATGAATTTGTGTGGAAGCCAGCATTTTTGACAGTGTACTACTATATATACACATTTATAATTTTTAATACTTCTTTTATAATTACAATTATTAATTGCAAAATAAGATTTAAACAAATGCAGTACCAAATTCACATACAAATATACAATGTTTAATAACGTAGTAATTCTCAACTTAAATTCAGCTCATATAAATTGTTTAATTGTTAACTTTAAAGAAACCAAGTAAATCCACAGACTCATTTTGTGTATCTTATTATTTTACTTGTGTAAATGTAAATTTGAATGTAAAACAAGTGTGTTTGAAAAAAAAAAATAATAAATCATAATATAAAACATGACAAACGTGACATAAAACAGTATTTTATACATAATTAAATGTTAATATCATTTATTTTCTTAGAAATTTAACTAGTTAATAATGTAGCTGATTTTTAGCATAGGTCAATTCCACAAAGATGATCATCTTTGGAGCTCTGTGACATTTTAAAGACTGAACTGAAGGTCAGTATTTATTTGATTTTATTTTATTATACTTAATTTTATTTTATTTTATTTTATTTTATTTTATTTTATTTTATTTTATTTTATTTTATTTTATTTTATTTTATTTTATTTTATTGTTGTCTCTATTATTATTTTACTTTTATCTTTTATTGTTAATTGTTGTGTAAATGTTTGTTGGACCAAAATTTGCTTGTGTTTGAATATTTAAACAGTAATAAAATAAAATAAAATAAAATAAAATAAAATAAAATAAAATAAAATAAAATAAAATAAAATAAAATAAAATAAAATAAAATAAAATAAAATAAAATAAACGATCGAACTAAATTCAATCCTAACAGCGTAACAAAAAACAAAGTATTTTCTATGTAATTAAATGTTAAATGTTAATGCTTATTTTCTTAACAATTTAACAAAGTATTAATATAGCTGACTTTTAGCATAGGTCAATTCCACAAAGATGATCAACTTTGAAGCTCTGTGATATTTTGAAGACTTAAATGAAGGTCAGTATTTATTTAATTTAATTTAATTTAATTTTGTTTTGTTTTGTTTTATTTACTTATGGTATATATCTATTATTTTACTTTTATCTCTTATTGTTAATTAGTGTGAATGTTTGTTGCACCAAAATTTACATGTGTTTGAATATTTAAACAATAATAAAGAAACAATCTTAACAATTAATTAACTAAAGTAAAAACAAATTAAATTAAATTAAATTAAATTAAATTAAATTAAATTAAATTAAATTAAATTAAATTAAATTAAATTAAATTAACTAACTAAATTAAATTGTAATAGCATAACAACAAAACCAAAGTATTTTCCATGTAAATAATTGTTAAGATTGTGTATTTTCTTAACAATTTAGCTAATTAATAATATAGATGAGTTTTAGCATAGGTCAATTGCACAAAGGTGATCAACTTTGGAGCTCTGTGACATTTTGAAGACTCATCTGACGGTCAGTTTTTATTTATTTATTTATTTATTTATTTATTTATTTATTTATTTACTGTATTTGTCTATTATTATTTTACTTTCTTACGTATCATTTGTATATTGTTTCTTTTATTGTTAATTGTTGTGAAAATAATTGTCGGACCAAAATTTGGAAGTCAATGTGTTAAAATTTTTTAAATAAAATAAAATAAAATAAAATAAAATAAAATAAAATAAAATAAAATAAAATAAAATAAAATAAAATAAAATAAAATAAAATAAAATAAAATAAAATAAAATAAAATAAAATAAAATAAAATAAAATAAATTAATTTAATTTAATTTAATTTAATTTAATTTAATTTAATTTAATTTAATTTAATTTAATTTAATTTAATTTAATTTAATTTAATTTAATTTAATTTAAACAAAGGTGCAAATGAGTGAGTGAAATAAAATTCAATCGTAATAACGTAAAAAAAAAAAAAAAAAAATTCTATGTAATTAAATGTTAACATTGTTTATTTTCTTAACAATTTAACAAATTAATAATGTAGCGGACTTTTAGCATAGGTCAACTCCACAAAGAGGATCCACTTTGGAGCTCTGTGACATTTTAAAGACTTTACCTGTGCTGAGCTGGTTTGTGATTGGTGCAGATGGCGGTCTGGTAGTCGTGGCTCACACACACTTTGTGAGGAGGACAGTGAACCTTCATGCAGGGGTCTTTAGTGCTGTCCAGTCCTGAAACACACAGAAAGACTTCATTTAGCAGGACAACAGAGATCTTTTCAGCTCCAGTTCATCTGCTCTCTGATCAGTGTTTATGTCTCAAACACGCACATACTCTCTCTCCTCTTTCTTTTACATCGCTGTTCTTTTGTTTTTCTCTCCAGGAAAGAAAGAGAGAGCAGATTCAGTCAGATGGCATGAAAGGAAGGGAGAGAATCTGACAGAGGAGAGGAGAGCTTTACTCTGGCAAACACACAGGAGAAACAATGCAGCAGCCTTCTGGCAAATGTTTTATCATCTCTCTCTCACACACACACACACACACAGCGATGACGTTGAGCAATAGCTCAGTGTAAACATTTCCTGACAAATGGAGGAAGAGGAGAAACAGTGTCTCGAGCCATGCCATCTTTTCCTCTCTCGCACAGGTAATGCAGTTCCTCTGGCAGGAAGTAGGAGGATGAGGAGAAATAGAGTGTGTATGTGTGTGTGTGGAGATCATTACGAGAACTCATGAGACATTCATCTCCGTCAGGAAACATTAAACACACACGTTTCCTCTGCCATTTATTACACGGCAAATTCAATTCCGAGTATCAGCTGGACTGAACTAACATCAGGATATTAAGCTAGTGTGTGTGTGTCTGAAACACACAGGTGGGTTTAACGGAGGTCAAACACTCCATCACTCCCTCTGACCTTCACATGTCTGAGTGTGTGTTCATTGGGGAAGTTTGATGCCAACCTGCTGTTCATCTGGAGCTCAGCCATGCCAACTGGCCTTCAATGTAACACACACACACACACGCACACACACACACACACACACACACACACACACACACACACACACACACACACACTTTACAGCACTCGCTCCTGTTAAAGGATTAAGCTCCTCACATTTAAAGGGACAGTTCACTGTTCTGCACTCAAAACTAATTTATAATGAGCTGAATCAACATGATTATTAAGGGGGTTTTAGACAACATCATTATTTTATGTTGAATCCACTTAAATTTGTAAAAACACTCACATTAATTTTATCGATTTGTGTTAGGAGGCTATGAAGGAATTGTGGGAAACCCTGATTTTTTACAGTGTGAATGTTGTGCTAAAACTGTCTCAAAACATGTTATTATAATACAATAAGATACAAAAAAACAACCTGACGATGAAACGATGTTAAAATGAACAAAATAAAGTACACACACACACACACACACACACACACACACACACACACACACACACACACACACAGAGAGTGCTGCATTTTCTCACAACACAACCAATTTTACGAAAACACGTTGCATTTTCCCACAACGCAAACAATTTCCGAAAGCACGCTGTATTTTCCAAAACAACATATAAAAATGTGCTACATTTTCTCACAATGCAAACAATGTATGAGAACGCGCTGCATTTTCTCACAACGCAAACAATTTACAAAAATGTGCTTCATTTTCCCACAATACAAACAACTTACAAATACCGGCTGCAATTTCCCACAACACAAACAACTTACGAAAACGCGCTGTATTTTCCCACAACGCAAACAATTTACAAAAACGTGCTGTATTTTCCCACAACGCAAACAATTTACAAAAACACGCTGTATTTTCCCACAACGCAAACAATTTACAAAAACACGCTGTATTTTCCCACAACGCAAACAATTTACAAAAACACGCTGTATTTTCCCACAACGCAAACAATTTACAAAAACACGCTGTATTTTCCCACAACGCAAACAATTTACAAAAATGCGCTGTATTTTCCCACAACTCAAAACAATTTACGAAAATGGGCTGCATTTGTCCGTAATGCAACCAATTTACAAAAAAGGGGTTTCATTTTCCCACAACACAAACAATTTATGAAAACCTGCTACATTTTCCAACAATGCAAACAATTTCTGAAAACGTGCTGCATTTTCTCACAACGCAAACAATTTACAAAAATGTGCTTCATTTTCCCACAATGCAAACAACTTACAAATACCGGCTACAATTTCCCACAACACAAACAATTTATGAAAACGTGCTGCGTTTTCCTACAATGCAAACATTTTACGAAAACGTGCTGCATTTTCTCACAACGCAAACAATTTACGAAAGCACGCTGTATTTTCCCGCAACGCAAACAATTTCCGAAAGCACGCTGTATTTTCCCACAACGCAAACAATTTCCGAAAGCACGCTGTCTTTTCCAAAACAACATATAAAAATGTGCTACATTTTCGCACAATGCAAACAATTTACGAAAACATGCCACATTTTCTCACAACACAAACAACATATAAAAGTGTGCCGCATTTTCTCACAATGCAAACAATTTACAAAAATGCGTTGCATTTTCCCAGAAAGCAAACAATTTACGAAAATGTGCTTCATTTTCCCACAATGCAAACAACTTACAAATACCAGCTGCAATTTTCCACAACACAAACAATTTATGAAAACGTGCTGTATTTTCCTACAACGCAAACAATTTACAAAAATGCACTGCATTTTCCCACAACTCAAAACAATTTACGAAAATGGGCTGCATTTGTCCGTAATGCAACCAATTTACAAAAACGGGTTTCATTTTCCCACAACACAAGCAATTTATGAAAACCTGCTACATTTTCCAACAATGCAAACAATTTCTGAAAACGTGCTTCATTTTCCCACAATGCAAACAACTTACAAATACCGGCTACAATTTCCCACAACACAAACAATTTATGAAAACGTGCTGCATTTTCTCACAACGCAAACAATTTATGAAAACGAGTTGCTGTTTCCCACAGTGCAAACAGTTTACGAAAACATGCTGCATTTTCTCACAACGCAAACAATTCATAAAAAAGTGCTGCATTTTGCCAATGCAAACAATTTATGAAAACGAGTTGCTGTTTCCCACAGCGCAAACAGTTAACAAAAACGTGCTGCATTTTCCAACAACACAAACAATTTATGTAAATGTGCTACATTTTTCCACAATGCAAACAATTTACGAAAACATGCCGCATTTTCTCACAATGCAAACAATTTATGAGAACGCACTGCATTTTCTTACAACACTTGCAAAAATGAATAGAACACAACGGAAATGTTCAAGGGGACTCTGAATCGTGACGGATGCCACTGTGCCGTGACTATTGCTCAGTGAAGTTGTGGGTGATCTTTGGAAGATTTGTTCTTTTTGTTTGTTTGTTTATTTTAATATCCCAATTCCCCTGTCTTTTGTTTTTTATTAGCCTAAATAACTATAACCTAAATAGCCGGGTCGCATTTTTGGGTCACCTTAAAACATTTGCGTTGAGTATCCTGGACCGGGCCGTATTCTGAGCAACTACTGTGGTGGTCATGGAGGAGTGGAACATGAGACTGATTCCTGTGACGCTCCAGAGACAGACTAGTCTTCGCTGAGGCCAGCTTCCAGCCTCCGCCGCTGAGACTGCAGCTCTGCACAAGACGTTTGGCCAGCGGAGAAATTAAAATGATCGTGCCCAACTGAGTCTGGTTTCTCTCAAGGTTTTTATTCTTCACTTTCACCAATTAGTGAAGTTTTTTTTCCCTCTCCGCTGTCGCCACTAGCTTGCATGGTTCAGGATCTGTAGAGCTGTGCATCGTTGGATTTGCTCTTCAATATTTGAACTCTCAGTAGTGATTATTAAACCACACTGAACTGAACTGAACTGAACTGAACTTAAACACTAAAAACTATTTACTATGAGCCTTTATGTGAAGCTGCTTTGACACAATCTACATTGTAAAAGTGCTATACAAATAAAGGTGAATTGAATTGAAAAAAGTGTTCCCTGCTATTTGAAAGTGTGAGAAAATGCAGCGCGTTTTCATAAATTGTTTGCGTTGTGAGAAAATGCAGCGTGTTTTATTGATCTGTTTGCGTTGTGAGGACACGTGTGCTGTCAAACCGATGAGGATCTTTTCTCAATTTGCTGGTGTTTTTTGTAATTGCATGTGTTTTTTATTTAATTGCAACACGTTAAGTTCTCTCGGCCGCTGTAGATATACAATATACAAAGTCAACAAAAAGATGCAATGGAAACAGTAAAAACGACTACTACAAAGAAACAAAACAAAACAAAACAATGTCACAATAAATTGCTGTAATGAAATAAAAGAACAGCGACACAATAAGCAGTTAGAATGAACAAGAAACAAAATCGATCAAACTGCTACAATGAAACAACAAAACTACAATGCAACAAATCAGTATGATGTTACGATAATGCAAAACGAAACTAACTACTACAAAACAATTTATTCATTCATTCATTAGTCCCTTATGTATTAGTGGTCACCACAGCAGAATGAACCGCCAACTATTCCGCCATATGTTTTACGCAGTGGATACCCTTCCAACCACAACCCAGTACTGAAAAACACTCATACCCTCTAGCAGTCACACACACTTGTTCACACACACTAAGGCAAATTTTGTTTACCCAATTCACCTATAGCGCATGTGTTTAGACTATGGGGGAAATCCACCTTGAGGAAACCCACGCAAACATGAGGAGAACATGCAAACTCCACACAGAAATGCCAACTGACCCAGCCAGGACTTGAACTAGCGACCTTCTTACTGTGAGGCAACAGTGCTAACCACTGAGCCACCATGCCGCCTGCTTTTATACTATTTTTTAATAAGCTAATCGCTTTCAACTGTGTTCTTGGTAGCTAAAATAAACTTTGTAGCTAAAAAATGTAAAGTTTAACATAATATTTGTATTTGATTCAACTAAAAAAATGAAGACAGTAAGAAATTGTTCCACAAATGTACAATCCAGACAGCCTGTCCCAGTATA
>NC_079448.1:3953438-3970938 GCF_903798145.1 Danio aesculapii
CAGTTCTGTGTCTGGTTCTCAAATCTGATTGGCTGACAGCAGTGCGATATTCTGCAATCACAGCCCTTGTACAGCCTCCTTACCCTTTCGTATTACTCCACCTCTACATAGAGTGACAGCAGATCAATATATTCACTATGGTTTGACAAATACTGCAGCTGTTGCACAACATAATGTACTTCTGAGGCTTATTTAGGAGAGAATATAGTTGTTTAAATTGCAACTAGGCAGTTTATTTATAAGGATAGTGCCTATTTTAAATATTTATCATTCCGGAAATTCAGCACATCGGCGACCATTAGCCTGTCAATGAGCAGAGCAATTGACGATGATTTATGTTCCGTCACAAGAAGGCGACAGAGAGACTGCATAATAAATCTTTAGAGGAGAAAAAACCAAGTTTTAAATTTCTAAGCTGATTAATCATTATAAAAAGTGACACTCTAAGTAGATTTTTTTCATTTGTATGTTCTAGTGATGTATTTATACCACAGTAACTGGTGGTGTATGCTTTGCTTTGGATTTTTCGGGGGTTAACTATGGTGATATCCCGATTATAACAGAAAAGTATTGAGGAATTTCTTGTAGACTGATGACATTTCCATGCTGTTCAGCCTTATATCTTAAAATGTGAGCAAAATCACCTGTTGTGTCATCACTGTAGACATTACGCTAGAGAATCATTCAAATAACAGTTCTAAAGTGACGTTGGAGAATGAGCAGCGGTTTCTGCTATATATATATATAAATATTAATATAAATAAATATATATATATATATATCTATATATATATATATATAATATATATATATATAAATAAATATATATATAAATAATATTTATATATATATATATATATATATATATAAATAATATATATCATATATAAATAAAAATACATATACATATATAAATACATACATATATATATATATATATATATATATATAGCATATAGAAATACATATATAAATACATACATATATATATATATACATATATATACATATATAATACATATATAAATACATATACATATATATACATATATAAATACATATATAAATACAATATATATATATATATCAAGGCTCATATATGGGCCTTGATTTGTCCATGTGGAATTGATTGAGCTGTGGTTTGCTATTGGCAAATATAATGTGATTGACAGGTTGATCCCACCTCATGGTTATGAATATAACTATTGACATATAGACCCGGTCTTTAAATATGCATCCCATCACCACCGAAAATACCATTAGAAATTACCGATGTTGGTTTCATGATGACTTTACTACATTTTACTTACTTCTTCCTTCAGTTGATTTAGTCATTTGAATCACATCACACACACGCACGCACACACGCACACACGCACACACAAACACACACACACACACACACACCACACACACACACACACACACATTTAATTAAATATAGAAAAATCACAATTAACATTACAAATGTGTTCTTGTTTGTGAATCTCTTGTATTTCAGCTCAGTAAAGCAGTGTTTAATAAGTGTTAATATCTCACCTTTGAGGCGTATGTGTGTCCGTCAGAACCACACACCAAACTGGAGTGAACAACAGGACATGGCCTACATTTCCCATGATTCACAGCTCCCATCCAACGCTTGTGGGGGATATTTCCTTTCCTGGCTTAACACTAAAGAGGGGAAGAGAGAAAATGAGATTATGTCAGAAATACAGGCCTATATTTATTTATTTGATATCCTAACATTTCAGTGGTATTCCTCTAACACTGTAATTTTCTTACTCAGAGTTTTTGTCTAGTTTCCAGCCCAAATATCTACAAACTCTTAAATCTAGAAGCATTTTCTAGACAAATAAAAATATTGGTTTGTTTCGGAAATAATACATCAAAATGAGGGGATTTTACTTTAAACAAGCTAAATTCTTTGTGAATGGCGGTTTAGGAAGCGGTTGTTATTTAGGAAAAAAACATTCAGTACTTTGAAATGTTGTGACTGACCAATCAGAATCGAGTATTCCAGACAGCCATGTAATACGAGAGTAATAAAGCCTGTGTTTATCTAATTATAATAGGCTATTCTGGGCAAAGCCAAACTGTTGTTTATAAAGCAATTAATGATTAGCGTATCATTTATCACATATACTAATGCTCTAAATGTTACTAATCTGCTGTTTGAAACAAAAGGGTCCACTACCATCAGACTTTAACAAAGAATCAAAATAATGAATCGTATGTACTGTAGATATCAGAGAAAATTATAGGTGCAGATGGGAGGCGGGTGGATGGCTTGTTGAAGCAGTGGTTCGGGGTGACATTTGAGCTAATCTGCACATCTCTACTGCACACACACACAAACACAGGATCAGAGTAGACTAGTAAATATATCCGTAAATATTAAATATAGTTTGGAGCGGAAATATTTGACACTTTTTAAATATGTATGAAATATATGTGCTTGTAAATGTCTCCTTGTATCCAATTATTAAGAAAAGCACACTTTGAAACACCTTCTTTGCGACTTTTAAACGCTCTTCTATATTTCTTAATTGACATGTGATCCTTGGGAAAAAATGTCAAGTGCAGTAGCTGAAGTAGAAAAAAGGTGCCAGACAAATCATTGTCACATTTAAAAACTTCACTACAAAAGAAAAGAAAAACACTTAATAATGCTGGTGTTACATTTACCTACTAAAGGAACCAAGTGCCAAACATATACTATTTGAAACTATTGTTTATGTCACAGCTAGCCTTAACATCGGCAGCCAATGTCATTCATTAACATTATTCAAATTACCATCATAAGAGAGATTCTGATAAGCAGAACGATTCTGCTTGCATCTACATGATTGTGGAGATGAGAGGTAATAACTGATGCAGTGCCTCCTCCTAGCAGTTTGATTTATAGTGTCATTGCTAATCTCTCAGACATGACGCTTTGAGTGCCAAAGTTCCAGAAATCTGAGAGAACAGGCAGCGTGCAAAAAAAGTGAAGATTCAGGATTAAAAAGTGTAAGTGCAATACTATACATGTGTAAAGTTTACTAAGACCTGGTTGTGTGTAGTAAGATGTTGTCAAGTGTACTAAAAACCTGGTAAAGTGTAGTACAACTTGGTCAAGTATACAGAGAACTGGTTGAGTGTACTAAGATCTGTTCAGGTGTAGTAAGACTTGGTCAAGTGTACTAAGATCTGGTCATGTGTAGTAAGCTGAGCAAGTGTACTAAGATCTGGTCAAGTGTTGTAAGCCTTGGTCAAGTGTATTAAAAACTAGTTGAGTGTACTAAGATCTGGTCAACCATACCAAGACCTGGTCATATGTAGTAAGACCTGGTCAAGTACACTAAGATCTAGTCAAGTGTAGTAAGACTTGGTCAGATGTACTAAGATCTGGTCAAATGTAAAAAGACTTGGTCAAGTGTACTAAGATCTCGTCAATGTATTAAAACCTGGTTAAGTGTAGTAAGAATTGGTCAGGGTAGTAAGACCTGATCAAGTGTAGTAAGATCCGTGAAGTGTAGCAACACCTCGTCAAGTTGAGTAAAATCTGGTCAAGTGCAGTAAGACCCAGACAAGTGTACTAAAAACCTGGTCAAGTGTACTAAGACCAGGCCAAGTTTAGTAAGATCTAGTGAAGTGTACTAAGACCAGGCCAAGTGTACTAAGACCTGGTCAAGTGTAGTAAGACTTGGTCAAAGTAGTAAGACCTGGTCAAGTGTAGTAAGACCTGGTCAAGTGTACTAAGACCTAGTCAGTGTACAACATCTGGTCAAGTTTAGTAAGACCTGGTCAAGTGTACTAAGACCTAGTCAAGTGTAACAACATCTGGTAAAGTTTAGTAAGATCTAGTCAAGTGTACTAAGATCTGGTCAAGTGCAGTAAGACCTAGTCAAGGATACTAAGGCTTGGTCAATGTACTAAGACCTGGTTAAGTGTAGTAAGAATTGGTCAAGGTAGTAAGACCTGGTCAAGTGTAGTAAGATCCCGTCAAGTGTAGTAAGACCTGATCAAGTGTACTAATATCTGGTCAAGTGCAGTAAGGCCTGGTCAAGTGTACTTAGACCTGGTAAAGTGTAGTAAGAATTGGTCAAGGTACTAACCTGTTCAAGTGTAGTAAGATCCTGTAAAGTGTAGTAAGACCTGATGAAGTTTACTAAGTCCTGGTCGAGTGTAGTAAGACCTGATCCGACGTACAAAGACCTGGTCAAGTGTAGTAAGACTTGGTCAAGTGTACTAAGATCTTGTCAACTGTTCTAAGACCTGGTTAAAATTAGTAAAACCTGGTCAAGTGTACTAAGACCTGGTAAGTCTACTAAGATCTGGTTAATTGTACTAAGACGTGGTCAAGTGTAGAAAGTCCTGATTAAGCGTACTAAGACCTGGTTAAGTGTAGTAAGAATTGTTCAAGGTAGTAAGACCTGGTCAAGTGTAGTAAGATGCAGTCAAGTGTAGTAGGACCTGGTAAAGTAGACTAAGACCTGATCAAGTGTAGTAAGATCTGGTCAAGGGTACTAAGACCTGATAAAGTGTACTTTATTACTCAAAGTCCCGGTTGAGTGTAGTAAGTCCTGGTTAAGTGTAGAAAGAATTAGTCAAAGTAGTAAGACCTGGTCAAGTGTAGTAAAATCCAGTCAAGTGTAGCAAGACCTGTCAGTGTAGCAAGACCTGGTCAAATGTAGTCCTGGTCAAGTGCAGTAGAATCTGGTCAAGTCTACTAACCCTGATCAAGGATAATAAGATCTGGTCAAGTGTACTTAGACCTGATAAAGTGCAATAAGATCTGGTCAAGTGTAGTAAGACCTGAACGAGTGTAGTAAGGTCCTGAGGAAACATGGCCAAGTGAACATGAATATAACTAACAGACAGCACTCAATTCTGAAGGGGATTAGATTTTACTAGGAGATGAAATCTTACACCACATGGGCTGATCAGATATATCACACACACACAAACACACACTGGAGATAAAAACATGACAAAAGATGTCTGTAATGCCAACCGTATTCACACTCAAAATGTCAATATCTCACAGAAAGCGTGAAGCCTGATGATCTGAGGGTGATAAACAAATATCATCTCTGTCTGTATCTCACCGCTGACATCATACTCCAACAGATGCCAGTGCAAATAAATTCTGTTTATCCCACATGTTCACCAAACATACAGCAAAAAAAGTATTTTTGTCAAATATTATTCATCTAAAATAATGGTTTTCTATTTGAAAGTACAATTACTCTTTCATTTAAGTGCTCCAGAAATCATTATAATACACCTATTGGTGCTCAAGATAAATATATTATTATTATCAAGGTAGATTTCACATTTTTTCTGGTAACTTTGATATATATAGTGGGGCACACTATGATGATTCTCATATGGAGAAAGTCAAATGCATTGCTCATTTTCACAGATTTCAACAGAGTGTACAAATCTTGATGGTTCTGTATGTCTCGTCTATTAAATCTGAGCTTTATTTAGTATTCTCTATCGGATTCGAGTCAGGTGATTGGCTGGGCCATTCGACAGCTTGATTTTCTTTCACTGAAAGCATTTGAGAGTTTCCTTGACTGTGTTTTGGATCATTGTCTTGCTGAAATGTCCAGCCTGGATTCATCTTCATCCTCCTGCTAATGTACATGTTGGATTGAAGCAGCTGATATTTATTTACACTGAGGAAGGGCAGAGGGTTGCTGAAGAAGTACTGAGAGATTTTAGCTGCTGTCTGGGCTTTCACTGCTGAACTACAGCTCCCTTTCTTCATGTGTTCAATACTTTTTCCATGTGTCATTTCATTTGACTACACATCACTTCATTTGTAACTAATTAGATTTATTATTATATTTATTTTTACATATATGAATTGTTTGCGTTGTTACCAACATCCAGTGAAAATTTCAAGTCAGCACCACGTTTAAAAATATGTTTTCTGAGAAAAATGGTGATGTATTCAACACTTATTTCCTCCACTGTATAAATATATTATTTTTTAATGTTTTGCTGGAAAGGAAGTTAAAAAAACACAATTTATTTGAAACATTATACATGTCTTTAGTATCACTTTTTTAAAGTTTAATCCAACAGTTTTTATAAAAATACATTTCTTTACAATTATTTATTTTCTAACACTAAGCATTTTATTCTGATGCAGTTGCTCTAGCCAAACGATTTCCCCAATTTGTCTGAAATGATATGATTGGACATAAAATATTATATCAAATGTAATTTATGTAACACACTTCTTAACAAAAGTCTTGCCATCGATCTTAGTTGTGAAAGCAACAAATATAATAACTTGACTTCTAGTTGATCATTTGGAAAAGTGGCTGAAGGTTGATTTTCTGCTGAGTCATCTGTTGAACTGCATCCCAATCATCACAAATACTGCAGAAGACCTACTGGAACCAGCATGGATCCAAGATTCTCACATAAATCAGTCAAGTTTGGTGAAGGAGAAGTCATGGTTTGGGATTACATTCAGTATGGGGGCGTGCGAGAGATCTGCAGAGTGGATGGCAACATCAACAGCCTGAGGTATCAAGACATTTTGTGCTGCCCATTACATCACAAACCACAGGAGAGGGCAAATTCTTCAGCAGGATAGCGCTCCTTCTCATACTTCAGCCTCCACATCAAAGCTCCTGAAAGCAAAGAAGGTGCTCCAGGATTGGCCAGCCCATCACCATAAATGAACATCATTGAGCATCTCTGGGTTAAGATGGAGGAGGCATTGAAGATGAATCCAAAGAATCTTGATGAACTCTGGGAGTCCTGCAAGAACGCTTCCAGATGACTTTATTAATAAATGATTTGAGGCATTGCAGAGATGTATGGATGCAGTCCTCCAAGCTCATGGGAGTCATACACATATTCATTCTGTTTCCACTGCACCATGACCATCCACTGCATATATTCTATACTCTACATTATTTCTGTTCAGTGTCAAGACTTTAGTCTAAGCAAAGTCAGACCTTACTGTCCTAATGAAATCATTAAAAATCAAGGCCTGATCATATTTTATTTTGCTAAAATAAGCGTAATCTAGAGGCCTTTGCCTTTCATATAACCCTTTTCTGATAGCAAATGATCAACCTAAAACCAAATGATTGTTCCTAAAACTTGAATAGGCGTCAAGACTTTTGTCAGGTTGAGTATATAAGGATAAGCAGAGTTATCTTATATCATCTTGAAGGGGTTTATGTTGCTTCAATGACCAACTGACTGCACATTTTCCACACAAATTACACGACTCCTTGCAAATAAATAAGCGCAGATGAAATATTGATTCAAGCTGAAATTCTTTTATTATGTGAGCAGAAAGAGAGCGCGGAGTGATGTGATTTGAAACTAGCACAGCTATTTAGGAAGTCATTCACTAGGGACAATGGTCAATTTAGCAGCTACCATTTAGCAAAAAAAGTTAAACGGAAAGTACTGGAAGTCCGAACGCTGCGGGTGTAATAAAATGAACTCCGTCCAGTCCTTCTGAACCCGTCTGCCAAATCCACAAAAACATTACTGGGTCAGAACAAGCTGAATCTGCCTTGAGCGGAGCTTTTATAATAATGTAATAATACAGCGGGATACACAATAATGGAGTATATTACAGCCCATTATTGTGCATTACATTATGACTCTGTAATTCACACTTCATTGCGTTATATTGAAGTATATTTGTAATATCGGCTCTGCACTGAGGAAGTGGAAATTACACTGCTTTGCTGAATCTGTTCTCAGATCAGTCATACTGGGGACATCTGCTCAGACAGAAAGAATGAGTTTTACGTTTATAATTTAAACGTTTAATTCTCTCTAATTAAGGTCAAAGGGCCTCACAGCAAGAAGGTCGCTGGTTCGAGTCTCAGCTGGGCCAGTTGGCATTTCTGTGTGGAGTTTGCATGTTCTCCCCGTGTTGGCGTGGGTTTCCTCCGGGTGCTCTGGTTTCAATTATAGTCCAAACACATGCGCTGTAAGTAAATTGGATTAACTAAATTGTCTGTAGTGTATGAGTGTGAATGAGTGTGTATGGGTGCTGTGTAAAACATACACTGTAATAGTTGGCTGTGGCAATCCCTGATGAATAGAGACTAAGCTGAAGGAAAATGAATGGATAATACAGGTTAAAACTTGGTATGAACACTGCTACTTTACCTACTGAACAATTATGAAGGTTCATTTAAAGTTTGAATAAGTGTTCAAGTGTAATATTGAGAGACTAATATTACAGCATGTGTTCATATTTTTTACTTTTGCTTTCATTACAAGTTTTTCTTTACTTTGATTTTAATTAAAAGTTTTTTGTAATTTAATTATTTTTGTTTACTTGTTATTATTCTATTATTTACTTGTCTTGTTGTTATTCTAATTTACATTTTAAATACAATGATCAGCATACATTAGTATTTTTAATCAATTTCACAGTCAGTTTAGGTCATATATTTTGATACATTAGGACAAAAGAGTTTTATTAAACAGATTTATTAAAATAATATTTTAATCTCTAAACATCTTTAGAAATAGACGATTAATACATTTAAATTTAAGTAAAATATTGCTAAACAAACTACAAATGTTCAAATACATTTTGTTTCCTTTGATTTTTCCACTTTTTAAATTTTTTATTTAATATTTTTCCTCAATATATAAATTCATGTGCACATTTTTTTACGGTGTTATGGTGATGTTTTTTGTTGCAAGATTAGCTCCAGATTTGATTTCAGTACTGAATAATCTGTACAATAAGCACAATTATATTATTGTAAAAAATCTATTAAAATATTAATTTAAAACAGAGATCTGTGAGTGGAGCACTGTATAAATATACTGTTTTACAAATATTTTTTTATTATTATTTTGCTTATTTTTATTGACATGAGTTTAAACTTTTATCAGTATTTTGTATTGATGTATGGATTTAACTTCTGCAATAATTTAATCTTGGTATTGTTATGCAGAAAATAAATAAACCTTAAGTTTTTATGAATTTATATTTCTGGTTTAGATATTTTCCTAAAGGTTAAACTAAATGAAAAAATTCCCAAGTGATGTTTAACAGAGCCAGTTTTTTTGTATCTTAAGAAATTCTTATTTCTAGAAATTTTAGGTCAATATCATGTGCCCCCTGGCTACAAGCCAACAACTGATGTCTAATTTGTTTCCTAATTAATCTAAGTTTGTAGTTTGTAACATCTAGACGCAAAGTCTAAAGCGCATGGTGTAAAAGCATTAAGGTTGAGTCCGATTGCACATATTAATCAATAATATTACTGAAATTACTTTAAAAACTGAATAAATATAGATTTACACACATTTACTAAGTAAATAAACAGAATTAATGATGGGCTAAAAATCTGCGGAAAATCTGTGGAATTCTGCGCGCGCAGATTCCGTGTGGGCCTACTCATATGGTCCAAAACCCGAAAGGTGGACAAATCTAAGCTTGTTTTTTATTAAAGCAAATACAAATATGCATAAACTAAATACTACTACTAATAATAACATTATACAAATGCAAATTGTCATGAATAAACTGAAAAACAGACCTGCTTTCAGCTGGTCTATTGCACAGTCTAGTTCAGTTCCTCAAAATATCAACAATGCACCTTAACACACCTCTTTTCTAGACAGGAACACCCAGGAGTCCACAACGTGGCGCAAATGGATTTATTTAGCCAACATGACAAATAAACGGGAAAATTAGAGTTGCGCTGGTCTGAAGATAGCAACAAATTGCACCAAACACATCTTGTGCATTAATGCGCCGGGTGTATAATAGGGCTCTTAGTTTGCATTCATATTTATGATTTCATCCAACTATAATAACCCTAAGAGAGCGCACTAGATTTTACCACAGAGTCAGCGTCTGTACAAAAACTGTTTATTATCAGTTAATTTGAGAATGCTTTAACACAAACAATATCAACTCATTTTATCATGCGGCGCCATATGTGAAACCAGACTTTCGTTTTTGTGGACCCAGATTTTCCCCAACAATTAGTGCAGAAACTGTGAATTAAAAAAAAGCGTGCGGGCTCCTTATGACTTATTAACAATCCAGTGGAGCTCTTCATGCATTAATTAGCGCTGTGATTTAAGGTGTAAATTAATGATCAGGAAGCATCAGCTACACCTCATGTGCTGGTCATTAATGATAGATTGACCAATGCAGCGATAAAGCAGAAGGAAAAGCATTATCGCCCACTGGCAGCGCTTTGGCTTTCTAATCGGATCAGTGCGCTGTTATTTTCTCAGGGAGACGTGATATTTGCCGTGCCAGCATGCTTTGTGTTTGCACATGTAAGAGAGCATTAGTAATTCAGCTCGGTAAACTGCTCAAACGGCCATTACACAAT
Organism: Danio aesculapii; assembly: GCF_903798145.1. Lineage (NCBI taxonomy): Eukaryota > Metazoa > Chordata > Actinopteri > Cypriniformes > Danionidae > Danio > Danio aesculapii. The sequence goes on from NC_079448.1 coordinate 3,963,785, forward strand.
TAATATTGCTGCAATTGGATGAGAAGAGGGTGGAGTCAAGAGGCTGCTGTCGCTATGACGACGACTCACAATAGACACTAATGGAATGTTAATGTGACCCTGGACAAACAGCAGATTCCAGAGTGTAAACATCTTAGAGGAGCCATTAGACACAAGGACATGTGCTCATTTATTTGTTTGTGATGCCGGAATACATTTCGAGGATTACAGAATACAAGACAATCAGAGTTTACAGAGTTTTCCTATCAAAGAAAATTCAAGTTTATCTTCTATAAATTATATAGTATTATTTCCAAAACTCCAATATATACAGATTTGAATGGTGCATTCATACAACACACAATAATACACTAAAACAAAAGTATAGTTGCTGTTTGTTCAATCTACTCATTTAAAATGAGCTGAATCAACCAAATTCTTGAGTTTTTGTGGACAACTTAATAGTTTTATGTTCAATCCACTTAAATTTGTAAAAATAATTAAGTTAGCTTAATGAATTTGTGTGGAAGCCAGCATTTTTGACAGTGTACTACTATATATACACATTTATAATTTTTTAATACTTCTTTATAATTACAATTATTAATTGCAAAATAAGATTTAAACAAATGCAGTACCAAATTCACATACAAATATACAATGTTTAATAACGTAGTAATTCTCAACTTAAATTCAGCTCATATAAATTGTTTAATTGTTAACTTTAAAGAAACCAAGTAAATCCACAGGCTCATTTTGTGTATCTTATTATTTTACTTTCTTATATATTGTGTAAATGTACATTTGAATGTAAAACAAGTGTGTTTAAAAAATAAATAAATAAATCGTAATATAAAACATATATACAATAATGTAGCTGATTTTTAGCATAGGTCAATTCCACAAAGATGATCAACTTTGGAGCTCAGTGACATTTTAAAGACTGAATTGAAGGTTAGTATTTATTTGATTTTATTTTATTATACTTTATTTTATTTTATTTTATTTTATTTTATTTTATTTTATTTTATTTTATTTTATTTTATTTTTGAAGCTCTTTGGCATTTTGAAGACTCATCTGACGGTCAGTATTTATTTATTTACTGTATTTGTCTATTAATATTTTACTTTCTTATGTATCATTTGTATATTGTATCTTTTATTGTTAATTGTTGTGAAAATAATTGTCGTACCGAAATTTGCTGTCAATGTGTTATAATTTGTAAACAATAATAAAATAAAATAAAAAAATAAAATAAAATAAAATAAAATAAAATAAAATAAAATAAAATAAAATAAAATAAAATAAAATAAAATAAAATAAACGATCAAAGGAACGAACTAAATTCAATCGTTATAGCGTAACAAAAAACAAAGTATTTTCTATGTAATTAAATGTTAACATTGTTTATTTTATTAACAACTTAAATTAATAATATAGCTGACTTTTAGCATAGGTCAATTCCACAAGGATGATCAACTTTGAAGCTCTGTGATATTTTGAAGACTGAACTGAAGGTCAGTATTTATTTAATTTAATTTAATTTAATTTAATTTAATTTAATTTAATTTAATTTAATTTAATTTAATTTATTTTTTTTTAATTTAATTTACTTATGGTAAATATCTATTATTTTACTTTTATCTCTTATTGTTAATTGCTGTGTAAATGTTTGTTGGACCAAAATTTACATGTGTTTGAATATTTAAACAATAATAAGGAAACTAAAGTAAAAACAAAACAAAACAAAACAAAACAAAATAAAATAACATTAAATTAAATTAAATTAAATTAAATTAAATTAAATTAAATTAATTAAATTAAATTAAATTAAATTAAATTAAATTAACGAACAAACAAAATTAAATTGTAATAGCATAACAACAAAACCAAAGTATTTTCCATGTAATTAATTGTTAAGATTGTGTATTTTCTTAACAATTTAGCTAATTAATAATATAGATGAGTTTTAGTATAGGTCAAAAGCACAAAGGTGATCAACTTTGGAGCTCTGTGACATTTTGAAGACTTATCTGACGGTCAGTATTTATTTATTTATTTATTTATTTATTTACTGTATTTGTCTATTAATATTTTACTTTCTTATGTATCATTTGTATATTGTATCTTTTATTGTTAATTGTTGTGAAAATAATTGTCGTACCGAAATTTGCCGTCAATGTGTTATAATTTTTAAACAATAATAAAATAAAATAAAAAAATAAAATAAAATAAAATAAAATAAAATAAAATAAAATAAAATAAAATAAAATTAATTTAATTTAATTTAATTTAATTTAATTTAATTTAATTTAATTTAATTTAATTTAATTTAATTTAATTTAATTTAATTTAATTTAATTTAAACAAAGGAACAAATGAGTGAGTGGAATAAAATTCAATCGTAATAACGTAACAATAAAAACAAACTATTTTTTATGTAATTAAATGTTAACATTGTTTATTTTCTTAACAATTTAACAAATTAATAACGTAGCGGACTTTTAGCATAGGTCAACTCCACAAAGATGATCCACTTTGGAGCTCAGTGACATTTTAAAGACTTTACCTGTGCTGAGCTGGTTTGTGATTGGTGCAGATGGCGGTCTGGTAGTCGTGGCTCACACACACTTTGTGAGGAGGACAGTGAACCTTCATGCAGGGGTCTTTAGTGCTGTCCAGTCCTGAAACACACAGAAAGACTTCATTTAGCAGGACAACAGAGATCTTTCCAGCTCCAGTTCATCTGCTCTCTGATCTGTGTTTATGTCTCAAACACGCACATACTCTCTCTCCTCTTTCTTTTACATCGCTGTTCTTTTGTTTTTCTCTCCAGGAAAGAAAGAGAGAGCAGATTCAGTCAGATGGCATGAAAGGAAGGGAGAGAATCTGACAGAGGAGAGGAGAGCTTTACTCTGGCAAACACACAGGAGAAACAATGCAGCAGCCTTCTGGCAAATGTTTTATCATCTCTCTCTCTCACACACACACACACAGCGTTGACGTTGAGCAATAGCTCAGTGTAAACATTTCCTGACAAATGGAGGAAGAGGAGAAACAGTGTCTCGAGCCCTGCCATCTTTTCCTCTCTCGCACAGGTAATGCAGTTCCTCTGGCAGGAAGTAGGAGGATGAGGAGAAATAGAGTGTGTATGTGTGTGTGTGGAGATCATTACGAGAACTCATGAGACATTCATCTCCGTCAGGAAACATTAAACACACACGTTTCCTCTGCCATTTATTACACGGCAAATTCAATTCCGAGTATCAGCTGGACTGAACTAACATCAGGATATTAAGCTAGTGTGTGTGTGTCTGAAACACACAGGTGGGTTTAACGGAGGTCAAACACTCCATCACTCCCTCTGACCTTCACATGTCTGAGTGTGTGTTCATTGGGGAAGTTTGATGCCAACCTGCTGTTCATCTGGAGCTCAGCCATGCCAACTGGCCTTCAATGTAACACACACACACACGCACACGCACACGCACACACACACACACACACACACACACACACACACACACACACACACACACACTTTACAGCACTCGTTCCTGTTAAAGGATTAAGCTCCTCACATTTAAAGGGACAGTTCACTATTCTGCACTCAAAAACTAATTTATAACGAGCTGAATCAACATGATTATTGAGGGTTTTTAGACAACGTGATTAGTTTATGTTGAATCCACTTAAAATTGTAAAAACAATCACATTAATTTTATCGATTTGTATTAGGAGGCTATGAAGGAATTGTGGGAAACCCTGATTTTTTTTACAGTGTGAATGTTGTGCTAAAACTGTCACAAAACATGTTATTATAATACAAGAAGATACAAAAAAACAATCTGACAATGAAACGATGTTAAAATAAAGTACACACACACACACACACACACACACACACACACACACACACACACATACACACGGAGAGTGCTGCATTTTCTCACAACGCAAACAATTTACAAAAATGTGCTGCATTTTCCAACAAAGCAAACAACCTACAAATACCGGCTGCATTTTCTCACAACGCAAACAATTTCTAAAACACGTGCTGCATTTTCCCACAACGCAAACAATTTCTAAAACACGTGCTGCATTTTCCCACAACGCAAACAATTTCTAAAACACGTGCTGCATTTTCCCACAACGCAAACAATTTATAAAAAAGTGCTGTATTTTCCCACACCGCAAACAATTTCTGAAAACGTGCTGCATTTTCTCACAACGCAAACAATTTATAAAAAAGTGCTGCATTTTCCCACAGCGCAAACAATTTACGAAAGCATGCTGTATTTTCCCGCAATGCAAACAATTTCTGAAAACATGCTATATTTTCCAACAACACAAACAACATATAAAAATGCGCTGCATTTTCTCACAAAGCAAACAACTTACAAATGCCGGCTGCAATTTCCCACAACACAAACAATTTATGAAAATGCGCTACATTTTCCTACAACACAAACATTTTACGAAAACGTGCTGCATTTTCTCACAACGCAAACAATTTATGAAAAAACGCTGTATTTTCCCGCAACGCAAACAATTTACGAAAATGGGCTGCATTTGCTCGTAATGCAACCAATTTACAAAAACGGGTTTCATTTTCCCACAATGCAAACAATTTACGTAATCACGCTGTAATTTCCCACAACACAAACAATTTATGAAAACCTGCTACATTTTCCAACAACGCAAACAATTTCTAAAACACGTGCTGCATTTTCCCACAACGCAAACAATTTATAAAAATGTGCTACATTTTCCCACAATGCAAACAATTCATGAAAGCATGCTGTATTTTCCCGCAACACAAACAATTTTACGAAAACATGCTGCATTTTCCAACAACACAAACAACATATAAAAATGTGCTACATTTTCTCACAATGCAAACAATTTATGAGAACGCGCTGTTTTTTCTCACAATGCAAACAATTGACAAAAATGCGCTACATTTTCCCACAAAGCAAACAATTTATGAAAACGTGCTACATTTTCCTACAACACAAACATTTTACGAAAACGTGCTGCATTTTCTCACAAAGCAAACAATTTAGGAAAACATGCTGTATTTTCCCGCAACGCAAACAATTTATGAAAATGGGCTGCATTTGCCCGTAATGCAACCAATTTACAAAAACGGGTTTCATTTTCCCACAATGCAAACAATTTACATAAACACGCAGTAATTTCCCACAACACAAACAATTTATGACAACCAGCTACATTTTCCAACAACGCAAACAATTTCTAAAACACGTGCTGCATTTTCTCACAACGCAAACAATTTATAAAAAAAAGTGCTGCATTTTCCCACACCGCAAACAATTTCTGAAAACGTGCTGCATTTTCCCACACCGCAAACAATTTATAAAAAAAGTGCTGCATTTTCCCACACCGCAAACAATTTATAAAAAAGTGCTGCATTTTCCGACAGCGCAAACAATTTACGAAAACATGCGGTATTTTCCCGCAGCGCAAACAATTTATGAAAATGAGTTGCTGTTTCCCACAGCACAAACAATTTACAAAAACGTGCTGCATTTTCTCAACACAACCAATTTACAAAAACGTTTTTCATTTTCCCACAATGCAAACAATTTACGAAAACATGCCGCATTTTCTCATAACGCAAACAATTTACGAAAACGCACTGCATTTTCTTACAACACTTGCACAAATGAATAGAACACAACGGAAATGTTCAACGGGACTCTAAATCGCCACTGTGACATGACTATTGCTCAGTGAAGTTGTGGGTGATCTTTGAAAGATGAGGTTTTTTTTTTTTTTTCTGTTTGTTTATTTTAATATCCCGATTCCTTTTGTATTTTATTAGCCTAAATAACTATAACCTAAATAGCCGGGTCACATTTTTGGGTCACATTGAAACATTTGCATTGTGTTCCCTGCTATTTGAAAGTGTTGTGAGAAAATGCAGCGCGTTTTCATAAATTGTTTGCGTTGTGACAAATGCAGCGTGTTTTATTGATCTGTTTGCGTTGTGAGGACAAGTGTGCTGTCAAACCGATGAGGATCTTTTCTCAATTTGCATGTGTTTTTTATTTAATTGCAACACGTTAAGTTCTCTCGGCCGCTGTAGATATACAATATACAAAGTCAACAAAAAGATGCAATGGAAACAGTAAAAACGACTAATATAAAGAAACAAAACAAAACAAAACAATGTCACAATAAATTGCTGTAATGAAATAAAAGAACAGCGACACAATAAACAGTTGGAATGAACAAGAAACAAAATCGATCAAACTGCTACAATGAAACAACAAAACTACAATGCAACAAATCAGTATGATGTTACGATAATGCAAAATGAAACTAACTACTACAAAACAATTTATTCATTCATTCATTAGTCCCTTATGTATTAGTGGTCACCACAGCAGAATGAACCGCCAACTATTCCACCATATGTTTTACGCAGTGGATACCCTTCCAGCCGCAACCCAGAACTGAAAAACACTCATACCCTCTAGCAGTCACACACACACTTGTTCACACACACTAAGGCAAATTTTGTTTACCCAATTCACCTACAGCGCATGTGTTTAGACTGTGGGGGAAATCCACCTTGAGGAAACCCACGCAAACATGAGGAGAACATGCAAACTCCACACAGAAATGCCAACTGACCCAGCCAGGACTTGAACTAGCGACCTTCTTACTGTGAGGCAACAGTGCTAACCACTGAGCCACCATGCCGCCTGCTTTTACTCTATTTTTAATACATAATATTTGTATTTAATTCAACTAAAAAAATGAAGACAGTAAGAAATTGTTCCACAAATGTACAATCCAGACAGCCTGTCCCAGTATAAAAACACTTCATTCTTAAACACTTCTTTTAAAGTGGTAATACCCATGGTCTTTCCTTCAGTCTTCCTCCTGCTTTGCTATCTGTCTTCTGCTGTCGAGTCTTTTGTGTGTGTTTTGCAGATGTACATGCCTTATTGATGGAGTTCGGGCTTCTCTCAAGCCTGTGACGGATGGAATGATTTGATATTTTCCTGCATATGAGATTGAGCCGGTGAAGGCGAGAGAGAGGGAAGGAAGGAAACGAGGGATGAGGCGCTGGAAGCGTGTCGGAGGGGAAGTGAGGACACGCTTTAAGAGCGGACACACACACACAGATTGCGTGATGTCC
>NC_079448.1:3973438-4008438 GCF_903798145.1 Danio aesculapii
GACAAGATTGCGTGACTTAGCTATCATTGATAGTGCTTCAATGAAGGTGGGTGGAGCAAAACTTTTTTTTGTGCCTTACTTTGACTCTGATTGGTGCAATTTTCTGCATGCCATTGTGGGTAATGTGGTTTTTCTGCACAGATTCGACTATTAAACAAGATTGTTTGACTCGATTTTTTTTTTTTGTTTGACTCGACTTTTGAAGTTTATTGTTAGTCTTGATTAAATCATTCATTGTGCTTCATTGAAGGTGGGTGGAGCCAAAAAGTAATTTTTTTCTCACTGTGACTCTGATTGGTGCAATTTTCTGTAAGGCATTGTGGGTAATGTAGTTTTGAAGTGTATTGTTAGTCTGACTCGATTAAATCATTCATTGTGCTTCATTGAAGGTGGGTGGAGCTAGAAAGTATTTTTTTTCTCACTGTGACTCTGATTGGTACAATTTTCTATAAGGCATTGTGGGTAATGTAGTTTTGAAGTGTATTGTAAAACTGACTCGATTACATCATTCACAGTGCTTCATTGATGGTGGGTGGAGCCAAAAAGTCATTTTTCCTCACTGTGACTCTGATTGGTGCAATTTCTATAAGGCATTGTGGGTAAAGTAGTTTTGAAGTTTATTGTTAGTCTGACTCAATTACATCATTGATTGTGCTTCATTTAAGGTGGGTGGAGCCAGAAAGTTATTTTTTTCTCACTGTGACTCTGATTGGTACAATTTTCTACAAGGCATTGTGGGTAATGAAGTTTTGGAGTGTATTGTTAGTCTGACTCAATTAAATCATTCATTGTGCTTCATTGATTGTGGGTGGAGTTTTTTTTTCTCACTGTGACTCTGATTGGCACAATTTTCTTTTAGGCATTGTGGGTAATGTAGTTTTGAAGTTTATTGTTAATCTGACTCGATTACATTATTCACAGTGCTTCATTGAAGGTGGGTGGAGCCAAAAAGTCATTTTTCCTCACTGTGACTCTGATTGGTGCATTTTCTACAAGGCATTGTGGGTAATGTAGTTTTGAAGTGTATTGTTAAACTGACTCGATTACATTATTCACAGTGCTTCATTGAAGGTGGGTGGAGCCAAAAGTTATTTTTCCTTACTGTGACTCTGATAGGTGCAATTTTCTACAAGGCATTGTGGGTAATGTAGTTTTGAAGTGTATTGTTAAACTGACTCGATTACATGATTCACAGTGCTTCATTGAAGGTGGGTGGAGCCAAAAAGTCATTTTTCCTCACTGTGACTCTGATTGGTGCAATTTTCTATAAGGCATTGTGGGTAATGTAGTTTTGAAGTTTATTGTTAATCTGACTCGATTACATGCTTTACAGTGCTTCATTAAAGATGGACGAAGCAAAAGTAGCTTTTTGGTGAAAATTTCTGTACAGCATTGTGGGTAATGTAGTTTTTCTGCACATATTCGACTATTAAACAAGACTGTAAAAAAATGGGTTCAACAAAAGAACATATAGTCATTAATCAGTCTCAGAGCTCACAACAGATCTGTTTTTAAAGGTTTATCAGTTATTGCTAAAAATCTATGCCCCTATAAAGAAAATGAATGTTGTTTTTCTTCTGGAAGCTGACTGACATGCTTCATTGTAGGTTTTGGTATTTCATGGATACATCAAAACAGAATACCGTGCATCTAGTATCGCTGCTGCACACTGGATAGAAACAGCGGCTGTAGACTGCTATTTCATTCTTCTCTTCTTGTCTACAACTGACTGTCTACATTCATCTCCGTCTGCTGTGCTTTATTACCGGAGTGAGTGAGTGATGAAGAATTCATTTCACTGAAAAATAAAACCCGTCCGCGCTGGTTTATTCGCCGGGTGATTCCTCCTTCATCATATGTCTCTGGTGACATCGCTATGGAAACCCGCCGCCCCTCAGGGCCACAAGTTTTATCATTTTTATGGGCTGAATTAAAAGAGAGAGAGAGAAATATGCTCATAAACAGGCATGATTTGATAGTCCGTAAATTAATCCTATAAAACGGCAACATTGGCTCTCTCTCACACTCTATATATATCATCTTACATTCATATTACCCCTCATGTAGTAATATCCAATGCTTTATCTTGTTCCTTTTCTTCCTTTCTTCAAGTAACAATCATGATGGATTTTTCTTAATCTATTAAAAACACAGCAGACTTGTTTGCGTTCGTGTTCGATGCAAGAAAGATAGTGCCAGATTTCCCTGAACTATAGCTTGAAATCGAAGGCAGGCGTTTAAAGTCATCCAAACTCAAGCTGCATTGATTCTCTCTCTACAAACTGCTGTTGCTTTTCGCTCTCTATCAGGTTTGACCTCTGAACTTCAGTATCGCAGCAACGGCAGACCTCATCTATCCAGATGCGACCTCAAACGCTTTCATACACCTCACAAATTGACCTTTCACCTTTCGTGTGGCATGGATCCCTGCGAGTGTGGGCGTCTCATCTGCTGCGGCGATCGATAACTGTACAAGGACTTTGTTCAGGATGAAATACCAGCTTACTGCTAACACTGCCAATGTACTCTGCTCACTGCCAACTATTTATTAAATATTAAGTGAAATATTATGCCTTTTTCCCACAATAAATTTTTTAGGCACATTGTATCTTATTTTTTGGGGCAAAAAAAGAGGATATTTTGGCACTTTTAAAGTCCGCATGAACCGGAAGCTGCGACAGTTCTTTTTTCTTTTTCGTATTGTGACACGGTTTCTAGAGAAACAGAATATTAAATGAGAAAGCAGTGGGCGTGGCTTGTTTTTTCTACTGCGAGCTGATTGGATGTGGTAAAGTAGGCATTTCATTTAGAAAGATGGGGAAAAGGGTTTGGGGAGAATTATTACAACCTTACATACACCTCCTCCTCACCATTTCTGTTTGTTATCAAAACTGACTGCTGGAGGGGCATGGTTAATAAGTTAGACCTCAGACCATGGGTCCTATCATACACCCGGCGCAATAAGGTGCAAAACACGTTTGGCGCGATTTCTTGCTATTTTCAGACCAACGCAACCCCAATTTTTCTGTTTTGCGTGATGTTGATTAAATAGCAAATCCATATGTGCCGCTTTGTGGACTCCTGGGTGTTCCGGTCTAGAAAGGAGGTGTGTTAAGGTGTATTGTTGGTGCACTGCTATTTTGAGGAACTAAAACAGACTGCTCAATAGACCAGCTGACATCTGCTCTAAAGTCCAGCTCAGAGCACGTTAGTTGTGTGCCTTAAATGCCTACACATTGCGTAATACACACAGGATGTACAGCAATACACAAATATCTTTACAAATGAAATTGTTTTAAAGGATTAAAATGTTACGAAAATTATTATTTTCTACATAAATGTAAAAACCACCGCCTCCGTGCCGTCTTCACCTCAGGGGCTTTTTTTCAGTTTATTTATGACAATTTACTTTTGTATAATAATATTATTATTATTTTTATTATTATTATTAATATTATTATTAGTAGTAGTATTAGCATTATTTATTATATATTTATATATGCATATTTATATCTGTTTTAATAAAAACAACTTTAGATTTGTCGTAAGCATCACCATATGGGGCATAAGAATAGGACATGTGTTCGGATATAACCACACTTCATTATTATTGCTCATTTATTCGTTTGCTGGAAATTTGAACTGAATTTAGAAATAGTTTAGAAACAAATCTTTGCGCTTAACAAACTAAATTAAATATATAGACTGATGAATGTGTTCAGTGAAGTGAGTACAACACCGTTTCCATGAAAGTAAAGAACTAAAGAGTAAAAGTGAAGTAAAGAGAAAGTAAAGAGGCCGAATAGAGGAGGCTCTTTCTTTATCCTCACTGTAGATGGTCTGTTTAGCTGTTTTCTCTCGAGTGAAGGGTTCAGTTTTTACACTTACAAAGTTCGCCATGTAAATAGCAAATGCACCATGGTGCAACACAATTGACTATTAAAGGGAATATGAGATGAGACTCTGATTGGTTTAATGTATGTTTTGCTCAAAACACACACACACATATCTCATTAAGAGAATAAGCACAACCCTGTTAGACCATGCGCCTGGGTGTAAACTGTATTTTTCTGTCTTTAAAATAGTAAAAGTGGATCCAGTCATGCCCTTAATGCTTTAGCGCAATGCCCTTTAGACTTTGCGCCTAGATCATTAAAACAGAGCCCCTAATCTGACAATTTAACGCGCATTTTGCGTTGAGAGGTGCATTGAATGATTTACTAGAGGCTGCGAGCGTTTGTGTGCAGATTATGCGCCCTGTGCGCCTCACATTTTAACCGCCTGCTGTGCCTCGCGTTTTTGCTATTGCATGCTGTGCACTTGCAGTAAAAAAACGTCAACCTTGAGTGGAAAAAGCGCATTACCTCAGTTGCGTCTCTTTTATTCTCCAATCAAATTAAACACTTAAACTCAGCAGTTTAAGTTTGTTGCCTCATTACAAACGTATGGAAAATTTCACAAAATACACGTTAAACTAACAAAACACAGTTAAACAGATCTCTCTCTATGCCTCTTTGGGGAGGTGCTGACTAAATTTATGATAACAAATATATTTTGCATTTGGACGAACATATATACCCTCTATAAAAGCTTATTCTGCCTCCCTCTTTTTCAAAATAAGAGTCCCATATGCATTGTACAGTGCTCAGCATAATTGAGTACATCCCATTTCTCAGTGAATATGTTTAACCATTTCTCAGTGAATATAAGTAATATATATTGGTGCATTTGAACAAAACTGATTTATTAAACAGATATATTTATTAAAATAATAATTTAGTTACAGAACATCTTTAGAAATGGAAAGATAATACAATTAAATTGATGCAAATATTGGATCAACAAACTACAACATTTCAACAAAATTGTACATACTTTTTGTTTCTCTTGATTTTTGCTATTTTTGCCATCTTTTCCCTAACACATTCATTTGGACTGATTTTTGAATCATTATTGTACGTTATTTTGTTAGATTAGCTCCAGATTTGGCTTTAATACTGGCTAAAGTAATGCATATGCACAAATATAAAATTGTAAAGCTTCCTATAGAAAATATAAATTTAAATGAGAGCCTTGTGAGGGGTGTACTCATATATGCGGAGCTCTGTGTTTAATATAAGCTTAAACTTAAAAATAACGTGAAAAAAGATTTTTGGCCACATCACTAGGAAATGTTGTGGCCAATCAAATTTAGCCATGGCATGCATAGTAATGACGCCATGTGGATCATTGGAGCCTGTTTTTCATCTAGATGGACAACTGGATGGTGTTTGACGCTCACGGTTCTGTATGTTATTTCCATATACTGAACTCCTTTAATTCAGCTATGCCTGGTGTTACAACCCTATGTTGGTCTTGTCTCATCTGTCTTTTCTGTTTTGCTTAGAACACATCTAATTGGCCACTTCCAGCTTGCTTGTTCCTGATTGGCCTACAGTGTAGGCCTACTTCCTTGGCAGCCATCTTGTTTTTGGTCACTTGCTTTGTGTTTGTTGATACTTTTGTATGTGGTATAGGCCAGAGTTGTATGTGTTAAGTCTGAATATTGAGATTTGAGATTGAGTACTTTTTGTTTTGTGTGACTACTGAGATTCGATTGAGATTTGTGAGTACTTTTTGTGTTAGTGTTTGTTTTGTTTATGATACTTTGTTCCACTGGCTTGTTTGACCTTTGTTGCCTGCTGACATTGATTTTTGGATTGTCCTTTAAATATGATTGCCTGTTTTGTAAATAGTTTGTAAATAGTATATTGGGATAGGAAGGAGTTTGATGCCATTTTCTTTGTAAAACCTTTGTGACCTCTGTTTTTGTGTTAGGTAGTTAGGGTAGGGAATTGTACTTTCTTTTCTTTTATTTTTGATCAGGTAAGTTAGAGATTTAACATAAAGGCATTTTTGTTTGTTATTTTGGCCTTGTCAGCTCCCAAATTCAAACCACAATAAATCTTTGGCTTCACTTTGGTTGTCTTGTCTTTCATGTTGTGCACCATCCCTAGACGGTGCGTAACACTGGGTAAATCCAAATTTTCAATCGATAGCACCTTTAATTCAATTTTGTGCATGAGCATGTTGAATTTCAATTATCATTATATATAGTAAGGCTTCTGTTTGTGCGTTCATAGCATAGAATAAGAATGGTCTGCCATTTCTAATTCAGCAATCATGTCCCTCTGGCTCAAGGCTCATTAGTCACTTGGCATTAGACCACAGTGATTTTCATTAGATTCTCAAGAGTTTAAACAAACAAACAAACAAACAAACAAACAAATTAATTATAAATTAAATATAAGCAAACATACTACATGGTGAATAAAATACACTACAGTAATGAGAATAATACGTTCCAGCTCAGGTGACGTGTCTAAAAAACATGCCTCGTGAACCATTTGCATAATGTGAACAATAAACATGTATATTCTAGTTGTTTTAGTTTCCTACAATAACCCTGGTCATCTTTGCAGCAGGCTGAATGATTCTGCTAAATCTCATTTTCATAACTATATCACAGGAGTCATCTAAAAACAAGCGCTCGCTCCTTCTGCTTGATATTAAGTACTGTAATCAGCGCTAAAGGTTGAATGAGGTTAAATTAGACGACCTGGGTTTAGCATTCACACCTGTGATTATCCAATCAGGAGGAGTCTGTGCTGCCTAATGGCCAATCAGCTCACAGGTGATTTCAGAATGTCAGCAGACAAACAAAAGACATTTCGATGAATGAGACGGACACACACACACACACACACACACACATGTATAATCTTCTTAATTAAAATTCTGTGATCCAGTTTTCACAGAGATGATGTAAATATCTAACCTTGACAAAGCATAACACACACACATACGCACACATGCATGCCATCAGTGCCCTCTACATTAGGGCACCTGCCTATTAAATGCCATCTGTGCCATCTGCACACTTTGGCATCAAGTGTCAATCAACTCCTTCAAAAGCACACCAGGGAGAAAAAGGACAGTGTTTGCAGTCAACACTAAAATCAAATCCACTCATGTGTAATTTATTCACTCATCCTCTATGGGGCCAGATCAGTGTCAAAAATAATACACTTACACAAAAAAATTATAAAATTGATACACAATTCACATTTACAAAATCCAATTTGTAAATGCAAAAAATTCATAAATACAACATAAAAAATCATAAGTATATAAAATATGTAAAAAAAAAGGAAAAATCATAAATATATTTTATTTATTTTATGAATTGTGTTTTGAAATTACGAATTAGATTTGTGTGTTTACGAATCGTGTTTTGAAATTACGAATTGGATTTGTGCATTTACTAATCGTGTTTCGAATTTAAGAATAAAATTTGTGTAATTACAAATTGTGTTTTGAAGAATTGTATTTGTGTATTTACGAATTGTGTTTTGAACTTACGAATTAGATTTGTGTGTTTACGAATCATATTTTGAAATTACGAATTAGATTTGGTTTCCCAGAGATGGGTTGCGGCTGGAAGGACATCTGCTGTGTAAAACAAATGTTGGATAAGTTGGTGGTTCATTCCGCTGTGGCGACCCCAGATTAATAAAGGGACTAAGCCGACAAGAAAATGAATGAATTAATTAGATTTGTGTGTTTACGAATCTTATTTTGAAATTACGAATTGGATTTGAGTATTTTCAAATCATGTTTTGAAGTTAAGAATTGGATTTGTGTATTTACTAATCGTGTTTTGAAATTACGAATTGGATTTGTGTAATTACGAATCGTGTTTTGAATTTACAAATTGGATGTGTGTATTTACTAATCGTGTTTTGAAATTACGAATTGGATGTGTGTAATTACGAATCGTGTTTTGAATTTACGAATTGGATGTGTGTATTTACTAATGGTGTTTTGAAATTACGAATTGGATGTGTGTAATTACGAATCGTGTTTTGAATTTACGAATTGGATTTGTGTAATTACGAATTGTGTTTTAAGATTATGAATTGGATTTGTGTGATTACGAATCGTGTTTTGAATTTACGAATTGGATGTGTGTATTTACTAATCGTGTTTTGAAATTACGAATTGGATTTGTGTAATTACGAATTGTGTTTTAAGATTATAAATTGGATTTGTGTATTTACTAATCGTGTTTTGAAATTACAAATTGGATTTGTGTAATTACTAATCGTGTTTTAAAATTATGAATTGGATTTGTGTAATTACGAATCATGTTTTGAATTTACGAATTGGATGTGTGTATTTACGGATCATGTTTTGAACTTACGAATCGGATTTGTGTATTTATGAATCAGGTTTTGAAATTACAAATTTGATTTGTGAACTTATCAATCTTTTTTATTATAAACTGGATTTGTGTATGTTTGAATCGTGTTTTGAACTTACGAATTTGATTTGTGTATTTATGAATTGTGTATTGAACGTACAAATTTTATATTGGACATAAGAATTGAATTTTGTAAATGTGAATTGTGTTGTGGATGTATAAATTCCATCTTTCATAAATGTATTATTTTTGGGACTGATCTGGCGCCATAATCTTCTCCTGTTATCACTGTGAATGATTCATCAGGCAAAAACACGAGGAGAGTTTAAGGACATGTGCAAGTGTGTGTAAATATTGTATGCGTAATTAATTTGGGCTTCTGTTACGAGGGAATACACCGCAGTGCCAAAGTTCATGTTGTGAGGTTAACTCAAACACAGTGTTAATAACGTACGACCCTACCGGAGCCAAACACATCTGGAGACACTGAATTGAGCAACGCAAGCTCAACAGTATCCAAAATATCTGTGTGTGTGTATACCTTGTATTACTTACTTTGTGGGGAGCAAATATTCTGACATGTACAGCAATACCAGTACATTTTAATATTGTAAAGACATTTTTTTTTTGTCCCCCATAAGAAAAATCACACAGAATTAAGTATTTTTTTTACCTTGAATATTATAATTAAAAATTACTTGTACCAATGCCAGTGGAAGTAGGACTAGGAGCAGCTCCCTGTCTTGAGAGATTTAGTGAATCATTTATTCCAATGAATCATTCAAAATGGCTGATTCATTCTGTAACAAAGCTAGAGATCGTTTTAATGAACTGGATGAATCATGGACTCACTGATTCAGCTCCAAAACAGACATCAAAAATAAACTAAAACACCACACAACAACCATCTTGTTTGCTATTCCAAGTCTGTTGGTTGTTGTTGTTAGAAGGGATACAGCTGCGGATGGAAAAATACAGATAATTATTTATACAAGTTATTAATTTACACATTAATTGTATTTCATTAACATCTACCCCTACTCCAACCCTACACAAAAATGATGCTATAATGATGTGAGCATAGTGGTTCATTCCGCTGTGGCGACCCCTGATTAATAAAGGGGGCGCCACTGTGATGCAGTGGGTAGCAAGATCGCCTTACAGCAAGAAGGTTGCTGGTTTGAGCCCCTGCTGGATCAGTTGGCATTTCTGTGTTGGCATGTTCGCGTGGGTTTTCTCCGAATGCTTCGGTTTCTCCCACAGTTCAAACACATGCTCTATAGGTGAATTGGGTAGGTCAAATTGTCCGTAGTGTATGTGTATGAATGAGAGTGTATGGGTGTTTCCCAGTGATGGGTTGCAGCTGGAAGGACATCCGCTGTGTAAAACATATGCTGGATAAGTTGGCGGTTCATTCCGCGGTGGCGACCCCTGATTAATAAAGGGACTAAACTGAAAAGAAAACGAACGAATCATCAAATGAATGAATGATTCGAGTATCTGCAGCTGTATCCCTTCTAGATCTTAAGCCAATCCCTCCTGCTTTGAGCCACACCTCCAAACTCTCAAACTCCGCCCACCACACAACAAATTCCAGCTAAACAGTCAAGAGTTGAGTCAGTCATGTGTGAGGTTTGAGGTCAGACGTGTCCATATGGAAATGACTGACCTGTGTGTGTGCACATTCACAACAATCTCTCATAACACACTTTCCCAGACTGAAAAAGTTAAGTCAAGGGAAAGAAGTTGCTTTAAATGTTCCGTTTTTTTAAAGATCCTATTGTGATTGGAGGATATGAAAAGCAAAAGCAAGTCGAACAGGCTGTGTTTTGCATGTAATGAGGTTATATGTAGGAAGAGTCATCTATCACAGCGCAGCAGGAGCTGTCTAAACACACACACGCAAATTTACAAAGAGATTCAATGAGGACATGTCACAGAAATCTATTGTTTTTATGTAAAACTAAGCAGAATAACTACTGACTAACCACTCCAACCCTAAAAGAAAACTTAAAAACAAACATTATTCACTTTATGAATCATTCATATACTCGACGATGTCCCCAAAGCACATTTTTTTTCAGATTTAGCTCACTTCTCCAGACAATTGGGTCCCTGAAGTAAAGCTCGACGCTTTGTAAAACAGGACTTGCTTTTAAAAAAAGCATAAACTTCTCTCTGTGGAAATAATTAGTTGAATGCGGAGCTTCAATTCGTGCATAAAGCTGAAGTTCACCTGCAGAGCACGACTAATGCATGTTAAACAGGTATGAATACACCTACAGCTCTTCAGCTACATTTATCCTTGGCTCTGCAGTGAAAAAAAAGCCCAGAAGAAAGCACTCGAAAGATTATTCGCCGCTAACAGCGGTGGAAACCTCGTGCAAGAAACAGAAGTATAATTCCACGTTTAATTAAAGTATTAAATTGATAAACGCTGGGGAAGCTGAAGCGCCGGAGGGGGGATAGTCGGCGGGATGGGATTTTAAGCGAAAACTCCCTTCAGGACAGGAACGTGTGCGTCTCTCGTCCTGCTGCCCCATGGGAAAGCGCCGTCTCCAAAGCTGCTGAATATTCATGAGCCGCACTATGATTATTGGCCAGCTTCTGAACTGAAGTATTTAAAGGGTTTGCTCTGCTAAAGAGTTTATTCGGCTTTTAAAATAATATTTGGAGGAGCTGAAGATTTGAGATGGCCCAAGGAAAGAAAGAGCTTCAAAGAGTGAACGAAAGAGACCATTTCAAGGCATGCACATACAAAAAGCTAAATAAGTATAAATATAAAAAATAAAGAATTAAAATAGCATCACTAATAAACAATGCATACAGGTTAGGTTACTGCAACTGAAATTAGTTGAAACACTTGAAAGTAGTGCAGTTAAATGATTAATCGTGACGAATCACGTTCAAAATAAAAGTTGTATTAACATCATATATGTGAATGTACTCTCTCTCTCTCTCTCTCTCTCTCTATATATATATATATATATTGTATATATATATATATATATATATATATATATATATATATATATTGTATATATATATATATATATATATATATATATATATATATATTGTATATATATATATATATATATATTGTATATATATATATATATATATATATATATATATATATATATATATATATATATATATATATATATATACAAATATACAATGTATAGTTGAAGGCAGAATTATTAGCCCCCCTGTTTATTTTTTTTCCCAATTTCTGGGGAAACACATTTCTAATCATAATAATTGTAATAACTCATTTCTAATAACTGATTTATTTTATCTTTGCCATGATGACAGTAAATAATATTTGATTAAATATTCCATTTATATTTGAGTTTAAAAAACTCCTTAATTTTACATTCCTAAAGATTTACAACCCCATATACACAACAATTAAAACCTAAGAGCACGTTTACTCCAGTAGTTCACAATCATTCAGTGAACACCTTTGTAAACTTGTTGAAAATGATGTAGAAAAAATGTTGCAAGAATCTGAAAAAGCATCGTATGAAAACAAAATCTAACTAGAAAACCAAAAGATTCTTTCCACATTAACCAATGATCCAACGTTGACTATTAAACGAGCAGATAGAGGTGGTAGAATTGGGATTATGAATACTAATGTATACGTTGAGAAAGTAAAAGTAATGACACAGAATGAGACTTTTTATAAGAAACTTGTTTTCAATCTGACTAGATCTTACAAAACACAAATTGATGAGATTTTACAAAAGGGTTTAGATATGAAACGGATTAGTGAACAAGAATTTAAATAATGAAGGATTCCCGTTTTATATACTCTTCCCAAAATCCACAAATCATTACAAGACCCTCCTATGTGACCTATAGTTTCAGGAATGTGTCTTTAAATCACCTAAAGAATAAAAAATAAAAACAGTACGAAGCAATTACTTAATGAGTGCCAATCATTACCTTTATGAATAATAGCACTGACAAGATTGGCGCACAAAAGTTTCTTCAAAAACCGCAAGTGCGCAGGGCAAACTTCAGCAACTCTACGAAAGTGATTCATAACCCACTGAATTCCAATTTTAACTACCAGATTCACACAATTTGTTTAACCAGTTCAAGAGTTCACACTTAGATATTGTTTGACAACTGTTAGCAGTTTTGGCATGCTGTCCTGAGAGAGAACCCTGAGCTCGGAGATAGGTGAGCCCAGGGCTCCAGCCTGGTCCATAGAGCATATGAGGGGAGTACGAGATCAGGTGGTTCTCGAGAGCTCCCCGTGGTAAAGGAAGAAAGGAGGAGAAGGGGTGGATGGGGGGGTTTCTTCGGAAAACGAAGATAAGAGAGTAGTTCTAGCTAGGCTACTTATAGTGAGTTGGGGTTAATCTGATTGGCTAACTAGTGAATGTAGATGAGTGGCCAGCTGCAGTCAATCAGATCACGTGCTCCTCTCGAAATTAGTTTGTGAAACTTCACCTAAACTCAGCTATTTTGGGATTTCCACTTGGATTTTGCCAAATTTAAAAGCTTCCCAAAACCACATGCAGACGTGTAAATGCAAAAACTTGGTATCATTTTAAAGAAAACCCTTTGAATTTTCATAAAACACTATTGAAAGTGTTTAAAATAGCTGTATATGTTGTCTGTGTTATAATAAACACCTGAAAAAAGAGGCGCTTTTTGTATTTTTTTTTTATAAACTCAATTTTGAAAGTGTACCTTTTAGGTTCTGTGTGGTCTAACTTGCTGTAAGTAATATTGGTGGTTCCTGCACATGTCTGTAATCATAGGTAAAAAGAAAAATGTCTCTACCATGATCTATGCTAAAGTTATTGTACTCCAACTGATGAGAGGTGCTATACAAGCCACAGGGACCGATCATTGTTTTCATATTTCACTATTCTTTTGTTTGATCAAACATAATTCACTGTGTTTGGACCACGTCAGACATATAAAAGGATTACTTATGCACATCACCTCAAAACAGAGGAGAAATGGCTCTGAAGCGCACAGCATAAGGTAAGAGAAGACAGCTGTCTGTGCTATCTGGGGCTGCTTATTGATCATAAATGTATTGTTTTCACTTCTGCGCCATGGAAACACCGCGATTCATTCGACAACTGTTTGATATGAGAATATAATTCAGTAAGAAGAATGCTAGAACCGTATGAGCACCGGCAAGAGCTTTCATTTGAGCTATAACTTGTACATGTGTCACATATAAACCATATGAAAAATATGAATACCCAGCTCGGGTATCCAAAATACTGTGTATTTAAGTGTAAATAACTTTTGTACAGTGGTATAAAAACCAAAGTGATGCATATGTGCATAAAATATAGCTTCTACACTCAAACAAAACCACTTAAGGGGGTCTGGTGGAATGCTAGCCCTTTAAATCTTAAAGCGAAAGTCGATGACGTCACTGGAGTTTAACTGGTTAAAAAAAGGAGTTACAACAATTTTTTTTACAGCAAAATACAGTATTTTACATTTGTAAAATCCTCATCTGTGCAGTTAGTAAAGTATTTCCTGTGAATGCTTCAGTTTCAGTGGAGTTTATCACAGTTTTACCATGCCTAAACAGTGTAATCAGTGAAACAAAACTTTCCTGAAAGTCTACATGAGCTTATTCCTTATTCTCACACATATATTCAGAGCTATCTTTATCATCTTGTCTTGTACTGGGTTTTCTCAAGGTCAAAACACTGTAATCCTGCAAAAAAAAGCAAGACAATGAAGTAAATCCTGATGTTTGAGGCAGTAATCGACCGTGTGTGTAGCGAGTTCTACAGCAAACCTGACTTCATACAGCAAACCGGTTACCATAGCAATCGATCAGAATCACACTGAAAACATCCAATCACAACCGACAGCTAAACATAGAGAAAGGAATAAAAGACCAAAGCAAAAGAATGTAACTCTTTAATTAAAATGTTCTGCCGCCCAATGATGAAAGAAATGCTCAATTAGCGGGGTCGTAGGTCACCCGTCTGAAGCCCAACACTCCCCCGGGTCACGTTTAACGCTGAGAAATAGACGGAGAGATTAAAATCGTGGGCAGACGTTTGATTAATTAACGCTCAGACGCGGAGCTGAAACAAGCTGCCGGAGAATATGAGGCGGCTCTTTTGCTCTTAAAGACACAGGCACGTATTTATAGCTTGAATGAGGAGAAAATAACTGATTAAAGTACATGTCATTACCGGATGATCCCTGGCGTATACAAACACCATCATTAGCCACACGTTCAATTACAGTATGCTGCCTTACACAACACACTGCTTTGGAGAATATCTTGTTAACATGTTTGATGTTGAATATGGGTCAGTATGTGTTAGTGGGAAAGCGCAGTAATATAAATCAGTGACACTAGGTTTTTTTGGTAACACAATACAGGACACGCTGTTAATGTTGGTTAATGTATACTAACAAGAACAATACATTTATTTAAGTATTTATAGATGTTTTGTTAAATGTTAGTCAATGAAAGTACAGTTGTTCGATGAGTACGTTTACATGGACATCAAAATTCAGATTTTAATAAGATTTAGACAATACTCTGATTAAGAGCCCTCCATGTAATCAGTGATTTTTGATGACCTTAATCAGACTAAAGTCATAATCGAGCTAAACAGAAATCGGATTAAGACATGTGGAGTGTTCCTATTTTAGTGCTATTATTGAAGTGCAGTGCAAACATGTAAACACCACTATCAAACTATTACCGTCGAGTAGGACTTCCACTGCATTTTGTGAGAGGATAGCCTACATAGCTGTTTGACACTATTCTCTGCACCTACCAAGTCCCTAAAGCAGTGGTTCTCAAACTTTTAAACCAGCGACCCCCAATGTAAGATCGTCAAGAACTCGCGACCCCCCACTACCAAAGCATATACAAACAATAAAAATAACCTTTTTTAAGCTGTTCACAATATTTTAACTATATTTACTATAGATTACAGGGCTCGAAATTAACATTTTTGCTTGGTAGTACTGGTGCTCCTAACTTTAAAAATGTATGCGCACCAGCCAAAATTTAGTGGCACCCACCAATTATCGCACTGTTACAAGTTTCATAAACAGATTTATTGCGTTTGAAACCAACACTAATCAAAACTAACAAGGAAAAAAAAAAAAAAAAAATATATATATATATATATATATATATATATATGCATGCGTGAGGAAAATATGTCTCAAAGAAATCCCGTTATCACAAGAAAATAAATTTTTATAACATTTTATAAATGAGTGACCAAAAGATATCACGGACGAACCGCTCACCGGTCCTGCACGCACTGTTTGACATGAATTCATGAATGAATCTGTTAACGATAACTGTGCTGTGTTCTCACGCCTGGTGTCTGATAATGCAGAGATGCTTTTGTCATATACCTTATTAAATGCATGGGTCATTTTAATAGCAATACCGGTCTTTTCATGAGCTGCAATATTAGTTTAATCTTAGTCAGTGCAAGCCCTTTTGCGATGGTGAACGTGGTGTTAAATTTGACATGTAGTTGTACGGCTGACATTATCTGGCGATTAAATAAAGGATTAAATAGAACCTATCGTGGGCTTTGAGCACCACTTGGCTTTGTTTACTGCGGCAAGTTGACATGACAAGTTTTAAACTGTTCCTGCGTGCTGCGTTTCAAGTACAAAGATGCATTCTGCCTGAATGTGTCCTAAATACTTTATGAATTTATCAGTGATATCTTTTAAAAAATCTGAAAATATTAGCTTCACTTGTAATACTGAAAAATGTTTATTATAATCACTGAAAATTACACAATTTTTAAATCACTCTGGCGACCCCTCGAAATTACTCTGTGACCCCTGCAGGGGTCGCGACCCCCAGTTAGAGAACCACTGCCCAAAAGAACCACAGACTTCACTTGCATCGTGAAATGCTGAGTTTTTTCTATTCATTCGGCGTGCGGTATCAAATTCAAGCAGTCCTTAATTCATCCTCGCATCTAATATCTTGTTTGTCACGGGGGCATGAATGAAATGTTCCTGAATGAAACTGAAAGTGCCGAACTGCAGAATTACACCCACAATTACATGAAACTACATGAAATGTGGATAACGTGGTGACGCAATGACGTTAATCGATCTATGTGGTATAACATGTAAAACGGGATCATAAAAGCAACATTTAAAAAGCAACACCTTAATCATATTATTGTCTTATTCGGATTAAGGCAAATAATTAGATCACTGATGTCCATGTAAACGTAGTCAATGTTAGTTCTTGGGAACTCACAGTGCATTAACTAATGTGTAAAGTACATTTTGATTTTAATGAAGCATAAGTACATGTTGGAGTATTATTAATAAATGCATTGTTTATTGTTTTTGCATGTTAGCAACTAACATTAACTGTGTCCCATATTGTAAAGTGTTAAATACTACACTCATTCATTTTCTTTTCAGGTTACTTCCTTTATTAATCCGGGGTCGTCACGGCGGAATAAACAACCAACTTATCAAGCACATGTATTACGCAGCGGATGTTAGTGTCACGATTTGTCACTTTAAAAACATTACTGTTTTTCAGTTCTGAAATATTATCATTTCTAATTACTGTCTTCTGTGTCAGTATCTCTTATCATCTAGTTTATTCCTGACATAATGAAACTGAATCCTTAGCATTCCTTTTTTTTTTTTTTGTAGAAACTTTGGATATTAGTTTTTTTAAAAGAAAGTTTTAAAAGAACAGCATTTATTAAAAAAAAGTCAAACAATAAATTAAAATAAAACAAAATATAATATAATACAATATAATAAAATAAATATACTGTAAAAATAATAATTAAATATAATCAATATATAATTAATATATTAATAATATAATAAATTAATTATAACATTATAATAATATAATAAATAATATTATTAAAATAATAAAGTAAATTATTAACTGTTATATTAAATAATAAAAATATTAAATAACAATTATTAAATAATATTAATAATAATACTATTAATACTACTACTACTACTACTACTAATAATAATAATAATAATAATAATAATAATAATAATTTAGTTTATTTTTATTTAGTAAGGTTACATTAAATTGAGCAATGATGAAATTTGATGTTTTGATATATATATACACACATACATATACATATATATACATATATATATATATATACATATATATATATATATATATATATATATATATATATATATATATATATATATATATATATATATATATATATCTTTCTACATATAAAGTAGCTTTCTATATAAAATGTATATATATTTTTATGTATATATATATATATATATATATATATATATATATATATATATATATATATATATATATATATATATATATATATATATAAATATATATATATGTGTATATATATATATATATGTGTGTATGTATATATATATATATATATGTGTATGTATATATATAGATAGATAGATAGATAGATAGATAGATAGATAGATAGATAGATAGATAGATAGATAGATAGATAGATAGATAGATAGATAGATAGATAGATAGATAGATATATACAGTGCTCAGCATATATAAGTTCACCCCTCACAAATCTATCTTTTAAATTCATATTTATAATAGGAAGCTCTACAATATTACATTTGTGCATATACATTAGATTAGTCAGTGCTGAAGCCAAATCTGGAGCTTTTCTAACAAAATAACTTACGATAATGGTCCAAAAACAAGTACACCCAAATTTATGTTATAGAAAAATATTAAATACAACTTTAAAAAGAGGAAAAATTAAGAGAAACAAAAAAATTGAAATTGAAATTTTGTAGGTTGTAGTTTTTTGTTTTTTTTACAATATTTTGCTAAATTTAATTGTATTATCTATCATTTTCTAAATATGTTTGGTGACTAAAAAATTATTTTAATAAACATATCTGTTTTATAAATCTGCTTTGTTTAAATGCACTAAAATACGCCTATATTCACAAAAAAAATTGATAAAAATATTAATTTTCAAAATGGGATGTATTTAGTTATGCTGAACATTATATACAGTTGAAATCAGAATTATTAGCCCCCTTTGATTTTTTTGTTTCTTTTTTAAATATTTCCCAAATGATGTTTAACTGAGGAAGGAAATTTTCACAGTATGTCTGATAATAATATTTCTTCTTCAGAAAGTCTTATTTGTTTTATTTTGGCTAGAATAAAAGCAGTTTTTAATTTTTTAAAAGGTTAAAATGATTAGCCCATATAAGCTAAATATTTTTTCAATAGTCTACAGAACAAACCATCATTATACAAAAACTTGCCTAATTACCCTAACCTGCCTAATTAACCAAGTTAAGCCTTTAAATGTCACTTTAAGCTGTATAGAAGTGTCTTAGTATATCTAGTCTAATATTATTTACTGTCATCATGGCAAAGATAAAATAAATTAGTTATTAGAAATGAGTTATTAAAATTATTATGTTTAGAAATGGGTTGAATTAATCTTCTCTCCGTTAAACAGAAATTGGGGGGAAAATAAACAGGGGGGCTAATAATTCTGACGTCAACTGTATATATATATATATATATATATATATATATATATATATATATATATATATATATATATATATATATATATATATATATTTATTTATTTATTTATTTATTTATTATTATTATTTTTTTAATAAATATAACACAAAACATTTCTAATTTCAT
The DNA here is from genome assembly GCF_903798145.1 of Danio aesculapii. Classification (NCBI taxonomy): domain Eukaryota; kingdom Metazoa; phylum Chordata; class Actinopteri; order Cypriniformes; family Danionidae; genus Danio; species Danio aesculapii. Next base: position 3,992,380 of record NC_079448.1, read on the forward strand.
CACTGCATTCACATTTAATGTGAGTCATATAAAAAACATGAATCCCTTAAAAAAAGGAAAGAAAAAAAAACATTGGAATGCTCTTAATTACTTTATCGTGTGGAGTCTGATTAGAAAATGAGATAAACAAGCTTCATAATGAAATAACAGACTGCACCGTGACTGGCTCAGTAACAAAAATCACCCAAGATCACAGATGGAGTCCAAATATTCTGATGAGGTCTGATTTCATGCAGTGTTGATCTCAAATAATAATCCAACTAACCAACAATCAAACTTCTCAGTATCCTCTAGAAATATGTATCACTCACTGAGTCCAAGTCGTATAAGACATAAGAAATCACATCCTCAAAAACCATCAACAAAATGACAGAAAATCGGACCTAGACCACGTTAAAAATGGCTTCACGATCAGGACAAACATGTTGATGTGTTTTGCGCTGTGAGTTATGGGCTCCGATGTTAATTGCACTGAATCCCATTTAAATGTTTATGCAGTCAACAGAGAATCCCTCATATTTATAAGCCTAATACAATATTTGTCCCACTGTTTGGCTGGTAAATCTCAGTCCCGCTGTTTATGTATTTTCCAAATTGCTAGTTTAGCTATTATGCTTTGTGTGCTATTCAGAACTCTGCATTTTGCCGCTGCAGCTCGTGGTATTAAAATAAGCGTGAAATGCAGAGCACCCATGCAGAGGCATCATGGTATCGACATGTTAGCTTTACCATAAACATCTCTGATACTGCGATGCTTTCTCAGTCGGAGATGTGCTCAACCGGAAACATGATTCATACACAAGTAAACAACACATTTTCATCAAATTGAGCATTTTACATGATGCTTACTGCATACAGGCAAACAGAAGAGCGCTGAATATGAATGAAACGCAGTCACACAACGCTGAATACTGACTGTGTGTAGTATGCATCATCAATAAAGCTTGGAAATGCTATAGACATCAGTTTATTTCATTTAATATAAAACAAAGAAGTCTGTAGTATGTCCTTGTGTATGTGTGTGTGTGTATGTCTGTGTGTGTGTGTGTAGAACAGTGCACTGAGGGCGATTAGATACTCAGACAGGATGAGCAAGAGAGCCATAGAGAGGAGAAAAGAGACAGAGAGGAGAGGTTAGTGGAGGACAGTGTGTATGTGTGTGTGTGTGTGTGTGTGTGTGTGTGTGTGTGTGTTGCTGACAGAGCTCAAAGGGACTCCAAACACCACAGAAGACTCTGGAACGCCCTGAACTGCCCGAGAGACGTGGATTAGCTATTCGTGATTATCAGGCCTGTCACACTGCTGTCATTTCTTACTCTCTGCTATGAGACGCACACACACACACACATACACAGCAGGCCCAACCTTTTATCTAAACACAAGAAAACAAGCAGAGTTTCTTTCAACACACAGCGTTTAACATTCAGAGCAACAGCACACACACGAGTGGGATATTACTGATTTTAATTTCAATTACAGGGTCACTTAGGAGGGTTTTTGGTGCCATTTTGTTTCACCAGTGACAACAGCTTCAAACAATCTACAACACCAACAACTGATGAGTTAATTAAAGGAGGATACCAACTCTGACTCACTCAGTCTGTCAGTCACTCACTCACTCATTCACTCACTCACTTACCTATAGACTGACTCACTCAGTCACTCATTCATTTACCGGATTCAGTCAGCCACTCACTCATTCACTCACTCACTTACTCATTCACCTATACACTGACTCATGCACTCAATCATTTACTGACACACTCAGTCCCTCATTCCCTCAACTCACTTATTCACTCATTCGTTGACTCATGCACTCACTCACTCACTCACTCACTCACTCTCAATTCAGTTACTCACTTACTCACTCACTGGGTCACTTATTCAGTCACTGGGTCACTCATTCACTAAACTCAGTCACTAATTCACTGACTCACTCATTAATTCACTTACTGAGTCATTCAGTCAGTCAGTGACTCACTCACTCACTCATTCTGTCAGTCACTCACCTATTCACTGACTCACTCAATCACTCGCTCACTTACTCATCCACTCAGTCCCTCATTTACTCAACTCACTCACTCATTCAGTCAGTCACTCACCTATTCACTGACGCACTCATTCCCTCAACTCATTCATGCAGTCCCTCATTTACTTAACTCACTCACTGGATCCAGTCAGTCACTCAATCATTCACTCACTCACATATATACTGACTCACTCAGTCACTCACTCATTCACTGACTAACTCAGTCACTCACTCAACTCACTCATTCGCTGACTAATGCACTCACTCATTCCCTGGGTCACTTATTTAATCACTGACTCAGTCACTCATTTACTCAACTCAGTCAATCATTTACTGACTCACTCATTCATTCACTTACTGAGTCAGTGACTCACTTACTCACTCACTCATTCAGTCAGTCAATCACTCACCTATTCACTGACTCACTCAGTCCCTCATTTACTCAGCTCACTCACTCAGTCAGTCAGGCATTCTCCCATTCACTGACTCACTCATTCCCTTAACTCATTCACTGGATTCAATCAGTAACTCAGTCATTCACTCACTCACTTATTTACTTTGACTCACTTATTCACTTGCTAACTCATTTATTAACTTACTCAATTATTTTCTCACTCACTCAGTCACTGACTCACTCATTCACTCAACTCACTCATTTGACTCAGTCAGTCAATCAGTCATTCATTCACTCATTCGCTGACTCAGTCATTCACTCACCCACTAACTAATGTATTCAATCACTTTCTTACTCATTTGCTCACTCACTGACTCACTCAGTCATTCACCTCAGCCAGTCACTCAGTCACTCACTCATTCACTGACTGACTCATTTACTCGGTCACTCACTCATTCACAGACTAACTCTCTCATTTATTCACTCCCTTGCTTACTCATTTGCTCACTCACTCATTCACTGACTCAGTCACTTACCAACTATTTTATTTACTCACACTCTTACTCATTGTCTCACTCACTCAGTCACTCATTCAGTCACTCAGTTATTCACTCATTCACTGTCACTCACTCACTCATTCACTGACTAACTCACCCTTTTATTCATTCACTCACTCATTCACTGACTAACTCACTCATTTATTCACTCACTCGCTTACTCATTTGCTCACTCGCTGACTAACTCACTCATTCATTTATTCACTCATTCACTGTCACTCACTCACTCACTCACTCACTCACTCACTCACTCATTCACTGACTAACTCACCCATTTATTCACTCACTCACTCATTCACTGACTAACTCACTCATTTATTCACTCACTCGCTTACTCATTTGCTCACTCGCTGACTAAGTCACTCATTCATTTACTCACTCACTCACTCACTCACTGACTAACTCACCCATTTATTCACTCACTCACTCATTCACTGACTAACTCATTCATTTACTCACTCACTCGCTTGCTCATTTGCTCACTCACTGACTAACTCACTCATTTATTTACTCACTCACTCACACACTCACTCACTCAGTGGGAAGCCTGTGAGCCAGAAAATCAAGAAACCCCCCAAAAAACAGCAGCTTATCATGCGATCCCACATAGAAACATGACATATGTTTATGTTTTTGTTTATTTTTTATATATATTTATATATAATATTTTAATTTTTATTTTAACTATTTTATTTATTTATTTAAATTCATTAATTTAATTTTATTTATTCATTTTAATTGTTTTTTTTTAAATTTATTTTATTTTATGAAATTATATGATATATGAGTATAATAGGGTGACTGTGCTGTGAACAGTGCGAGGACAGTTAGAGAACCAGACCAAAAAAGTTTTGCACACCTTTGAGTACAATGTTTTTCTGAATCTTTTAGTCTCTTAATAATATACTTGGTAAAATAACAATAATAAAAAAACTGTCCTGCCTTTTCTTCACATAAAAATACAACTAATTACATAAGCTTGTAGCTTTTACGTGGGGAAACAAAAGTCCGCTGTTATCTTTTATTCGACATGTCTTTAGTGCTGTGTGTTGTTGTGGCTGTGAGGGCTCTGAGAGTCTCTGGTCTGTCAGAGGGCAGATTCACACAGCGACCGTCTCCGCAAAAGCCCATATTAGGGCCACTGCAGCTCTGTGTTCACTCTCTCCTTCTCCACAAGAGGAGGAATGGGGATCTTGTCTTTGTGATGAATTGCGTTGGGAATTACTGCGGTAAAAACACTCGTCTCTTTCATCCGCCATTCTCTCCTCTCGGCACGTCAGCTCTAATTGGGGCAGTGACGGAGGCGAGCTGCCGTCCGCGGCCCGCTTTTCCTCTCCAGCGTTTCATTGACAAAGGACATATCTGTAGCCGCAAGCCATCCTGGCTGAAAACGTGCCGTCTGTCCCCGAAGACTTTGATACCTGTCCTGCAGCCATATTGGCCCGATCGCGTCTGTACATCCCAGCTGGCTTTTACCACCAGCCGGCGGCCATTTTGGCTCAGACATGACGAAGTACTCCTGAAATGCTGGAAAAACAGCCCAGCGCTCATGTTGGCTCAGCTGGTGCCGTTCATTTGCAGAGGAGAGCAGATGAAACCATGTTGGCCCACGGCATTACAATTTGTCTCATTTTTGCTCTAAAAACAAACACTTACTCAGAGTTTCCCCTTCCTTGGGTCAGACGCTTCGCATATGTGTCTGTATGGTTTGGACTCGGTAATAATATCTGTTTGATTATATTGACAACATATTGCCACACTGCTAATACAACACCTTATTTTTCACTTCCACAGCCATATCACCCTGCACAGTGCTTAAATTGTAAATTGCGGGGTCCTGGAACAGATCAGGGTAATGAATCTGGCATGTCACCAGAGGAGGGATAGGTATCGAGGAAAAAGTGTAAAAGTGAAGAGCTGGGTGTGTGTGTGTGTGGGGGGGGATGTGGGGTGGGTTGGGGGGGAGTGAAAGTTGAGTGGTGTCGCGGACGAAAGTGAAGAGCAAGTGGGGTGTCGCGGACAAGGCCGGCGCGTCCATAGAGGCGCCCTAGGTGTAAGGGCCTCTAAATAGTAAATAGCGACACCCAAACCCCTACTGCCAAGCCCCCCCCCGGGTCCTCACTTTCATCCGAGACACTAAACAAACCCCCCGAAGTTTTCACTTCGCGATCCGATCACCACGTGATGAGGGTTTGTGAGTCGCGGAAGAAAGTGAAGAGCGAGGGGGGTGTCGCTGACGAAAGTGATGAGGGTTGGTAAGTCACGGAAGAAAGTGAAGAGCGGGGTGGGGCGGGGGTGCGTGTGAGGAGGGGGATCGGTAAAATGAAATGCCGGATAAGATTTCAGAGGTGCCCGATCTGGATCCGGCTTGTTCTAATACAAATTAAGCCCTAAACCTGCAGCCCAAGACTGGTTACTCACTTATGCTAAGCAGGGCTGAGCCTGGTCAGTACCTGGACGGAGAACACATGGGAAAACTAGGGTGCTGTTGGAAGTGGTGCGCCATTGTCCTGTGGTTGCCATTGCATCATCCAAGTGGATGCTGCACACTGGTGGTGGTGTGGAGAGATCCCCCGCCCTCATGATTGTGAAGCGCTTTGGGTGTATGACCATGCACAATAAATGCGCTATATGAATTCTCATTAAATTACATCAGAGTTTGAATTGTGTTAACTCAGATGTTTTATTAAATGAAGTGAAGTTTATTTATAACTAATTTGGAGATGATCACGTGCTTATGATTGCTTGCAGCCGGCCTCGCATTATTCAATTTATGATTCACCAATCAAACGACTCCTAAGCCACTATAAATACCCTAAGTTCCATATGACAGCCATCTTTACAAGATGAGTGGCACGGTGGCCCAGTGGTTAGCACTGTTGCCTCAAAGCAAGAACGTCACTGGTTCTAGTCCTTACCAAGCCAGCCGACGTTTCTGTGCGGAGTTTACACGTTCTCCCCATGCTCACGTGGGTTTCCCCTGGGTTCTCCGGTTTCTTCCCACCGTCCAAAAAACAAGCAACTTAAGTTAATTGACTAATCTATATCGGCACTATAGACATGCACCTAGTAAGTAGTTATATCTTAAGAGCAATCACTATCTGTTTATTAGCTACTACAGCAGGGGAGTTCTCGAGATCTACCTGAGCTCAAACTTCCCGTCTCGTCTTGCAAACAGGATGGAACTCCGAGCTTGAGGATCTTATGAGCTCAGGGCTCTCTCCCAGGACAGCATGCCAAACACGCTTTATAATCAATCATCAGCTAAGTGTGAACTCTTGAATGCATATTGAGATGTAAAGGCGCACCTATAGTACTATGGTCATATATCATGGTCCTGTGAAGTATCTGAATTCTGGAAAGGTATCTTTAGACCGTATTCTCAGGCTTTTGAAAATGATATTAACATTGATGTGGAGTTTGCATTATTTGGATGTTCAGACCAGGCTCTAAACATCAACAACTCTCCCTTATGTTTGGCATGGTGCTGGCCAGTGCTGGGGTAACGCATTATAAGTAATGTGAGTTACATAATAATTAGGGATGCAATGATTATAGATTTGGTTGTACGATTATAGTCTGAGGAATAATCAGGGTTTCATGGTTATCACGATTATTTTCCATTCATGCATTTCAAAACACTACTAGTTATATAAAATAAATAAAAATAATAAATAAATAAGAATAAGAATAAGAATAAATAAATAAATAAATAGTATTTGTCTAATGTAAAGCATCTAAGCATCATATTAGCTAAGTGTTTCCCTTTTAAAGAGAACAATTATAGTCAAATGCTGCACTTTTGATTAACTATATTATGAACTTATGAAATTTTTCATTTTGTTTTGTTTTTTTCTCTTTGAAATAGAAATGTGTATATTCCATACAAAGTACGATGTTGAACAATCAGTTCTTGTTACGTGACTCACGGCGCACTCGCTGCAATCTTCCAACTACCCAGCAGGCACACAACATCATAAGACATTATTACTGAGTTAGATTTAGGTCATGATGTCAGGTGACCAAAATTCAAAGTCTAGCCAGCGTCTAAGAGCAACGTTATTTTGATGTCCAATAACGATGTCAAATTACGTTGATATTTAGTTGATTTTAGGTTGTGTTGGAAAGTAACAAAAATCCAACGTCTGATAGATGCCATAGTGGTAATGTCCACACAACGTCAAGGGGTAACATAGTTAGATGTTGATATTTGGTTGATTTTAGGTTGGACGTTGGATATTGACATCAGCCTGACGTTGGGTTCTGATGTCAACCCGATTTTCATTTGCAAACAAAATTCACGTACGTTGTACATTGGGGTACAACGTCAATACTGTTAACATTCTGTGCGTGCAGGGTAGGTGCACCTGGAAAGCACAAGTTCACGTCACTCCCAATATGCATGCAAGAAAAGAAACAAACTTGCGCATGCAAAAGACGCGACATGTGAACGGCCCTTATTTAATAGCCTCAGCCATAGTTAATCCAGTGTGTGTGCTTGGGTGCTTGCCTCACTTTAAAGTAGCACAGAGTTGGCATAACTTTCTTTCATGGCAGCAGTTTTGTTCCGTGCAGAAACGTGGTGTTGAGAAGCCTTTATGATTAATTACTTTAATTAACTTTGACAAATTTAAGCATGGTTAATAGTAAAATCGGTTAACTGTTGCATCCCTATAACATTACTTTTCTAAGTAACGAGTGAAGTATCGCATTACTTTTTAAATTAAGTAATAATATTTGAGTTACTTTATAAAAATGTAATGCGTTTTTTTAGTTTAGTTAGCTTACTTTTAAAAATAATTACTGATTTAAAACGAGCATCCCGCACTCAGTGAGCGATTACAGGAATAGAGAGAAAGGAAAATGGCAGAGCTTTACATTTCTGTGATGGAATATTCTCATTATTTTGAACACATAGAAGAAAAGGTAAAGAAGATTATCTGAATGGACAGTGATTCTACTTTTTAATAAGACAAAGAGTACAAAAATAGCAAACGCATTTCTTTAAACTTTCATTAATCTGTATTTACGGCATGTAGAGCTTGGGTCAGGAAGTTCTCTGAAGATTACATTATCCTACATTAATTTTTACTGTTTTTCAAGGTAAATGAAGGTTATACAGCGTGTTATTAATTGCAGAGCTCCTCTATTTAATAAAAAAAAAGTTCTGAAGTTCTGAAAGAGATCAAACCTCAGCCAGGTCAGAAAAAGTAACGCAAAAGTAAATTAAAAGTAGCGTAACACATTCCTTACTATAAAATCTTCTCCTTACTATAAAATCTTAATCAAGTAATGTGACTGGGAGCCAGTGTAAAGACCTGAGGACAGGTGTGATGTGCTCTGATTTTCTGGTACTGGTCAGAATCAGGGCAGCAGTGTTCTGGATGAGCTGTCTGACTGTCTTTTAGGGAAGTCCAGAGAGGAGTCCAATACAGTAATCCACCCTGCTGCTGATAAAAGCATGCACTATATATGTATTATATTATAGTTTAATCCAAAGTACAACTTTACTTGGATTTTGATTTTATGTCAAACCAAAATAATTCAAGTAATTGATCATCTATAAAAATGATATTTTACCTTTGAGTCGATGTATTTTGTTTTCTTTGGGAAGAAAAAATATTTTGATTAATATTAAAAGAATTTTTTCATTTTTTAGCCAAATCATCATTTGAGGGTAATTTATACATTTAGCTGTAATAAAGTAGTGTTTAGGTTATTCCCAAGCAAGATTATACTTTGATCTGCGGTTAAAAATGTAGTTTTCTACTTTGTACTAAAGTAAATAATATTTTTATTTTGTGTGAAAGTAATTAATTGTCTTGACCACGATAAATATTTTTGATTTAAAGTCAATTATATTGTATAGTTTGAACTAAAGTTAAATTATACTATGAGAAAAACTACAAAATGTTTTTGCTGTAGGAAATTAGAGTATTTTTTAAGTTGGTTTAAAGTGTTGGTGTGGACGGAGGCTAAATATATTTGTTATTAGAAAATAATTATTAAACTGTTATGGTTTAATGTTTTAAAAAATCTCATCGCTTGGGAAGAATTTTTTCAATAATTTAAATTCTACAGTAGGGCTAATAATTTTGCCATCAACTGTATTATTACAAGTTCATTCATTTTCCTTTGGCATACTTCCTTATTTATCACAGGTGCTGGCCAAGACATGGATTTTGATGGAGTGGAAATAAATAAAGTAAAAACAGAGCTGAATAGAGACACTATTGTCTTTTTACAGCTGCTTTACAGCTAAATTATAATCAGCTTTATATTTGATATTCAATTAACTAAATTTGTTTGTTTCCTAAAAGGTAAATGAGCAGATTTGAAGGTATATCTGTGAGGTATAAAGCACTATAGAAGTGATGGTTGACTTCTGAAAGCTCTAGTGTTTGCTTTGCATGATAAGCAATAGGTTTGTAAGAGAATAATGCATTTGTCATTGAGTTTTTGCCAGTTGAGTGTGTTCATCAAAACCGATCTAAACAGGGCATTCAAATGCTGGTACTTTTGAGTTTTTACGGATGCTTGAGGACAAGAGTGAAGCCAAACCCTGCTTTGGACCAAACAATCAAGCAAGTAAAGTGTAAAATCTGTCGACAGGAGAGAATTTGTATGTGCTTGAACTAACAGAGCCCCTCCTGACTGTTAAAGCTGATGTGAAATCAAAATAGACCGTTTCCTTTCTAACACACGATCCTAATCTTATTGTGAACGCAAAATGAATGCTTGACTATAGGATCGTTCATCAGAATATGAATAACTTTCAGAATTCAGCAGCTATCAGACACTCTTCAGCACACAAACAGCTGCTCATGGAGAAAATTAGTTGCTGTCTTACATTTCACTAGGGCTGGATCACATTACTGCAGGAAAATAGGTTGTGAATCACGTTTGATTTTAAAGCTGCGGTCAGACTAGAGTTTGAACATGAGATGTGAGATGTTTAGACACACTGTAAAAAATTTGTAATCAATCCAGTCAATTTCTGTAATTTAACGTCTGTAATTGTATGGTAAATATCTGTAATTTAAAGGCTGCTTTTTTTCCGGCACCTCAGCCTTTTTTACAGTGCACTGATAAAGGTGACATGGTGGCTCAGTGGTTAGCATAAAAGTCACTGGTTCGAGTCCCAGCTGGGTCAGTTGGCATTTCTGTGTGGCGTTTGCATGTTCTCCCGTGTTGGTGTGGGTTTCCTCCGGGTGCTCTGGTTTCCCCCACTGTCCAAACACATGCGCTATAGGTGAATTGGATGAACTAAATTGGCTGTAGTGCATGAGTGTGTGTGAATGTGAGAGTGTATGTTTTTCCCAGTAATGGGTTGCGGCTGGAAGGGCATCCGCTGCGAAATACATATGAGGGAATAGTTGGCGGTTCATCCCATTGTGGCGACTCCTGATGAATAAAGGGACAAAGCTGAAGGAAAATGAATGAATGAATGAATGAATGAATGAATGAATGAATGAAGGAATGAATGAATGAGACACTGATAAAGCGAGCGATTGCTTCACATTTTTAATTTTTGTACAGAAAGGTTTTGATCTTCTATTGGTCTCACACAATCATGTGATGCGGTTTCGCAGATCAGAGTTCAACAAGCTTGGACTTTGGAACCAAAGTTCACCAAAGGTCTACCAAACTTAAAAAATTTCACAGACATTTGTTGCATTAGCTTGCATTTACAGTCTGCAGCATTCACGTAAGGCTATGGGGTGAAAAATGCAGTGTGACCATGCCTTAAGTCTTCAAAGCTACTGTATCATATTTAAATATCTAACGCTTGTATATGATTAACGTGAAAAAAAGTGTTCTCCACTACATGCCTGACTGTTTTAGCTAGCATCCATCTTCAGCTTGTGATTTATGCAATAGTATCTGGATGCAGCCTTTATGATGCAAGTTCAGACTGCATCAATCAGTGATGCAATGTCAGACACAATGCACTCAGTGGAGTGAGTGACATCACTGTGACGGTTAGGGGTGGGGTAAGGTGATGCCATTAAAAAGCATTGGATGCAGCTCAGATTGCACTGCACCAGGTCTGCATTCAGACCCTTCTTGATTTATGTCTTTTCACTCTGAAAGCTTGCCGATTTTTATAAAACTAAACAGAAAATTGAATATTCAAAAAGGCGGCAACACCAAAGCTTCAAAAGTGCAAATGTATTCAATTAAAAAAGTCTGACACAAGGCATGTAACGTTTCGAGCACACGGCTCTTCATCAGACAGTGTTCATCACAGTATTTTGCTCCTTTTTGTACACTTCCAGATCACAGTAAACGGTACAGAACTTTTATCATATTTTAAAATGTACTTTTCCACCCCAACATTTATGAAACCGGAATAAAATTTCAAATAAGTTATAAAACAATAATATAAAATAAAATTTAAAAAAACATTGAACTTTTATAATGCTAATATTAAAATGAAATAATAAAATACAATTATTAAAATTAATAAAATAATATAAAAATATATAAAAATAACATTAATTAAATAAAATAATTAACATAAAATAAACTTATTGTTGTTATAAAATAAAATAAAATACTGAACTTTTATAAAATAAAAATAATAAAATATTTTTTTAAAATTAATGAAATAAAATAAGCTATAAAATAAAAAAATATAAAAATAAAATAATCTGTAAAATAAAATAAAATAAAATACTGAACTTTTAAAAAATAAAAATATTAAAATAAAAACTTTAAAATTAATAGAATAAAATAAGTTAAAAAATAAAAAAATATAAAAATAAAATAAGCTGTAAAATAAAATGAAATAAAATACTGAACTTTTATAAAATAAAAATATTAAAATTAAAATATATTGAAATAAAAATAATAAAATAATTAACATAAAATAAACTAAGTTTTAAAATGAGTTATAAAATAAAACAAAATACTAAACTTTTATAAAATAAAAATATTAAAATAAAAAAATAATAATAAAATAAAATAAAATAAAATAAAATAAAATAAAATAAAATAAAATAAAATAAAATAAAATAAAATAAAATAAAATAAAATAAAATAAAACTTTTATGTTGCTGATATTTTGTGATATTTGATGATAAGGTAAACACAGACTGGGATTGATGCAAGCAAGTGGGCAACCTGAAAAAATGCAGGTTTTGTGTGATTCGAACATTTAGGAATGAAACTTAAGAGACAGTTGTTGATTCATTTTTCTGAAATGTAATAATTTAATTGTAATATTAGCAAACAGTTTTGGATTATTTGATGTTTTCCTATTCAAACCGAATGCCTGAGGATACCATTTAAAGACAGCCGCAGAGTGAATTGACTTGCACTTAAAGTCCCCATGAAATCAAAACTAACCATATTGGTTTTGTTAGCTTACATGGCTAGTTTAGTGGTGAATAAATCATCTGTGTGTGTCATTAAGAGAAAAAATAGTTTGCCCTTGTAATCTTTAATTGAAATCTGAAAATGCACTTCATGTTTGTTTTTTAGTTAAATGCTCGGATTACGGGATTATGAGGAATTGGGCGTGGCTAACATACTTAACCACGCCCCTCCAACTGCCAGTTCTGACGACAAGCAGAAATGGTGAGCAGGAGGAGTCTGACTCTCCCCAAACCCTTTACCAATCCATCCGAATGAAACGCCTACTTTACTACATCCAATCAGCTCGCAGTAGAAAAACAAGCCACGCCCACTGTTTTCTCCTTTAATATTCCGCTTCTCTATGAACTGCAGTGAACAGTCACACCTCCGGTTCATGCGGACTTTAATGAGACTTTGCTATTATTTCACATGGCAGACGTTACATGATTCAGACATTCTCTCTATGTGAGGTCTGGTCAGTAATGACTGAGGTGCTGCTGAAGGTGTGAGGAGGAACTCAAGGTCTGTTCACTCACTGACAGTCATTGGCCTCCCTGTGGTTTAATTAGCCGGAGCCGCGCTGGAGGACTCACAGATTCAGCCACTGCGCCTCAAACACTGCATGACATGCGCAGGCTGTCGGACGCTAGACATAGATGGGTCAGGAGAGTCCATTTTTATTCAGATCTCACTTATCCTCTCTCAGGAACGCAGGTCAAGTGTCTAATCACAGCGATGCGGAGGCACTTCAGGTGGGACTGTGACCTCTGACCCACAGGGGGGTTAAAGTTCACCTCCCTCACCTCTCCAGCACAGCGGACCAATTACTGTCACACTTCACTGTTGCTGTGGCAACCGGGAGAGAGCTTTAATTCATGCAGAAGACAAGAGAGAGAGACGGTAATGCACAAGGTCACAGGGTCAGAGGTCACAGCTATCATGCCGGGGCTCTTCTTGTGACTCGGTTTGTTAAAAAAAAATCTAATAAATGCACACACACACACATACACATATACACCCACCGGCCACTTTAATAGGTACACCTGTCCAACTGCTCGTTAACTCAAATTTCTAATCAGCCAATCACACGAAACACTGCGTGTAGGCATGTAGACATGGTCAAGACGATCTGCTGCAGTTCAAAGCGAGCATCAGAATGGGGAAGAAAGGTGATTTAAGTGACTTTGAACATGGCATGGTTGTTGGTGCCAGACGGGCTGGTCTGAGTATTTCAGAAACTGCTGATCTACTGGGATTTTCACGCACAACCATCATTAGGGTTTACAGAGAATGGTCAGAAAAAGAGAAAATATCCAGTGAGCGGCAGTTCTGTGGGCACAAATGTCGTGTTGATGCCAGAGGTCAGAGGAGAATGGCCAGACTGGTTCCAGCTGATAGATAGGCAACAGTAACTCAAATAACCACTCGCTACCACCAATGTCTGCAGAAGAGCATCTCTAAATGCACAACACATCCAACCTTGAGGCGGATGGGCTACAGCAGCAGAAGACCACACCGAGTGCCACTCCTGTCAGCTAAGAATAGGAAACTGAGGCTACAATTCACACAGGCTCACCAAAACTGGACAATAGAAGATTGGGCAAACGTTGCCTGGTCTGATCAGTCTCCATTTCTGCTGTGAAATTTGGACAGTAGGGTCAGAATTTGGCATCAACAACATGAAAGCATGGATCCATCCTGCCTTGCATCAATGGTACCAATGGCTGGTGGTGGTGGTGGTGGTGGCGTAATGGTGTGGGGGATATTTCCTTGGCACACTTTGGGTCTATTATTACCAATTGAGCATCGTGTCAATGCCACAGCCTACCTGAGTATTGTTGCTGACCATGTCCATCCCTTTATGACCACAGTGTACCCATCCTCTGATACCCATGACTTTCAGCAGGATAACGCTCCATGTCATAAAGCGTGAATCATCTCAGACTGGTTTATTAAACATGACAATGAGTTCACTGTACTCAAATGGCCTCCACAGTCACCAGAGCTCAATCCAATAGAGCACCTTTGGGATGTGGTGGAACGGGAGATTCACATCATGGATGTGCAGCCGACAAATCTGCAGCAACTGTGTGATGCTATCATGTCAATATGGAGCAAAATCTCTGAGGAATATTTCCAATAGCTTGTTGAATCTATGTCACAAATGATTAAGGCAGTTCTGAAGGCAAAAGGGGGTCCAACCCGGTACTAGTAAGGTGTACCTAATAAAGTGGCCGATAAGTGTATATATAATCACATGCATGCGCCTATTAAAAAATTAACACACCATTTGAAATTTTCTCTAGATTTAAAATTTATACTTCTTTTTAAATAATAAAACAGTTTCATTTTTCAAAGATGTTTTGTGTGGTTGTTTTTAGAAAAACACAATATGTTTTGAGAAATGTGTAATGAAATCAGTATTTGCTGGAAAAAAAACCTTTAAATTTTGTCTCTAAATGGAAATATTTGAGTTAAAATTTGATCTGAATGTTTAGAATAAAAGAAATAGTCATTTATGTTTCATGTACAAGCAATTTTTTTTATTTAAATTGACCATTGAATCCTAAAAAAGTAATAATTTTCACCAAAGTATATATTAAGTGACAAAAATGTCAATATTACTCTCAAAATTTAGTATAGTAGCTAATGTTTCTTAAGCATTATACACATCAGCCTATTAGAATGATTTCTGAAAGATCATGTGACACTTTGGTTTATAAATGGTCTGTGTATACTGAAAAACTGAAAAGACAGATAGATAATCATGAGGATGGATGGATTGACTCACCATCAGTGGTTCTGCTCTTGGTCTTTGAGTGTGATTTATGGTTCAGTTCGGATCGTTGGTTTGGTGCATTTTCTGTGGGAAACAAACATCACTGTCACATGGACAAAAACAGTCACAATACTCTTCTTCCTTTAGCAACAACATTTCACAACATTGTGTTTGCATGTCATTAAAATATGAAGACCGAAGTAGGGGCGAATACACGTTCTGTACACCAAGATCAAGACAAACATTTAATGTACACACACAACCTTTTTTTTCATTCATTCATTTATTTTCTTTCAGCATCTCTTATTTATCAGGGGTCACCACAGCAGAATGAACCGCCAACTATTCGAGCATAAGTTTTACGAAGCGGATGCCCTCCCAGCTGTAACAGTACTGGGAAACAGTCTTTTACGTGTTTTATGTCTTTCCCAACATAGCTCTATGGCAGGGATGGGCAAACTCGATTCCGGAGGGCTGGTGTCTCTGCATAGTTTTGCTCCAACCCTAATCAAACACACCTGCTTGTAGCTTTCTAGTGATCTTAAAGACACTAATTAGGGTGGTCAGGTGTGTTTGAATAGTGTTGGAGCAAAACTCTGCAGGGGCACCGGCCCTCGAGGATCAAGTTTGCCCATGCCTGCTCTATGGCTTGTTATTTTTACCAAATCCATAGTACCAACAAACCTATTGAAACAAACGGCGTTGCATACATGGGTTTGAAATCAAAGTTTCTCCTTAATCTGATGTATGGGCTTTAATGAACCATGCACTTCAGCAAAATAAGTAAGCTAACATACATATACAGTATGTCATATACAGTCATATACAGTATGTTTCATTCCATATATATACAAATTTCATTATGTGTTTTTGAGATTAAAAGTTTTTAAATGTTGTTTGAAGAATGCTTGGTGTATGTGCAGACATGCTCTAAGTGCAA
>NC_079448.1:4013438-4043438 GCF_903798145.1 Danio aesculapii
GAATATAAAGTCACGCTGCAGTGGAAAAAGATTGAGTATTGTGTCTGACTCCATCATGAGCTTGGAGGACTGCATCCATACATCTCTGCAATGACTCAAATCACATATTAATAAAGTCATCTGGAATGGCAAAGAAAGCGTTCTTGCAGGACTCCTAGAGTTCATCAAGATTCTTTGGATTCATCTTCAATGCCTCCTCCATCTTACCCCAGACATGCTCAATAATGTTCATGTCTGGTGACTGGGCTGGCCAATCATGGAGCACCTTCTTTGCTTTCAGGAGCTTTGATGTGGAGGCTGAAGTATGAGAAGGAGCGCTATCCTGCTGAAGAATTTACCCTCTCCTGTGGTTTGTAATGTAATGGGCAGCACAAATGTCTTGATACCTCAGGCTGTTGATGTTGCCATCCACTCTGCAGATCTCTCGCACGCCCCCCTACTGAATGTAACCCCAAACCATGATTTTTCCTTCAGCAAACTTGACTGATTTCACTGAGAATCTTTGGTACATGCGAGTTCCAGTATGTCTTCTGCAGTATTTGTGATGATTGGGATGCAGCTCAACAGATGATTCAGCAGAAAATCGACCTTCTGACACTTTTCCATATGATCAACTAAGTCAAGTTATTATGTGTTGATCTTACAACTGGGATCGACGACAAGACTTTTAACAGGCAGTGTATGTTCACTACAGTGTTTGTCATGTCACAACACATGTGCAGGTAAACAGAGTTATATCTGAATATGAATTCTGCATTGCATCAATCACTAAAGCAAGAGCCAGACAAGTCAACAGATTTGATGGATGTTTGCATGAAAAGCTGTCAGGACTCGGCTCTCATCTTCAGACGGAGAGAAAGACACAAAGAAAGCACAGCCGTCCAGGACTGCAGCTGATGCATTGAGTCAAAGCACAGGCCTTTTATCAAATGTATCATTTAAAACAACATCTGCGGTCTGGACCTGAGCAAAACAACAGCATTACAGCCACATCAGCACTCAATCACTGCTAAAAAATAAAGATTCTTCACTGGCATCAATGGTTTGTTTAAAATCGATGAGACCGTTTGGTTTCACAATAGGTTTTTGATCATGGAGAAGGGCTCTTTGGGTTATTAAAATCAGAAATAAATACTCTTACGAACTCTTCTTCTGAAAGTACTCTGTTGTGCATTGTAGGTTACTTCAGTTCTTCAGTTGACCAATTGATTTACATGTCTCTCCTTTAAAATCCCACAAAAGCCTACACTCAAAAAAGACATCTGCTGTTTGTTCTTATTTAAAATTAGCTTTTTATTGAGACAACTTTGTTGTTTTTTGTTCAACCAACTTAAATTTGATATAATCAACATCTACCCATACCCCAACCCTAAACCTACCCCTCATCACTGTAATGTAAAAACAAAATGGGAGATCAGGGACGAAAGTAACATGGGATAAAAAGACAAAAGTAAAGCCTCATTCACACTAGCAGCGACTTTGCTGCTGGTGGCTCTGGTTGGCTCTCAGTAGTGATTTTTAAACCACACTGAACTGAACTAAACTGAACTTGAACACTTCAAACTGAGCTACACTGTTCCTATTTACTATGACCTTTTATGTGAAGCTGCTTTGACACAATCTACATTGTAAAAGCGCTATACAAATAAAGGTGAATTGAATTGAATTGAAAAATTCTCTGCTAGAGGTGTGAACCTACACTGGTCTCACAGTTTGGTTCGGTTCCGATTATCATGCCATCAATTCGGTTCAATTCGATATCTCGGTGCATCACAGTGCATTGACGATGCTTTCCATACACAATTTTATATTTTACTTCACAGGTGCTGTTCACCGATGAGTGACACTGATAAACGCAGCAGCGCGGTGTTGCCAGATTGGGCGGTTTAGGGCGGTTTCGTGGGTTTTGGATAGTTTTTGGGCTGGAATCAGTCAGCTACATCTGGCAACACTGCAGCGACGATCACAGCTGATCCACGATAGACACGGTGGAGAAAACGACGCGCTCGTGTCTCATGATGACAGTAAATAATATTTGACTAGATATTCTTCAAGACACTTCTATACAGCTTAAAGTGACATTTAAAGGCTTTACTAGGTTAATTAGTTTAACTAGGCAAGTTAGGATAATTAGGCAAGTTATTGTATAATGATGGATTGTCCTGTAGACTATGGAAAAAAGAAACTCATTACTTGATGAGTGCGAATCATTACCTTTTTGAATAGTAGCATTGACAAGATTGACGCACCAAAGAATTTCTTTAAAAACCGCAAGCGCGCAGGGCAAACTTCAGTACTCTACTGCTAATAATATTACAATTTTTTTGAAAAATTGTAAAAAAATGTAATATTTTGCATTGTTGCTTTAGAAAAATTTGATGGAACTGAAATTTAAAACAAAAAATGCAGTTTAACCTTTCAGTAAAATAAAGGACAACATATGTTTGCAGTTAACATTAATAAGGTAAGAGTCATGTAAATCTAGCAAATATTGTTGTGTTACTTTGACCCAACGTGTGTTACTTTCGTCCCAGTTGACAGGGTCGTAAGTAATAATGTGCAATTTATGTTTAAAGTGAAATTATTTTGAAGTTGTTCTACATTTTTTCAAAATACCACCCCATATTGATAGACCACACTTATGAGTTAGTAACTACAGAGAAATATATACTTCTGTCTAAAAACATTATGTTTCCAATATAGCTTCTTATGAAAAATGGTACTTTCATCCTTGCTCTTGTCTAATTAATTACTACTAAATTATTTTGAAACAAGAATTATTTATATTACATATTAAATCATTGATTAAATGTATTTTATTAACATCTACCCCTACCCTAATCCCAACTCTCAATATAAAATCAGCAATTATTGTTGCACAGTAATAATATTGTTGAAATAAAATAAATAATTCTGAATAACTTCCGGCCACAGCTGTATCCCTTCTAGATTTGACCACCAAACTTGGTATGAGCTCAATTCAATATGATCTCAATCTGAGGGCACTGAAACTTACAAAAATTGCATCATCGTTTGACAACATGGTGGCGCTACAATTTGAAAAAAATGAAAGTAATTTAATTGAGGGACTGTTTGTCTGATTGACTCAAAGATCAGCACACAGTGTCTTTTTCAGACAAACAAACAAACAAACAAACAAACAAATAAACACTACAGTATATGTGGAAATCTTGTATATTATATGTGTAAGCAACTGTTTATTGCACGTTTCACACACACTATACCTCAGCAACTCTAAAAAAAACTCTGAAATTTGGTAAATCAGGAGAGTGCATATACAGTTGAAGTCAGAATTATTAGCCCCCCTGAACTATTAACCCCCTGTTTATTTTTCCCCCAATTTCTGTTTAATGGAGAGCAGATTTTTTTTTAACACATTTCTAATCATAATACTTTTAATAACTCATTTCTAATAACTGATTTATTTTATCTTTGCCGTGATGACAGTAAATAATATTAGACTAGATATTTTTCAAGACACTTCTATACAGCTTAAAGTGACATTTTAAGGCTTAACTAGGTTAATTAGGTCAACTAGGCAAGTAAGGATAATTAGGCAAGTTATTGTATAACGATGGTTTGTTCCGTAGACTATCGAAAAAATAAATGGCTTAAAGGGGCTAATAATATTGACCTTAAAATGAAATTAAAATTAAAAACTGCTTTTATTCTAGCCGAAATAAAACCAATAAGACTTTCTCCAGAGGAAAAAATATTATCAGACATACTGTGAACATTTCATTGCTCTGTTAAACATCATTTGGGAAATACTTAAAAAAGAAGGGCTAATAATTCTGACTTCAGCTGTAAAACAGTTCTAAAGAAGCTGAAAATGTTCAACAAATTGGTCAATATAACTACAGTATAAAAGGTTGGATTCAGGTTTTTTTTGGTGGTTGGCTTGAAATTGTACAGATTTGAATACTTTTGTAGCACTTTGAATCAGTTACTGTATTGGCCTTAAACCGCTTGAACCCTGATACAGTAATTACTGCTGGCAGCTATATTTTAAATTGAAATATTCAAATCACACAGCTCAGAACAGCATAAACAATAATATGAACTCTGCTAGCATCTCTCGCTTCAAAAAAAGGCAGAATTACTTCTTTGAAATCTGACCTCCAAAGTAGCATATCACAAAGCAGTTAATTATGGCTAGCCAATTAATTACAGCGAGAGGAATACAGTTAAAAAATCCATTTATTCAAGAACATTTCTACATCCAACCCCACATGCCGATGCGTCGGGCATCAGAATCAATGATTGGCCCTCGGAGACCAATCAGAGGTGGCGAGATTGAGAGAAAGGCCAATCAGAATTTCTGCAGTATTGATCATCAGTGGGCAACAAACCTAGAGCACACGCATGGCCAATTACTCTATACTTTCTATTCACCTCAACCAAAAAAAAGAAAATCAAGAAAGTGAAAGCGGATGAATGCTGCAGGGCTAATTAGTGCCATCTGATTGGTCAAGAGGTTACAGACCCAATGACCAAACAGCACGATTTTCATTCTTTGACACACAGTCTGCTCCAAAGTTAACTTTCTGATACAGTATATCTGACAAAAGCAAGACAACTGACAAAATGTACTGACTGCAAATATGTCTTCATATGGACAGACACATGAACAAATTTACACTACTGTCAGTCATTTGAAATAATTATAATACTTATTTATTCACCGTAATAAATACATGTTCTTATGCATATTTAAGAATCATAATGTTTGTCAATGTTTGCAGAAAAGGGAAAAAAGGAACAAAACACAACAGGTAACCCACCAGCCCTTCTACACCCAACCTGTTCTGAGCTGGAATCAAACCAGATTCTTTGCATGGGAGTCGATTGCTCTAACAAGGAGGCTAAAGACCATGGCATCTAGTGTCGGCTGCTGGAGCAACTTTTGAGGTCAGGGGAGTGAGGTTTACCTGCATAGCACTTCGCTAGCTGGCCTCTGTTATACTCACCCTCCTAAACCTCACTCCCATCCCGGACTAGCCCCCATGTGTAACCCATTGGTCCTACTGTACCCAACCAAGTCTGAGCTGGGATCAAACTGACGATTCTTTGTATGGGAGTCGGTTGTTCTAACAAGGAAGCTAAAGACCATGGCCTCTAGCATCTGTCACTAGAGCACCTTTTGAGGTTAGAGGAGTGAGGTTTACCTGCATAGCACTTCGCTAGCTGGCCTGTGTTATACTCATCTCCCTAAACCTCACGCCCATCCCAGGACGGGCTCCTACGTGTAACCCATCGGTCCTACTGTCCCCAACCAAGTCTGAGCTGGAATCAAACTGGCAATTCTTTGCATGGGAGTCAGTTGCTCTAACAAGGAGGCTAAAGACCATGGCCTCTAGCAACAGTCACAAAGAGCACCTTTTGAGGTTAGAGGAGTGAGGTTTACCTGCATAGCCCCTCACTAGCTGGCCACCGTTACACTCACCCCACTAAATCTCACTCCCATCCCGGACGAGCCCCCGTGTGTAAGCCATCGGTCCTACTGTACCCAACCCGGTCTGAGCTGGAATCAAACTGGCATTTCTTTGTATGGGAGTTGGTTGCTCTAACAAGGATGCTAAAGACCATGGCCTCTAGGGTCTGTCACTAGAGCACCTTTTGAGGTCAGAGGAATGTGGTTTACCTGCATAGCACTTCGCTAACTGGCCTCTGTTACATATCCATAAATCACTGAGGCTGTGGGGTAAAATCTAGAAGGGATACAGCTGCAGATACATCAATATAGGACAATTTTCATTTGAAACAGTAATTAATATTTTTACATTACTCTGAGGTTTGGGTTGAGGGTTGGGGTGAACATTATTTATTTTCCTTTCCTTATTCTCTATTTCAGTGGTTGCCACAGCAGAATGAACAGCCAACTATTCCAGCATATGTTTTCTGCAGCTGCAACCCAATACTGGGAAACACCCATACACACTCATACACTACAGCCAACTTAGTTTATTCAATTCACCTATAGCGCGTGTCGTTGGACCCGGAGGAAACCCACACGCAGGAACATGCAAACTTATTGCTAGACAATGCTAACTACTGAGCCACTGTGCTGCCCCAGGTAGATATTAATAAAAACACAATTAATGGATAATTTATTAAATAATTCTCGTTAACATGCAGCTGCATCCCTTCTAGCAACAACTGGGCTCTGGTGTGTCAAGCGATAAACTTGATGCGTCGCCATGGGAATTATAAATCAACACATTCTAAGTAACAATCATCACAATAACAATAATCACAATAACAATAATAATAATAATAATAATAATAATAATAATAATAATAATAATAATAATAATAATAAAACCTCATTAAGCTGTATTTAGAACTCACGTGTGAATGGGTTAATGATTGCAGTAGGTTTCATATATATTTTTTTATGAACTCACTTAAAGAAATATTTGCCATTTTCAAAATGTTGCCATATATATTAAATATGAAAAATCGTATCTAATTAATCTTGTGTTTATTTGCTTGTGGTTTTTGTAGTATTTATTTTTAAATATAGGTGGGCATAGATTAACTTTATTTAATCTAGATTAATCTCACTGTATTCTTGAAATTAATCTAGATTAATCTCACTGTATTCTTGAAATTAATCTAGATTAATCTATATTAAAATGGCTGATTTGAATTCTGCCGAAGGCATTCAGAATATGTGTGCTACCCGCATAATTACTAATCACCAGTCAGGTATACATCCGCGCTAAAATATCAAGGTGATATCAAGACCCAGCTCCCAACCCAACTCTGAGAATAAATTAACAGCGATATATTTTTTTTAATCGTGCGATAAGAGTCTCGCAATAACGCAGCACGTTAACACCGGTTATGGCCCACTACTATTTTTGATGAATTGCTTTTGCCATGAAAATAGCCGTTTTTGTTGACATGCCATTAAATAAAAGTATACGATGATGATAATTCTAATGATAATGATGATGATGTCCTGTGGCAACGCTCTGAGTTGACATTTCTTACATAACGTACTTAATAACTATTAATAAACAGCAAATTAGGAGTTTGAGTCATAATTTTTGTGAATAGCAAGAGTTAATTACCTTAAAATAAATTGTGCTTGTATATTTAAATACAATTAAATTGTCGTTAAATTGTAACAATATAATATGCTTGTGTTGTATTTTGAAACTTGACTGGTAATCATATCACACTGTAAAATTCTGGGTTCCACACAATCTCTTCACACATATCAATTAAGTTATCTTAATTGTTTTCACAAATTTAAGTGGATTGAACATAAAACAATTGAGTTGACACCAAAAAAAATGTTAAAAATGTATTGGCTCAAGTCATTTTTAATAAGTTGTTCAAACAAGTAGCTTTCCCAGTGATGGGTTGCGTCTGGAAGGGCATCTGCTGTATAAAACATATGCTGGATAAGTTGGCGGTTCATTCCGCTGTGGCAACCCCAGATTAATAAAGGGACTAAGCCCAAAAGTAAACAAATGAATGAATGAATGAACAAGTAGCAAAAGTCATTTTTAAGTGTAGATATTGTTTAAAATTTTGGGGTCGACTATAAAATCTGAAACATTTGGTCAAGTTTATCTTGAACTTGCCGCTGAACAGATTCACTACAGCAGTTCGCAGCCTTTGATTTGATTCTCTGAGAATCTTGCGATAAGAAAAGTCTAACATCGGGTCAGATATGAACGCTAACGGAGATGAATCACTTAATATTAAACATACAGTATATCTGTGCTGAATTCTCACATGACAGCACTTCAAACTGTATCTATGACTTTCATTTAAAATGAAGCTTGTGGCAAGCGCAGCGAACCTTGCAAAGATTTGCAGCGGTTCATATTTTCCCTGCCATGTCTTATGTAGATAACGTCTTTGTCCTCGTGTGACGATGCCACGTGGGATTTTCTCTGCGCGGTGAATCTAGGCCAAGACTTGGCCTGTTGTAGACCAGACGGCGCAATGCTAATGATGAGAGGAACGGATCACTGCTTCGTGAGTTCTGCCATCTCATCTCGGTCTCATTTCACTGTCGGCTTCTGATGAAAACAAAATAAACATCTCAAATAGATTTTAATGGCAAAATAAAATCCTCCTTCAGTCATGTTACCTCTCTCTTCAGTTGATTGTGCATTAATATGGTTTTCACACTTGATTTTAATCTCAAGAACTGGTCAGAGAAAACACTGTAGTAGTTTAGTAAACAGAAATTTTAATGTTTTTAAATGGACTGCAGATTAATTAGTTCATATTTTTACTGTCAAGCTTGCCTAATACATCTGTGATACTGATTTCATCCAAGAGTTTGATAAATGAGTTATTTTTGTAAGTGTTAGATTGTAAAAAAAGCTTTTCTTACTTATATTTTTGTGTCTTGTTGCTTGTCCAAAAATCTTAAAACTCTAAAGTCAAGCAGCTTTTTCTAGACCAGTGGTTCTCAACTGGTTAGGCCATGGGACCCACGTGTGTACATGGTCATCAAGCCGCGACCCATATTTTTAGGAACTATAATATAATTTCAGGAATTATAATTAATTTGTATTTATTTGTTAATATACACAAGGGGTGACAGATAAATGATAAGAAAATCCCCAAGATTTTATTGCTGTCATTTAACAAAATGGATGCACTTTTGTGATGCCCTCAGCTCTTGCTTTTTACCTTAATTTGCTTAAGTTGCTTAATTGGTTTTAAAAACATATTGCAGAATAAAAATGATAATAGAAAATGTATTTATATACTCAAATTATCCTACAAAGCATGCTTATTGTCTTAAAATCTCTCTTGGAAAATTCATTCCAGTATGTTCAGCGATGATCCATATTTGAGTTGGCCAGGAATACATTTCTATGTAATGTCAAATCAGACCCTAAGTAACGTTTTTCAGATACACAAAAATGTAGACAGCGCCCTCTAGAGGATTTGTCATATGAACTGTGCAACAAAACATACTGTACACAGAGCAACTTATTTCCAGTTCCACTGCAAATGTAGGCTGGATAATATTAATGAGTCAGGGTTGCTTAATAAAATTAATGTATTTTTTACAATTAACAATTGAATCCAGCAATTAATTAATAATTTCTTTGCACATACCTGAGCCTGTGAATTTTTTTTTCTGGGGGGGGCTGGGGGGGGGGTGAAGATCAGAATGTACCTTATATGCTTAAATCGTCCATTAAACATGCTTATTATATTTATATATAATAAGAAATATTTATTCCAAGACGTTTAGTGCAGATCCATATTTGAGTTGGCCAGAAATACATTTCTATTTCTTTCTTCCCTCTTTTTGCTCCCTTTAACCCTATAGTCTATAATTTGGATTAAATATGCTTGCTACACTTATATGATGTCAAAACATACCCTAAGTAATGTTTTTCAGATACACAAAAATGTAGACAGCGCCCTCTAGAGGATTTGCCATCTGAAACGTGCAACAAAACATACACAGAGCAACTTATTTCCGGTTCCACAACAAATGCAGGCTGGATAATATTAATGAGCCAGGGTTGCCTAATAAAATTAATTTAATTTGAACAATTAAAAAACCAAAAATAAATCTAGCACATCCCTGAATCAGACTCCATGTAAACAAGATGAACTTTTTGAGGGGGGATGATAATCAGAATGTACTTTACATACTCAAATCATTCTACAAACATGCTTATTGTATTAATTCCAAGACGTTCAGTGCAGATTCATATTTGAGTTAGCCAGAAATACATTTCTATTTCTAGCTTTCCTCTTTTCGCTGCCTTTAACCCTTTAGGAGAGTGTTTTCTCTGCTGGTTAAATGGAGCCGTTCCCCAGCTCCAGATAAAGCCGTATTGTCCCCGTGCATAAATTGCAGGCAGTTTAAAGGGCAGATTGTTGTGTTGCCATCCCTGTGCGGCCGTGTTTGCTGCCACTGCAGTTTGGCGCCGAAACGCTGACTCAACACCAAAACCATACAAATGCAAATGAAGCATTCAGAGAGAATTTCCCCATAACGAGGCTGTAATGAGGCCTGCACACGCAATTAAATTCACTGAGAGCGCATGCGGTGCCACAATAACAGATTACAGCAAAGACAATGTTACACACACACACACGTTATTCTCTCAGCTCCTTAAATCTCTTGTCATGTCTGTAATGGACAAGATCATAACCCTCATTTCTCTTTAAAGGGAATAATTACAGACTGAGGCTAATTAAATTAGTCAGGCTCAGTCACGCTGCTTACGTGGTCAGAGAGAGTTTAGTGTTGTGTGTGTGTGTCACCGGGTGTATGAGTGTGTGTGTTTATAAGAAGTGTAAAGACACAGAGAGAGATGGAGCTGGAAACTCTTTTGCCTAATGAAAATAAAGCAGAAGTGAATCAATGAACTGGGGTTTAGAAGATCGATGTGGAAACAATAGCATTCCTATAGGGATGTATAGGGTAACACACATGGCAGTGAAAGTACACACACCAACCATTACCTACACTTCAGATGTGGCGCAAAAATGTGTAATGCCAGGATTTTAGGTGCAATATTAAAGTTAACATGAACCAAAAATTGCTATTCATTCATTTTCCTTTGCTTTAATCATTTTATTTATCAGGGGTCACCACAGCGGAATGAACCACCAACTTATCCAGCATATGTTTTATACACTTGATGCCCTTCCAGCTGCAACATCCATACACACTCATTCACACACATACACTACAGACAATTTAGTTTATTCAATTCACCTGTGGGGGAAACCGGAGCACTCAAAGGAAACCCACACCAACATGGGGAGAACATGCAAACTCCACACAGAAATGCCAACTGGTTCAGCCGGGATTCGAACCAGCAACCTTTTTGCTGTGAAGCTAACCACTGAGCCACCGTGTCGACCTCTGAAAGTTGCAAAGACTTTTATGTCAATACGTTGATGTACTTCCCACTGAAAAGGGAGCGGGACTTGCTTTTGCATGTCATTCACTTATAGCAAAGTAACGGTAAGAGAGGGCATTAATTTGTAGTTGCTATGGAAACCCTCAAGTTATCTTCCCAAAAATAATTTTGACAATTATAATGCAGGGCGGGAAGGTGGTTCAGTGGTTAACAAGAAGGTCGCTGATTCAAGTCCCGGCTGGGTCAGCTGGCATTTCAGTGTGGAGTTTGCATGTTCTCCCAGTGTTGGCGTGGATTTCCTCCGGGTGCTAAGGTTTCCCCCGCTGTCCAAACGGTACAGGTGGATTAAATAAACTAAATTGGCTGTAGTGTATGAGTGTAAATGAGATTGTGTATGGGTGTTTCCCAGTACTGGGTTGCAGCTGGAAGGGCATCCGCTGTGTAAAACATATGCTTGATAAGTTGGCAGTTCATTGTGCTGTGGTGACACCCCCCTGCTTCTCAGAATTTTGGTACAGTCTATAATAATTCGATCACAGAAGGCGGCTGCCTGTGAAACGTGTGGCGCATAACAAGATCCCCCAGATCTTCAGTTTGCCGTCTTGTCTATGTTTTCCTGTTTGTTTGTTTTTATTGTGGGTTCCACTTAGTCCGGGCAGAATGAATGTGTCCTCACACAATTGGTTAGTAAGACTATCACACACAGACAGCAGTCCTGCATTTGCTCTGGGCAGGAGAAATTAAATAATATATATATGTATATCTTTCATATCGCAGCCTCTTGAGATTAGCTAACGTTTCAAATCGTGATTGTGATTCGATTAATTGCACAGCCCTAATAAGCATGCATAAAATCTCACTCAGGGCAGCATGGTGGCGCAATGGGTAGCACAATCACCTCACAGCAAGAAGGTCACGTAAAGTGTTACCATGTAATAATACTGTATTAGCAATGGTGGAAAGAGAAAAATCATACTCAAGTAAAAGTAACAGTACTTGCCTAAAAATGTAGTGCAAGTGGAGTAAAAAGTATCTGTTGTGAATATTACTCAAAGTATGAGTAAAAAAAGCCCTTTTAATAGTACTCAAAAGTAGTGAGTATTGAGTATTATGCTGTTAAAAACCAATGCGTTTACATGTAATTTGTGGATGTGTGTAAACGTAACATTCTGTAGTGCATTTAGTTATTACCCAGCAGGCACACAGCATCTTAAGACGATAATATTAGGTTAGATTTAGGTTGTGGCATCAGGTGACAGAAATTTAACATCTAGCCATCATCTAAGGACAATGTTATTTTGATGTCCGATAATGACGTCAAATGACGTTGATATTTGGTCGATTTTAGGTTGTAAGAAAGTGACCAAAATCCAACGTTGAACCAACATCCTAAACCAACATCATACTGACGTCAAATACTGACAGTTATTCATCAGGTATGGCAACCAAGATCCAACGTCTGATAATTGTAATTAGTGGTAACGTCCACACAACGTCAAGCTGTTACATAATTAGACGTTGATATTTGGTTGATTTTAGGTTGGACGTTGGCCTGACGTTGGGTTCTGATATCAATCTGATTTTCATTTCCTAACAAAATGCAACGTTCTCATGACGTTGGGGTACATCGTCAATGTGACGTCATGTTGACGCCTTGTGCCTGCTGGGTGTTTAAGGCCATTTTGGTCATCATACAGTAAACATCCGTCATCTTCACATCAGTGACATGCATCTAAACCAGGCATGGGCAAACTTGATCCTCGAGGGCCGGTGTCCCTGCAGAGTTTTGCTCCAACACTAATCAAACACACCTGAACACCCTAATTAGTGTCTTTAAGATCACTAGAAAGCTTCAAGCAAGTGTGTTTGATTAGGGTTGGAGCAAAACTATGCAGGGACACCGGCCCTCCAGGATCGAGTTTGCCCATCCCTGATCTAAACAGTCTCTGGGTCAATGTGTGTAAAGATTTTAAACATCTTCTTGGACACTTTGAATACTTCCAACCAGTTTGCTGCAATTATAAATCGGCCATGTCTTGAGGTAGTTCATCATGATGCGATTTACCTTCTATGTGTGATTTGATTGCACTCACAGGACTGATTTTTCTAATCCCCATAGACAAGACAAAATAAAGTAGTGACTGCAGGTTGAAGGAAAGTAGTGGAGTAAAAATGCCAATACAGCATTAAAAATGTACTCAACGGAAAGTAAAAATACATATACATAGTTATAAAACTACTCAGTAAATTACAATTTCTGAGAAAAACTACTCAATTACAGTAATTTGAGTATTTGTAATTAGTTACTTTACACCACTGATATTAGTATGTTAACAGAACTCATCAAAATAATGTTTACAGTTTATTTGTCTTTCTTTTAACTTGCAGCCATGCATTAATCAACTTAATTTTATTTTTATCTTCCTGCTCAAATCACCATATATTTACTATATAAATCACTATATTTTTAGGTAGACCCTGCTATTTTGGATCACAAAAAAAAAAACACAATGGCTGTCAAAACTGAAATCAGCTCCTTTAGCAGAATTTCTGTTGACACTTTGTGTTTTTTTTATTCTTCCTTTCATGGTTTCCTGAGCGATGTGTCTCGCCGCATGTGTGCCCGTCACTCATCTATTAGGGTGCCTAAGAAGGGAAGTGCTTTATAGTCAGTAGACAGTGAGACGTTCTCTATTTTGCAGGATTAGTTACAGAAATGATGGTTTGTAGCAGTTCCTGAAGGAGTCGTTCACACTGGATAAACTCCTGCAGATGGTGTACGCGCGCACATGAACACACACTCATTCTCCCACACTCCATATGGTGTGGTCATGCATGCATCTGTCTGCTGCTCTCTATTGGTGTTTGTGTAAAAACAATAGATGTTGATTGGTTATTCATGGCGCTTCGTCATCGTTAGCCAAAGAGCTCAGCAGAGCAGGTGATATTAATTCATATCAAACACACCAGTTTAGAAAATGACCCAGTGTGACGATTTTAGCACAAGCAGCTGAATGTGTGAAAGATTTCTGCACCAGTTTGATTATATTTTATACTTTTATATTTATTCATTTGGCAGATGTTTTATGCAAAGTGACTTGAACGTTTACATTTTAATCAGTATGTGTCTTGAATCAAACTCATGACCTTGCCATATATATATATATATATATATATATATATATATATATATATATATATATATATATATATATATATAGGACCCACTTTTGCCTTCAGAACTGCCTTAATCCTTCAGGGTGTAGATTCAACAAGGTACTGGAAATATTCCTCAAAGATTTTGGTCCATATTGAGATGATAGCATCACACAGTTTCTGCAGATTTGTCGGCTGCACATCAATGATGCGAATCTCCCATTCCACCATATCCCAAAGGTGCTCTATTGGATTGAGATCAGGTGACTGTGGAGGCCATTTGAGTACAGTGAACTCATTGTCATGTTCAAAAAACCAGTCTGAGATGATTCACGCTTTATGACATGGTGTGTTATCCTGCTGGAAGTAGCCATCAGGAGATGGGTACACTGTGGTCATAAAGGGATGGACATGGTGAGCAACAATACTCAGGTAGGCTGTGGTGTTGACACAATGCTCAATTTGTACTAATGGGCCCAAAGTGTGCCAAGAGAATATCCCCCACACCATTACACCACCACCAGCAGCCTGAAGTGTTGATACAAGTCAGGACAGATCCATGCTTTCATGTTGTTGACGCCAAATTCTGCCCCTCTCATCCGAATATCACAGCAGAAATGGAGACTCATCAGGCCAGGCAACCTTTCCCCAATCTTCTATTGTCCAATTTTGGTGAGCCTGTGTGAATTTCAATCTGAGTTTCCTGTTCTTAGCTGACAGCAGTGGCACCTGGTGTGGTCTTCTGCTGCTGTAGCCCATCTGCCTCAAGGTTGGAGGTGTTGTGCATTCAGAGATGCTCTTCTGCAATCCCTGTAGATCAGCAGTTTGTGAAATACTCGGACCAGCCCATCTGGCACCAACATCCATGCCACGTTCAAAGTCACTTAAATCCACTTTCTTCCCCATTCTGATGCTCGCTTTGAACTGCAGCAGATCATCTTGACCTTGTCTACATGCCTAAATGCATTGAGTTGCTGACATGTGATTGGCTGATTAGACATTTGCATTAACAAGCAGTTGGACAGGTGTACCTAATAAAGTGTCCGGTGAGAGCATATGTATATGTGTGATTCTTAAACATGATTATTATAATACACATAATGTGATTCTGCAGTTCATTTAAGCCACAAGTCCCCCAAAAATTTAAAATATGAGAATGCAGTTCTCAATATACTCAGAAATTGATCACTAACTGACTCTAAAAACTAGTTCTTCTGCTCATTTGAGCTCTTTAATTTCCCTGATGACTTCAGGAAACGTTTCAAAAACAAATTAGTTCGATTTGCGTCACTGCTGTATCTCTGTTTACATGTTTTACTTTGCTATAATAAGAGGGCCTCCAGATGTGATAACACCTCCTTTTTTGTAATATATAGTTGAAGTCAGAATTATTAGCCCCCTGTTTATTTTTCCCCAATTTCTGTTTAATGGAGAGCAGATTTTCTCAACACATTTCTAATCATAATAGTTTTAATAACTCATTTCTAATAACTGGTTTATTTTATCTTTGTCATGATGACAGTAAATAATATTTGACTAGATATTTTTCAAGACACTTCTATACAGCTTAAAGTGACATTTAAAGGCTTAACTAGGTTAATTAGGTTAACTAGGCAGGTTAGGGTAATTAGGCAAGTTATTGTATAATGATGGTTTGTTTTGTAGGCAATCGGAAAAAATAAATAGCTTAAAGGGGCTAATAATATTGACCTTAAAATGGTTTTAAAAAATTAAAAACTGCTTTTATTCTAGCCGAAATAAAACAAATAAGACTTTCTCCAGAAGAAAAAATATTATCAGACATACTGTGAAAATTTCCTTGCTCTGTTAAACATCATTTGGGAAATATTTGAAAAAGAAAAATAAATTCAAAGAGGGGCTAATAATTCTGACTTCAACTGTATATATATATATATATACACATATATATATACACACACACACTAAGAGTTTAAAGCTACACAGAAGTCACTGTTTGGTATGTACCTCAGCTGTGGGGTCACAAATCAATATGGGTTCAATACAACAGGAAAATTGCAACAAATCCCCAGTGCTTGCCTTTTCTCTGCTTATTTTGATCAGGAATGTTTTCTCAGTTACAGAACTTAAAAGTTTCTCATGATACAAAAGTACAAAATATTGGAACAATGAAAGATAAAACTTTATAACTGCATATTAAATTTTCAAAGGTTGAGCCCAACACTCTACTAAAACAACAGAAAAACTGTAATTGTGCATTAAATTCCTTCAATCAAGATATAGTAAGCTTCAAAACTGAAATCTCTTTAAATGAAAATGCTATTGCTGTACATCCATAACAATGTCAAAGAATGTGTATGCAGACAATTCTGTTGACAGTAGCAAGTTGGCATGACAATGACAACATGGCGGAACCAATCACACACAGAGTTTTATATCATGCTTTCAGATGCAAAGACACATGTTTTTGTGGATGAAGATTTTGGACTGCTGTAAACTTTTGTACTCCAGTGACTGCATTGACAAAAGTCTTGTCATTGATCCCAGTTGTGAGAGCAACAAATAATAACTTGACTTCTAGCTGATCATTTGGAAAAGTGACAGAAGCTAGATTTTTCCAGTGAATCATCTATTGAACTGCATGCCAATCATCACAAATACTGCAGAAGACCTACTGGAACCTGCATGGAGCAAAGATTCTCAGAGAAATCAGTCAAGTTTGGTGAAGGAAAAATCATGGTTTGGGGTTACATTCAGTACGGGGGCGTGCAAGAGATCTGCAGAGTGGATGGCAACATCAACAACCTGAGGTATCAAGACATTTGTGCTGCCCATTACATTACAAACCACAGGGGAGGGCAAATTCTTCAGCAGGATAGCGCTCCTTCCCGTACTTCAGCCTTAGACTTTAGTCTGAGCAAAGTCAGATCTTATTGTCCTAATTAAATAATGAAAAATCAAGGCATGATCATATTTTATTTTGGCAAAATAAGGATAATCTAGAGGTCTTTGCCTTTCATATAAGCCACTTCTGATATCAAATGATCAACTAGAAGTCAAGTTGTTATGTATTGTTCCCAAAACTTGGAAAGGCGACAAGACTTTTGTCAGGTGGTGTATTTACAAAGGCAACACGTTTCTTTTATGGTTTGGTTTGGTCTAATTGGAATTAGCCAGATATAAAAACAATAGAAGTCAATGATATGTCTTCATTTAGCTATGTGTGAGTGTTTCTGCCTCTCCCTATTGATTCACGTCTGGAGCAGAGATGAGGATCGATACAGTGAAATGGAGATTCCAGCACATGATTGGAGGGTTTTTTTTATGATTAATCTGGGTGCAGAAATACAGCAGGAATAAAGAAGAAAGCAGAGACGGAGGCGAGACTGCAGGGTCAGGTGTATAAATGGATAAGAGTAACAGAGAAAATAGACATGAAAAAGAAACACGGGCGTATCAGTTCAATGTTCTTACCTTGGTCTTGTGCTTTGTTTGGATTCCAGGTTCTGAAGTAATCGTCCTACAGAAACACATAATGACAAGCACTTAAAATCTGCCGACAGACACGAGTCAAGCATCAATGCCGTCGTGACCTTCAGACAGGAGAAAATAGCTTTATGATTTAAAGGCCAGAGTGAAATAAGAGAGAAGATGACTTATATAAACACCTCTGGACTGACTGGTTCAGTGTACAGACGGATTGTTTGCTGAAGCTTTGAATGGAAAGCTATATAGTAAATGGACTGTCAGTGGAGTCATTCAGTTCAGCTGGTTCAATTGCTTTGGCCAAACCCAAATGCTTTTCCAACGCTGCTTTCTTTTGGCCCTGAAACGCAAGTCATTGACATCTGCTGCTTTCAGGAACTGGGGCGAGAAGTCGTCACTTATCAGTGAGTTAAATGTTCGTCCAGATCTATGCGATTATTTCAGTGTCTGCAATGTTGCTTCCCAAAAACTGCTTCTCAGACTGAACTGAGCAATCACTCCTGCTAATAGAAATCTGCTGAGAATGTGGTAGATTTACACAGATTTTTGAGCCCATCATTCAGTCTATTTATTTATTTACTTACTTATTTAGAATAGCATTTGTGCATTAGTGCATCCTCCCACCTTTATCTAATTTTAAAAAATCCTTATTCTTGTTTTAATTATGTTCTTACTTCTCTTCAGTGTTTCGATTGTGTAATTTTGGTTTACTGTTGAAAAGCACTTTGGGCAGCCCCTTCGTTGTAGTTAGTATATATATTTACATACATATACTGTAGTATATAGTATATACAGCAAACAGCAAACCATTTGGATGCATTAAAAGTGTTCAAAAAGATGCCCAAAATCATCACACACAATGACCCAGAGACTGATTAGACTGGATGATGGATATATGATGTCCGAAATAGCCTTAAACAATCTCTAAATGCAGTACAGAATGTTACGTACAAATTGCATGAGAATGCATCATACTTTAACAGTGTAATACTCACTTCTCGTAACTCTTGAGTACTTTTAAAAGCATTACTTTTTACTCATACTTTCAGTAATATTTACAACAGATACTTTTGCTCGCACTATATTTTGGGCAAGTTTTACTTGAGTATGATTTTTCAGTACTCTTTTCACCACTGTAAATATTTAACATAAAATGCACTTGCAAAACATCAAAACTATTGCTAAACTACGCAGATTTGGTCAGTCATTTAAGCATTTTTACCAGCACAATCAAATTCCAAACCTTGTGTAAAAATATCCAATTTTAAAGTGGATCATTTTCATTAGCGCATATTTAAACTATTTCAAGCTCAGGATTTTTGAAACAGTTAAAGATTACTAATATAAAGGAGTTCAGCTGACTCTTTTTTTTTTAAGTCTAATAAGTTCAGCCAAGTAAAACTTTGATATATAAATTGTCAACACATTCAGTCTAAAGTTAGCTTAACTCAAAATATTAAGTTGTGATAACTAATTTGTACAATCATTTTTTAAGTGTGCTTTTCTGAAAGAAAGAAAAAAAAGAAAGAAAGAAAGAAAGAAAGAAAGAAAGAAAGAAAGAAAGAAAGAAAGAAAGAAAGAAAGAAAGAAAGAAAGAAAGAAAACAAAGATGAAAGAAAAAAAGAAAGAAAGAAAAAGAAAGAAAGAAAGAAAACAAAGATGAAAGAAAGAAAGAAAAAGAAAGAAAGAAAGAAAGAAAGAAAGAAAGAAAGAAAGAAAGAAAAAAAAGAGAAAGAAAGAAAAAAAACAAAGATGAAAGAAAGAAAACAAAAACGAAAAAAAGAAAGAAAAGAAAGAAAAAAAAACAAAGAAGAAAGAAAGAAAGAAAGAAAGAAAGAAAGAAAGAAAGAAAACAAAGATGAAAGAAAAAAAACAAAAAAGAAAGAAAGAAAGAAAGAAAGAAAGAAAGAAAGAAAGAAAAGAAAGAAAGAAAGAAAGAGAGAAAGAAAGAAAGAAAGAAAGAAAAAAGAAAGAAAAGAAAGAAAGAAAGAAAGAAAAAGAAAGAAAGAAAGAAAGAAAGAAAGAAAGAAAGAAAGAAAGAAAGAAAGAAAGAAAGAAAGAAAGAAAGAAAGAAAGAAAGAAAGAAAGAAGAGAATAAATAATGAAGGAATAGCAGAAGAAAGAAAGAAAGAAAGAAAGAAAGAAAGAAAGAAAGAAAGAAAGAAAGAAAGAAAGAAAGAAAGAAAGAAAGAAAGAAAGAAAGAAAGAGAGGAAATCTCAGGACTCATCTCTTTAGTCTGTTTAATGCAGGAGAGAGAGAGAGAGAGAGAACTGACAGGAAGTGCAGAAGTCTGATTTCCATCTCTCTTTTAGACCTCAGGCCAATCTCACACAACATTAGCAATGGCTGCTGCCTTTTAAGGCCTTTTGAAATCCAATCGCTAACACACTCCTGCCCCAAAGTGAAGCTGCTACAGGCCGGATAAACACACATTAGACATCAAACTCTCATTAGGGACTCTTTAGCTTAGAGACGATCAATGTTCTCCTCTAATATACGGTATGGGCTTAATTGTAATTAAGAATATAATTAAAAACAATAACTTATGACTAAGTTGCAACAATCCTGAAGAGATTTATCATTCTGGTGTAAATGTCCATAAGCTGCAGCTCTCAAGCGAAAGCCAGACTATAACTCAGCTTCAAGGTTTACGGTGGTCTCAGCAAAACTAGGCCAAATGTGTCTGTGGGCTCATGGCTCAGAATCAAAGGGGAATTGTGGGACAAACGAAACTCATTTCACCCTCAGAATGACAAAACCTGACTCTGCAAATCTGTGTATCAAGCAGAAACCAGCAGAGCTTCTCTAACCTGCAGACGCTCGCAATAATATCAGTCTCTCTAACCTTTATCCACACGCAAGCTCAACTTCTCTCCATGGACAAACTGACCTTTTGCCAATGAGCGCTTGAGGTTTAACACAATTTATGATTAGAGCCGTTTGTAAAATGAATCAAAATACTTTTAGAGACGTGCGTATTATGTAAGCCTCGAGGCGAGACAATGAATAGACAACAACAAAAAAAGTATTGGCTTCATCATATGAAATCAATACTTCACTGCAGTGATTCAATACATTTCTGCTACTGCTGGATAGGCTTGATTAGAGGGAAATACCACTTTGTTGAGGTAGCAAACTTTTGGTCGCAGCCATTTTGACTTGAATACTTTCCAGGTGCAACTCGGACTAAACGTTTAGTGGAAGCGAGCTTTCTTCTGTTAGTTTCAACTATGAAGTCCCTTCTGAAAAAGAAGCATACTTCAGCTTCATTCTATTAAGCATCATTAATGGGAGAGTTCACCCGAAAATGAAAATGTAATCAGTGTGCGAGTTATACATTGACGATCGGGGTAATGTTTTTAGGTTTTAGGGACCGAGCACCAGAACGGTGTGTAGGCCCTATTGGAATTGCTTCGTTTCTCCTAAACTCTAGAATAGCCTTCCTGATCATGTCCGAGGTTCAGACACACTCTCGCAGTTCAAAACTAGATTAAAGATCTATCTTTTTAGTAAACTGCATCATTTAGCGGTGTGATACATGAATGTGCTCCACGCATCTCGTTTATTTACACTATGAACAGCAGCTACGCTAATTATTCTCTTTACTCTCTATTTACACCTGGGGATACTCATCCTGAGGCCCTCAGATTATGCAGCGCCACTGATTCGATTCAAGAGCTGTGAAGAAATGATCCCAAGGTTTCCATAATCCTGGACCAGGCCGTATCCTGAGCTGCTGCTGTGGTGGTCATGGAGGAGTGAAGAGCATGAGATTCCTGTGACGCTCCAGAGACAGACGAGTCTTCGCTGACGTCCAGCTTCTCCGGCGCCTAGACTGCAGCTCTGCATAAGACGTTTGGCCAGAGGAGAAATAGTCGTGCCCAACTGTGCCTGGTTTCTCTCGAGGTTTTTTAAATCTTCACTTTCGCCAATTGGTGAAGTTTTTTCCTCTCCGCTGTCGCCACTGGCTTGCATAGTTCGGGATCTGAGCTGCGCATCGATGGATTTGCTCTTCAGTGTTTGGACTCTCAGCATTGAACATTAAACCACACTGAACTGAGCTAAACTGAGCTTAAGCTCTGAAAACTGAACGGACACTGTTTCAATTTACTATGATCTTCTATGTCAGTGTTTCCCAACCCTGTTTCTGAAGGCACACCAACAGTACACATTTTCAACCTCTCCCTAATCAAACACACCTGAATCAACTCATTAGAAGATTAGAAGAGACTCCAAAACCTGAAGTTAATGGGTCAGATAAGGGAGACATTCAAAATATGTACTGTTGGTGTGCCTCCAGGAACAGGGTTGGGAAACACTTTTCTATGTGAAGCTGCTTTGACACAATCTACATTGATAAAGCGCTATACACATGAAGGTGAATTGAATTCTTCTTCTTCTGGAATGAATCGCATTTATGAGGGTGTTAGCATGCTCGAAAACTCACGAAACTTTGCACACGCCCCTAAAGTGGTGGAATTTACATTTGTTATAGGTTTCAGGAGTGGGTGTGGCAAAATGACTCGACAGTGCCACCTATGCACGTTTGACGGACTGGCCCCCGAACTACGTTTCTCACACACACGTATGAAAATTGGAACACACATCAAACATGCCAAAACCTACAAAAAAAAGTCTCTTGGAGCCAAATCTCAAACTCAAGAGGAAGTTGGATATTTTTAACTTCATCCAGTTTTTGCCATTTCCAGGTGTTGTATTTTAATGAACTCCTCCTAGGGATTTTATCAGATCAACACCAAAGTGGTGTATTGTGATCTAAAGGCCTTGTCAATGTTAAACTACGAATATCTAGAGTTTCCGTTGAAGGGTGTGTCCGTGGAGGCCTCACAAATTTCGATGTTTCATCAAGAAACAGGAAGCTGCTATAATTTAGGCATGCATCGTCAAATCTGCCTCAGATTCACACGTTTGATAACAGTCCTGACCTGAACATGTTTACTTGCTAATATCCAGATACAGTTATAGCGCCACCTGCTGGAAACTGGAAATTACATGTTTTACATTGTAACAAATCGAATCCATGCTCCATTAGATTAATCCAAAGACTTTTGCGATGTGAAATTGTGAAGATCAAGAGTTTTCGCAGAAGAGCGTGTCTGTGGCGGACTGACATAGTTCAGTGTATCGCCATGGAAGAGGAAGTTCTTATAACTGAGCCACACAACGTCAGATCTGCCTAATAATACACAGGTTTGATGAGATTCCTCTCCTAAAGACATCTACATGCCAATATTGAGTCACAGTTACTGCGCCACCTGCTGACAGAAAGAAGTTTGGCATAAATCTGTGATTTCAGTTAAGTTGTCCCAAAAACTCAATAATTGTGTTGTTTCAGCTCATTTTAAGTAAGTATTTTGAGCAAACAGCAAATGTCATTGTTGG
The DNA here is from genome assembly GCF_903798145.1 of Danio aesculapii. NCBI lineage: Eukaryota > Metazoa > Chordata > Actinopteri > Cypriniformes > Danionidae > Danio > Danio aesculapii. The sequence goes on from NC_079448.1 coordinate 4,036,356, forward strand.
CGTGTAACACTGTAAAAACGCAGGGTTCCACACAATTCATTTAAGTTGTCCCAATGCAAATTAATTAAGATAACTTAACACATTTAATTGGGGGATTGAACATAAAACAATTATGTTGTCACAAAAAAAAGTACACACACATTTTTTACACACTCCAATCAGAAAGCATGTTAAATTACAGACCCTACTATTGGATAGGTTTTTATTAGAGAAAAATACCACGTTGTTAACATAGTAAACTTCTGTAGTCACAAACGGTAGTGACCAAAATGTTTAGTAGAAGTGAGTTTTCTTTAGCAAATATCAAGATTTGTTTTTCACACCCCCAATCAGAAAAACAACGCTAAATTACAGACTCTTTGAAAGTAAAACCCACACGTAATAAAAGCTAGAGGTTCATGCAGAGAAAAATGCAACCCAGCTTTGATTTTCCCATTACTTTTAAAATAAGAAAAATATGGCTTTGGATTGAAGCTGTAGATCTGAGTTGATGAAAACACTAACGCAATTCATTCTGCACTGTCATTTACATTCTGACAGGGTTATTGTTCCATCTACTGTATATGCTTCTAAACCCTGCGGCCTTCAAAGACAAGATAATGTCTGGAAAGTGTTTGAAACCTTTATGCCTGAATCGCAGTGCATTAGACAACGATATCAAAACAAATATCAGGAAAATGCACAAAAAAACACACTTCCAGCAAAACAGGAGGCGTATTGGGCTTGAAATTCTGCTAAAAATGGAACAAGGGTTGAGCTAAAAGGCGTTAAAGTGGTCCATGCCCGATAGCTGACTGACAAACAACTCAATGGCCCTGTTCACACCTTGGGCCCTATTATAGACATAGTGCAATAAGGTGCAAGAAATGTTTGGCGCGATTTATTGCTATTTTCAGACCAGTGCAAACCTAATTTTCACGTTTTCCGCCACGTTGTATATATAGTAAATCCATTTGCACCACTTTGTGGACTCATGGGTGTTCCGGTCTAAAGAGGAGGTGTGTTAAGGTGCATTGTTTGTGCATTGCTATTTTGAAGAACTGAAATAGACTGCGCTAAAAGACCAACTAAAAGCTGATTTAAAGTCCAGCACAGAGAGTGCGTTAGTTATGCGCCTATGGAATTCCAAACACTTTCACATAGCTTAATACACACATCTTTACATATGAAAACAAATTAAAGGATCAAAATGATTATTTTGTACATGAATATAAAAACCACAGCCTCAACGCCTTCACCTTGGGGGCTTTTTTCAGTTTTTTCATGACAATTTGCATTAGTATAATGTTGTTATTATTATTAGCAGTATTATGTATTATATGCACATTTATATTTGTTTTAATAAAAACAGGTTTAGATTTGTCCACCTGTCGGGTTTTGGAGACGTCTGCATCCTCATATGGGGGGTAAGAACAGGACGTGTGTTTGGACATAACTCCGTTTTTTGATCACACTTCATTATTATTGTTCCTTTATTCGTTTGCTGGAGATTAGAACTGAATTTAGAAATAGTTTTGAAACAAATCTTTGCACTTAAACTAAATAGATATGTAGGCTAACTGATTTCCTTATCCACGCTGTTTCCTTATCCACGAAAGTAAAGGAGTAAAGAGTAAAGAGAAGGTAATGAGGGCGAATGGAGGAGGCTTATTCTTTATCCTCGTGCTGCAGATGCTCTGTTTAGCTGTTTTCTCGCTAGTGAAGCGTTCAGTTTTTACACTTACAAAGTTCGCCATGTTAATAGCAAATGCGCCACAGAACTGACTCTTAAGAGGAATGTGAGATTGGTTTACTGCGAGTTACACTCAAAACACCCCCATAACTCATTAAGAGAATAAGCACAACCCTGTTAGACCATGCGCCAGGGCACAGAGCATGTTTTTCCGTCTTTAAAATAGTAAAAGTTGATTCGGACACAACCTTAATGCTTTTGGCTTATTAAATGCTTAATGCTTCTTATAATTTTTGCAGACAGAAAAACAAAGAACAGACTTTTTGAGTAGGCTAAATTGTCCGTAGTGTATGAGTGTGAATGAGTGTGTGTGGATGTTTCCCAGAGATGGGTTGCGGCTGGAAGGGCATCCGCTGCGTAAAACGTGCTGGATAAGTTGGCGGTTCATTCCGCTGTGGTGACCCCGGATTAATAAAGGGACTAAGCCGAAATGAACGAATGAATTCTCATATTTTTAATTGTGGCATCACAGTTTTTCTGAGGAGGTTTATCAAAAACACACATACACACACACACACACATCACAACACCTGCTGCACAAATAACTATCAAAGGCATGAAGCGAGCGCACAGATAGATTTGATGTGTCTCTCTGGCTCGGGTGGGTTTGGTAACTGAGTGTTGCGGGCCGGCTGCTGGTTATCTGCTGTCAGATTAAGCGTCTCATGTTTGCCCCACAGACAGACACACACACACCGCCGCGGCTGGAGTGTGTTTGTGGAAGTCAGGAACTGTCTCACAGTTCACGGGAGACTAACTGACTCCGGCTGTGTGTTTGTTCCTCTGCTTTGCCTTCACTTCCTGTTTGCTCACTCGTCCCTTCAGTCTCTCGCTCTGATCTTATTCTGCGGTGACAGTTTAGCGCCCGCGGGCATGACAGGTCAGCCGTACAGCCGTGTGTGTGTGTGTGTATGTGTGTGTGTGTGTGTGTGTGTGTGTGTCATGTTGAGTGAGGACAGCAGCAGGACAGCAGACCAACACAGTAAAACTGACACATAAAGTCCCTCTGATACACACAAGCACGCACACTCTCTCTCTCTCACACACACACACACACACACACACACACACACACACACACGCATGCACACATACACACACAAACAGACAGACAGACACACATGCACACAGTCTCACACAAACACACACACATATGCACACGCAAGTACAGAGACACGTACACAAACACAGACAGACAGACACACACATACACACACACGCATGCATGCATGTACGCACACACACAGACAGACACACACAGAAACAGATACGCACGCAAACACACACACACACACAGACAGACACACACTCACAAAAACACACAAACATACACAGACTCACACATGCAGGCACGCACACACAAGTACACAGACACGCACAAAAAAACACAGACAGACACACACATGCACGCTTGCATGCACACAGACAGACACACGCACACAGAGAAAAAGACACGCACGCAACCACACACACAGACAGACACACACACACTGACACACACAGATTGGCAGACAGACAGACACACACGCAAACACAGAATTTCTACTAAAGCGAAGTGTTCAATGGTGTGTTTATCTGGTCAGAAATCAAGAGAATGATGATCATAAAGATGAGTGTGTGCTGTTCTCAGATCAGAACTGACATTCAAAACACTATTAACAACATTTAATCAACCAAAACTCGACTGAACACAGACAGAACACACGTCACGAAACACTCAACAAAGATAAAATGCACATTAGGCACAGGATTAACATCAGTGATGGGAATAACGACGCTTTAAATAAACAGCATTAATAATGACGATACTTTATTCAGTAACGAGTAATCAAATCAATTACTGTTGCCCCTGATACCACACCGTTACCGTTACTGACAATAAAGAACACATTACTATAATTGAGAACACTGAAGCGGTTTTAAAGCCAGCAGCATCTCTCTCAGCCAAAGGACCTCTCTTTTTTCTGGGGTGTGTGTGTGTGTGTGTGTGTGTGTGTGTGTGTGTGTGTGTGTGTGTGTGTGTGTGTGTTTGCGGCTGGGGCGAGACACATAGACGACCAGTGATGATGATTGGTGTTACAAACTCAGTTAATACTTGTGAAAAGTAACTAGAAACTATAATTACTCTCTTAAAGGAATGTGCCCAACACTGCTTAAGACTAAGTGAAAATAAAGTTGACAAAATTAGAATTGTGGAGGGGCGTAGCAGACATTTTAAAAGTGGGGGGGGACGGCTGTATGAGATCATATGGTCATATAATTATTAATCACCTGTTTCTAAATGGTCTGTCTGTATAAGTGAGGGTCCCCCCAGTTGCTATGCCTCTGGAATTGTGGATATTACTGAATGAGAAATATTGGTGTACAGTAATGTCAAACTGTTTAACTTACCTCAACCTCCTTAATAAGTCAGCGGAGAGAGAGAAAGAAAGAGAGAGAGAGAATTAGAATTTTAAAAGGCATTTTATTACAAAACCGTGTTATTTTTGATGTTGCAATGGCCTCAGTGGTTCTCATCATTGCTTCCGGTCACAGCAAAACAGCCAGAACATAAATGAAAACAGTACAAATAAATCAACTAATTCTTTAATCTTTACCCAAACAACATTTTAATTACCAACCACTGCTCTCTCACTGATTTGATAAAGGCTATTAATTTAATTAATAATAATTCCATACATTTATATAGCGCTTTTCTGGACACTCAAAGCACTTTACCCATTGGGGAGAATCTCATCATCCACCACCAGTGTGCAGCATCCATCTGGATGATGCGACGGCAGTAGGCTTGTGCCGGTATTCGGTAATGCGATAAATCACGGTAATGAATATGCACGATATTGTTATCGCGGGCACTTCAAAATACCGTGAAAAATAATAGATCCGAATTTATATTCTTAGAACACGCCTTAGCTTATTTTCCATCAACCGCTTGAAGAAACACTGCGTATATGCTGCGCAGAACTGATGCGCACTCTGATGTAAACAATCCCCACATGTAGAAGCACTGTGTGCACGCAGTGCGCGCCGCCGCTGCCACCGCACTATAATCCTCACACGAAGAAGAAGCATGGCGGAAAGAGGAACGGTGCCGACAATTCATCCCCCTTCAAAAAAAAAGTCAGAGGTTTGGAAATATTTTGGGTTCCAAAAAAATGCAGAGGGATTGCTGATCGAAGACGGTTTCCCTTTGCACATTCACTTTAATATAATTGCTCAAGTTTACTTCTATATTGTGCATTGTTTTTTTTATATTTATTTGTATTTAAATGTTTCAAGTACTTTTAGTTAATTAAAAAGTTATTAAAGTTACTAAGTTGAGGAAACTGAAGTTTGTGTTTTTTTACCTGTTTCTCTAGTAAAATTACAATATCGTGATAATACCGTATACCGTGATAAAAGCTCAATCAATTAATCGCAGCATGAAAATGTGATACCGGCACATGCCTAGACGGCAGCCATATTGCACCAGAATGCACACCACACACCAGCTGATTGGCGGAGAGGACTGATGAAGCCAATTATGATATGGGGATGGTTAGGAGGCCATGATGGACAGAGGCCAGGATGCTGGGGTTAAACTCATACATCCTGGGATTTTTAAGGACCACAGAGTTGGGACCTTGGTTTAGTTTAACGTCTCATTCAAAAGGCAGCGCTCACTGAGCAGTATAGAAGCCCCATTAATATACTGGGGCATTAGGACCCACACAAACCACAGGTAGAGCGCCCACTGCTGGCCTCACTAACACCACTTTCAGCAGCATCCTAGTGTTCCCATGTGGTCTCCTATCCAGGAAATGACCAGGCACAGCCCTGCTTAGCTTTAGTGAGCAACCAAGAGAGAGTTGCAGACAGCTAGCTGCCGGCTAATTCATTAATACATATTATAGCTCTTTAACATTATTATTATTAAGCTACTGAGTGAATGATGTTGTTGGTTTACGCTGAGTCGTAGTTACAAGTTTCATTTTCAAACCATCTGCTGGTTATTTCATTTTCAAGATCTGAGGTGAACAATCTGCTGATGCTTTCATAGCAGTAAATGTCAGGTATAATGGTATTTAAACTCACACTGGCAGCTTTTAAGACTGAATGAAGCACATAATCAGTACCTGAGGGAATAACTGTCATAGTAGTTTATGCCATTGTTCATCGCAGAAATAAAAACGGTTTCTAAAATAGATGTTTTGTGTGTCGCTGTTGCAGATGTTTACAACAAAAACTCCTTAACACGAAAAAGATTCCGCGTAGGGCTGCACAATATATCGTTTCAGCATCAGTTTCGCAATGTGAGCATTCGAAATAGTCACATCGCAGGATCTGCATTGTTGAGTCTGGATTATAACTGATCATTTTGCAAGTGTTTTTTGAGGTCTGTGACTGTGTGAAGGTTTTAAAAGCATTCGGACCTAAGAAATTGTATCGTTTGTAACTTTAATAATGATTTATTAGATCAAACTGATACAACGGACTACAGCGCACGCGGAAAGTACTCAAAGCGCTTCACTTTTTCCACATTTTTTTGTTACAGCCTCATTCCAAAATGGATTAAATGCATTTATTTCCTCAAAATTCTACACAAAATACCCCATAATGACGATGTGAAAAAAGAGTTTTTGAAATTGTTGCAAATTTATAAAAAAAATAAATAAAAAAGTTGAAAAATCACATGTACATCAGTATTCACAGCCTTTGCTGTGAAGCTATAAATTGAGGTCAGGTACATTCTGTTTTCACTGATCATTCTTGAAATGTTTCAGCAGCTTCATTGGAGTTGTGGTAAATTCAGGTGATTGGACATGATTTGAAAAGGCATACACCTGTCTATATAAGCTCCCAGGGTTGACAGTACATGTCAAAGCACAAACCAAGCATGAAGACAAAGGAATTGTCTGTAGACCTCCAAGACAGGATTGTCTCGAGGCACAAGGCTGGGGAAGGTTACAGAAACATTTCTGCTGCTCTGAAAGTTCCAATGAGCACAATGGCCTCCATCATCCCTAGTGGAAGATGTTTGGAACCACCAGGACTCTTCAAGGGCCTTAGTCAGGGAGGTGATCAATAACCCGATGGTCACTCTGTCTGAGCTCCAGCGTTCTTCTGTGGAGAGAGGTGAACCTTACAGAAGGACAACCATCTGTGCAGCAATCCACCAATCAGGTCTCTATGGTGGAGTGAGCCAGACAGAAGCCACTCCCCGCCTGGAATTTGCCAAAAGGCATCTAAAGGACTCTCAGACCATAAGAAACTAAACTCTCTGGTCTGAGGAGACTAAAATTTAACTCTTTGGAGTGAATGCAAGGCGTTACATTTGGAGATAACCAGGCACCGCTCATCACCAGGCTCCA
>NC_079448.1:4048438-4098438 GCF_903798145.1 Danio aesculapii
AAACAACGCAATCCATGTGTTTTTTGGAGACAACTTAATTGTTTTATGTTCAATCAACATGATTTTTTTAAGTAATCAAGTTAACTTAATTGATTTGTGTTGGCACAACATGAAGGGATTGTGTGGAACCTGGCATATTTTACATTGTATATTTCACTGAAGACATTCATTCACTCACACTGATTTTACTAAATAATTAACAACCAAATGTGAGTTTTTGCAGTGTAGATTTATAAATCACTGTAAATTATAAGATTCCGAGATTTTGGGAGTGAAAAAGAGCTGTATATCTTACAGCATGTACAATGTCCCTTCACATCCATTACCTTTTTTACTGTATGTATGTAGTAAGAGAAATTTTTCATTAATCTTCTAACTAATTTACTTTTTAATATACTCAACTTGAAATCAAAACAAACTATAATAAAATACATCTTCTTTAAAGGTAATTGAAGTAAAACAGAATAAAATAACCTACTCTTTATTTTATTTTATTTTTTTTAAGCAGCGGGTATCATTTAAAATGTGGTTTGATGTGATGTGCTAAATTAATTAAAATCAAAACCAAAATAACAATAAATATTTAAATCAAACATACTACAAACAAAAAAAACAAACAAACAAACAAACAAACAAACCAAAAAAATACTAATAGAAATTACAAAAACCCAAATATAGTCCAGTTTTAACTAAAATGAAAATGTATACAGAAAGAACAACTCAGTGTCAGAGGAAAATGTAACTGTTATACGTTTTAGCAGCTAATTTGTACAGGAATTTTTTTTTGAAGAAGAAGAAGAAAAAGCATAAACCCCTAAATATAACCATCACTAAGATTGCATGAAAACATATGTATCAAACATAAACTTAAAATTGTTAGAAATTGCTATGAGATTGTGTTGGAAAATGCAAAGCAAAACAAAGACAAAACTAATATAAAACAAAACAACAGCAACAAAATAAAACAAAGTAAAACAAAAAAAACTAAAGAAAACAAAAACTAAAAAACATGAAACAAAATAAAAAACAAAACGAAAAGCAAAAAACTAAACAAATTTAAAACAAAACACAAAACACACAATAAACAATTATAAAATGAAAAACGAAACTGAAATATAAAACATAACAATAATAAAACAAAAAACAAAACAAAAAGCAAAAAACGAAACAAATATGAAACAAAAAAACAAAACAAAACAAATATAAAACAAAATGATTATGAAATGAAACAAAAAGCAAAGCAAAAGAAAAGAAAAAGCAAAAAACTAAACAAATACAAAACAAAACACAAAACAAAACACAAAACAAATATAAAACAAAAAACAAAAGAAAACAAAAACTAAACAAATATAAAACAAAAGAAAAAGCAAAAGCAAAAAACTAAACAAATATAAAACAAAACTAAACTAAACTAAAAAAATAAACAAGTATAAAACAAAAAACAAAACAAAAATATAAAACAAAACCATTATAAAACAAAAACAAAAAACAAAACAAATATAAAACAAAACAAAACAAAACACAAATGAAAAAGCAAAAAAACTAAAATATAAAACAAAACAAAACAAAAATAACACAAATGAAAAAGCAAACAAATATATATATATAAAAAAAACAATTATAAAACAAAACTAAAAGCAAAACAAAAAAAATAAACAAATATAAAACCAAAACAAAATAAATATAAAAGAAAAGCATCCTAAAACAAAAAAAAAGAAAACGAAAAAAATGAAACGAATATAAAACCAAATGTAAAACAAAATAAAACAAAACACTAAAGGAATGTAAAACAAAAAAAACAAAACGAATTCTTTTAAATGTATTATGTTGACACTGATTTTTACAGTTTCGCTAACTATTTTTGTGCTAATCTCTAACTATATGAACATTTTGTAACCGAGCGCCTGTGAGTGATGCTGCTGACAGCACTGATATATAGAAAAGCTAAAGGCTAGTTATTCCAGATAAAAGCTATTTTCCGGATATTACATTACTCAAGGTGAAACACCTCAAAAACACCCTTAGTGGCAGCCCCGAATGCCAAAGGATTGTGGGAAATGCAGTAATGAGAGGTCTGGAGGTCAACAGCTCAGACACATGAGGTTTTCCAGAAGGGAACACACACAGTCTGTCTCTTTGCCTTTCCCTTCATTTCTCCTCCGCTGTTTTCTGAAAGCTCTGAACAAAAGCCCAGTGCTCACAGATAGAGCTGTGCGATATTGAACAATATGTGACATCGTCAATAAAGTATCACGATACAACATTTCCCTTGAAAAATGCTGTATTATTAGCTATGTTTTGAAATCATTTATTTATAAAAGTATAATAAAATAAACAGGTAAAAGACATTATTCAGATCTAATTTAAATAATTTATGTAGCACAATTACGATATATCACGATTTAACAATTCATTTGAATAATGCTACGTTAATTAGCTATGTTTTAAAATCATTCATTTATTTTATTATGTTAAAATAAGCAGGTAAAGTGTATTATTCGGATCTAATTAAAAAAAATATGCAATTTGGTTGAGTATCACAATAATGATATTTATCACCATATAACATCACGCTTAAAAAAATGCTAGTTTTATTAGCTACGTTTTGATATCATGAACTTATTTACTGATATTAAAATAAACAGATAAAATACATTTTTCAGATCAAGTTCTTTTAAAAACGTTATTTGGTTGTTGAGTATCACTAAAACGATATTTATCACGATATAACATTTCCCTCAAAAAACGCTATTTTTATTAGCTATGTTTTAAAAATTATTCATTTATTTAATGATACTAAAATAAACAGCTATTTTAGTATGTTAAATAAGCAGATAAAAGACATTTTTCAGATATAATTTTTTAAAATATTTAATATTTAAATTTTTTTTTTGTTGAGTATCGCGATAATGATATTTATCACAATATAAAATTTCCCTCAGAAAATGTTTTTTATTAGCTACGTTTTGAAATCATGCATTTATTTAACGATATTAAAAAAAAAAAGAACTTGATCTGAAAAATGTATTTTATCTGTTTAAAACGTTATTTGGTTGTTGAGTATCATGAAAACGATATTTATCACGATATAACATTTCCCTCAAAAAATGCTATTTTTATTAACTATGTTTTAAAAATCATTCATTTATTTAATGATACTAAAATAAACAGCTATTTTAGTATGTTAAATAAGCAGATAAAAGACATTTTTCAGATATAATTTTTAAAAATATTTAATATTGAAATTTTTTTTTTGTTGAGTATCGCGATAATGATATTTATAACAATATAAAATTTCCCTCAGAAAATGTTGTTTATTAGCTACGTTTTGAAATCATGCATTTATTTAACGATATTAAAAAAAAGAACTTGATCTGAAAAATGTATTTTATCTGTTTAAAACGTTATTTGGTTGTTGAGTATCATGAAAACGATATTTATCACGATATAACATTTCCCTCAAAAAATGCTATTTTTATTAACTATGTTTTAAAAATCATTCATTTATTTAATGATACTAAAATAAACAGCTATTTTAGTATGTTAAATAAGCAGGTAAATGCTATTTTTCAGATATAATTTTTAAAAATATTTAATATAATTTTTTTATTGTTGAGTATCGCGATAATGATATTTATCACAATATGAAATTTCCCTCAGAAAATGTTTTTTATTAGCTACGTTTTGAAATCATGCATTTATTTAACAATATTAAAATAAACAGATGAAAGACATTTTTCAGATCAAGTTGTTTTTTTAAACGCTATTTGTTTGTTGTGTATTGTGATAACAATATTTATCATGATATAACATTTCCAGAAACATTTTATCAACGCTAAATACGAATGTATATAAGATTGTATTTGGTCACCTTTGACACTTATATTGTGTCTTTTTTGTTTCCATGTTCCTTTTACAACTTTTCAACTGTTTTGAAAAGAAAAAAAAATGCTAGTTTCATTAGCGATGCTATTTGTTTGTTGCGTTTTGTGAAAACGATATTTATCATGATATAACATTTCCATCAACAATTGCTAGTTTCATTAGCGGTGTAATGAAATCTTTTTTATTTTTTTTAATTTAATGATACTAAAATAAACGGGTAAAAGTTATTTTCAGATGTAATTTTTTAAATATATATGCAATTTGTTTGTTGAGTATCATGATAACGATATTTTATAAAAGACATTTTTCAGATCTAGTTAAAAAAAAATTACGCAATTTGGTTGTGGAGTATTACGATAACAATATTTATCATGATGTAACATTTCCATCATAGAATGCTATTCTCATTAACTAACTTTTAAAATCATTAATTTATTTAACAATACTAAAATAAACAGGTATAAGACACTTTTTAGATCTAAAAAAAAAAAAAAAAAAAAAAAAAAATATATATATATATATATATATATATATATATATATATGCAATTTGATTGTTGAGTATTATGATAATATTTATCATAATATAACATTTAGCTAACTTTTGAATCCTGCATTTATTTAATGATAATAAAATAAACAGCTAATTCAAACAAAAAAAAGGTGTGTCAAGGTGCAAATGTTTAGTCGTGAAAACCTGTGCAGATTTTCAGACTCGAAATGGCTGTTGTCATTGCACTTTATGTTTTCCTTAGAGATGCTGCAGCCAAAAGCAGAACAGCAACTCCTGAGGGGGCGGGGCTAAAGATAGCAAGGCCCCACCTAATTATTCAAATTTAAATAAACAACCAATGCATAAAATAAATGTAATCCATCACACATGTCTCAATACATACTATCATCGGGATATGATACTTGCGTGATATATATTGTGTAGACACTACAGCAGCTACTAGAGGAAACATTTACAGCGTCATCAGAGAGAGCAGAACGGCTTATATAAAGTTTACTAGTCCCGCAGGACAGCAGAGCGCTGAGATGAGCTGAATGCCCCGATGGGACCCGTGCTTATAGGGGATCTGCCGTTCTGTGGGTTTGACTGAGAAATACAGCAAGTGCTCAAGGGGTTTAGAGAGGAAGGTGAGATCCATCTGTGCGCTGCTTAAATTGTTGGTCTATACAGATGTGACTCAAACGCGCGTCTTTTTGGCTCTCGCTGAACTTCGCTTTGGTTTATCAGCAGCTCGCAGAGTAAGTGTATAGCATGTCAAGTTAAAAATAGTTTCAAATGTGCCTCGAGATGCTGCGCGGCTCTGGATTTAGCTTTTGGAAGCATTTATAAGATGCCATGTAAAATAATTGTCAGAAAAAAATCTCTGGGTTCCTGCAGAAACATTAAAGAGTTTATAATAACCTATAAAGACCTAAATAAAGTATTAATTACTAGTTTATTTATCTTGTTTGATCTAATCGAATGATTCTTAAAGGGACAGTTCTGTCATAAATCTGAGAATCTTTCTTCTGTTGAACAAAAAAAAGGATTTTAAAGAAAGCTGGAAAGCTCTGACTTCCATAGTATTTGTTTATTCTACCCTGGATGTCAATGGTTACAGGTTTATGACATTCTTCAAAGTATCTTCTTTTGTGTTCAGCGGAATAAAGAAGCTCATAAAGGTTTGGAATCACTTGAGGATCAGTGGTTTAAAGTAACAAACTACAAAAACTCTAATTACTGTAATAGAGTACAGTCGTTTTAAAAACGTGTACTTTTACTTACCCCCGAGTACATTTTTAGTGCTGTATCTGCACTTTTACTACACTTTTTTCGTTCAACCTGCAGTTAATACTTTATTTTTTCTTGTCTCTGAGATTGGCTAAAGTAGAACAATCAGTCTTGTGATTACTGTCCAATCAAACAGCACATAGAAACTAAATCACATCATACAGAACAACCTCAAGACATGGGCGCTTTATAAAGACAACAAACCATTTGGAAGCATTAAAAGTGTCAAAAAAGATGTCCAAAATCGTCACACGCAATGACCCAAAGAGTGTTTAGACTGGATGACAGATGTATGATGTCTGAAATGGCCTAAAATATCACTAAATGCACTACAGAATTTTACATTTTCACACACACACACACACACACACAAAATTGCATGTAAACTTTCACAGTTTAATGCTCAGTACTCTTGAGTACTTTTAAAAGGGCTACTTTTTACTTGTATTTTAATTTTAATTTTTATATAAATTATTTTAAATAAAAAATTATGATATTTTTACTCTCCTTTCACTACATTTTGGGAAGGTAATGGTGCTTTTACTTGAGTAAAATTTTTCAGTACTCTTTCCACCACTTGAGGACAAGTAAATAGTGAGTGAATTTTCATTTTAGGGTGAACTATCTCTTTAAATTAACACACATTTAAGCACATTTAAGTCAAATTTGACAGTATGTGAAATTGATTAAAATTAAGCACATTTATGATTTAAACTAAAATAAATATTTAAAAAATCTGGTTAAATTAAACGGAGAAGTTATTTCCATAATCTATTCACAGATAGATGTCAAAAACGTGGTTATTTGAGTTACTGTTGACTTTCTATCAGCTGGAACCAGTCTGGCCATTCTCCTCTGACCTCTGGCATCAACAAGGCATTTGTGCCCACAGAACTGCCGCTCACTGGATATTTTCTCTTTGTCAGACCATTCTCTGTAAACCCTAGAGATAGTTGTGCATGAAAATCCCAGTAGATCAGCAGTTTCTGAAATACTCAGACCAGCCCGCCTAGCACCAACAACAATGCCACATTCAAAGTCACTCAAATCCCCTTTCTTCCCCATTCTGATGCTCGCTTTGTCCTGCAGCAGATCGTTTGACCATGTCTTCATGCCTAAATGTTTGAGTTGCTGCAATGTGATTGGCTGATTAGAAATCTTCAATAACGAGCGGTTAGACAGGTGTACCTAATAAAGTGGCCAGTGAGTGTAGCTGTATTCTAATAGGTTTTATCATTTTCAATTGTACTGTTTTACTAAAAGCTGCATCAAGGTAGACAACTCTTAAAAAGGCAACAGAATTTTATGAACCATTAATGTAGTTCAACGCTTTCCAGTAAGTTTCAATTTATATAAAGTAGATTTAAACTAATAATGAAAACTTCCAAAATATTCATTATCATCATTTATTACACAGCTGTCTGGAATATTCACTTTTGATTGGTCACTTGCGACATTCCAAGGTGTGTTATTTCCAGTTAACAACCATTAAATAACACAGTCTCACCCGGGAACTTCGAATCACGTTGACCGTCAGTGAAAATGTTCAAATCTATATACAGGTACTTACATCCACAATAATTTGTATGCATCTGCTTGTCTATCACTCTGCTCTTTTGGATTGTTTGGCGCAGTCTTATTAATGAATAATGCATACAGTAGGTCAGTCTATGCTTTATTCAGCCACTTTCGTTTCTGTCAGCTTTGCTTTTTTGCTGCTTTGGCACCATCTTGTGACTGAATAATACACAGGTTAGTTCAACTGTTATGATTATCAGCGATCTAGCGACAACAAATGCGCCATTAAATGACTACAAACTCCTGCCATGCACCACACACACACCTGTCCTGGTTTTCCTGCTGATTGCTGACACGCAGCTGAAGCTGTTCAGAATTGATTACATGGACTTTAAAGCAGCAAAGACACACACACACACAGACACCAGTTGTTGAGTCTTGTTTAACTGTATTGTGAACTTTTCGACCTTGCCTTGCCAGTTTGGACCCTTGCTTTGTTTTGTTTGTTTTACTGTTTATTCCTATCTGCTGCCTGCCTTTTGACCATCCGCCTGTTTACTCACCACTACTCTGGATTTTCTGTATACATCTGTTTGCCCCTCTGTTAATCGTTGTTTGCCTGACAATTCTCCCAATAAACCTGCATTTGGTTCCACACCTCCGTTGTCAGCATCCCTTTACATTACAGCAACGTTATACTCGATTAGCAGTTAGCTAATCTGTTAGCTTTGCGTTTAATTTAAGAGTTAATAACTATTACCGCTCAGAAAACTGTTTTGTGTCTATTTGTTTTGTTTTGTGGTAAGGAGCGGTGTAATAAGCAGGATAAAGTACATCCAGGACGGTTGTTTGCGAAGTATAGCTAAAGCCCTACAGTCTTATACAGCAGAGCGCTTCACGTCAAGCTGTCGATAAGCCTGTCAGGTTTTATTCAGTCTTAACAACCTCCTGGATGTACTTCATCTCTAACATAACATTTAATATTTCAAAAGTGTATCTGATAGTATTATGTAACATGAACAGTTGTGTTTTATATCTCTTGAACAGCAGTTATAACGCTTTCCTCACACAAACACAGACCCTGTCAGACATATTACGCATCTTTCCGCTGCTAATGTAGTTTGAAGAGCATCTCCGAGTGTGTCTCTCACTGATGGAGAGATGAAACTCAATCCCACGAGTCCTCAGACATGAGGACAAACCTCTGGACTCCGCCATAGAGATAAACTCTCTGCGGCTTTTCCAATCCCGCCGGCTCTGAGGGAAATAGACGGGCCGTGTTAAAACTAAATGAACACATTGATTTATTTCCTCCGTCAAGTGCAACTGGGCTCACGGGAGGGACGTGTGTCAGAAACGCACACACACACATGTTGGGCTTTCGTGTTTTATATGGATTTCTCGTAGATGTAACGTAATCCTGTTTTTTTTACTGTATACACTGTATATTCTATCCTCTTAACAAAACCATACTCCTAAACCCAACTCAACCCAACAATCTGCAGTTTTACATTGTTAAAGTACTTCATTCTGGATGATTTAAGACCCCAAAATAGTCCTTTGGTCCCCTCAATGTGATGGACACCAGGATTACACACACATACAGTAGGTACATACACACATGCACACCTGCTCATACTAACACTCAAGCCTGCATACATACACATGCGTACTTTCCTGCAAACACACGCAGATGTGTTTAAATAAATCATCATGTTGTTAAAATATAGACTATTTCAGCAATCTTGGTTGCTGAAATAATTTATTAATTAAACAATTAATTAAAATATAAAAAAATAAATGTGAGAAATTACAAAGGACAAAAATATCCATAAATGGGCAGGGATACAATGAAAATAATAATAATAATAATAATAATAATAATAATAATAATAATAATAATAATATAAATAATAATAATAATAATATAAATAATATAAATAATAATAATAATAATAATAATAATAATAATAATAATAATAATAATAATAATATTAATATGAATATTAATATTAATATTAATATTAATATTAATAATAATAATAATATGAATATGAATATGAATAATAATAGTGTTATTAATAATAATAACAACAACAACAAAAACAACAATAATAATAATAATAATAATAATAATAATAATAATAATAATAATAATAACAATAAATTAATTAAATAACTAAAAAAATTGAATAAGCCACTGACCAAACTGACCAAAAACTTAATTTGGAGAGAGAATTAATACATTTTCTTACAATTTCTAAATTTATATGCAGAGTAATTGTCTCTTTTCTATAAAATGTCGTGGTAATATTTATATATTAAAGCATATTGTGATAAATTCTACTAGCAATAAGTATATATAATATATAATTTGTGTAAATTATTATAGTTTTTATCTTGACATTTCATTATTGAACTGGATAAAATATTTCAAAAACATTGTTATTCTTCACAGTATTTTATGCTCATGCTTTATGTTAATGATTATGATTTTGTAAATATATTGTGCATAATTATTACAACAGCAAAATATATTATTTGGTCAATTTTAGACAAGATGTTGATTGTTAAGTAAAACACTTCAATAAAAACAAAGTAAATAAACAAATATTTGATGTTTACTAGAAACTGATGTAAACATGAAATCAATATTAAAGCCGTGATACAATATTTTCAAATGCACATGAAAACATGAAATGGTAATATCATGTTATAAAAGCATAAAGAAATCATTTTAATATGCACATACAAAATAAAATGGTAAAATCCTGGTAAATATCCTGTTAACAGATTTTAAAAAAAAGATTAAGAAGCTCTTTTATAAAAGCGTTTCCAAAATAGATTATATGAATATGCAAAATAAAATGGAAAAGTTATGTTATAAATACATAACAATTATTTTTAAATGCATACACAAAATAAAATTGTACAATTATTTTATAAAAAGCATGACATAATTTTAATACATATGCAAAATGATGTAGGAAAAGTCTGTTATAAAAGCATAAAAATAATTTAAAATGCACATATATAAAAAGTGTTCAGGTCCTGTGATAAAGGCATATAAAAATTATATTACCATGCAAAAAAAAAATGAAAAAAATTATTTTATAAAAAGCATAAAACTAAATGCACAAATAAAAAAATGGTAAAGTCATGCTATAAAAGCATTTTATTTTTATTATATTAACATGCAAAATAAAATGGGAAATTTCTGATATAAAAGCATAAAAATGATTTAAAACCGCACATTCAAAATAAAATGGGAAATTTCTGATATAAAGGCATATAAAAATGATATTACCATGCCAAATAAAATGTGAAAATTATTTAATAAAAGCATAAAAATTATTTTAAAATGCACATACAAAATAAAACAACAAAAATCTGTTATAAAAGCATATAAAGTTATATTGACATGCAAAATAAAACGGCAAAATTATTTTATCAAAGTAAAAAATATTTTAAAAATGCTAAATAAAATGTGAATATTATTTTATAAAAGCATAAAAATAATTTTAAAATGCACATACAAAATCTGTTATAAAAGCATATAAAGTTATATTGACATGCAAATAAAATGGCAAAATTATTTTATCAAAGTATCAAAAATCATTTAGAACTGCACATTCAAAATAAAAAGGCAAAATTCTGTAATAAAAGCATAAAAAATATTTTAAAATGCTAAATAAAATGATAAAGTCTGGAATAAAAGCATTAAAAATATATTAACATGCAAAATAAAATGAGAAAATTGTGTTAGAACTACTTAAACAATAATTAAAAACTGCACATATGAAATAAAATAGCAAAATTACATAATAAAAGCATTTAAAACTATATTTAAAAATGCATATTTAAAATAAAATGGTAAAGTCCTGTCATAAAATAAAAGATTATATTAACATGCAAACATATTAGAAGACATTAACATGATAAATAAAATGTTAAATGTTATAAACAAAACATGTTATTCTGTTATAAATGTATAAAATGTAATATTTTATAAATATAGTAAAACGCATACATAAAATAAAATGGTACAATCCGCTTAGAAAATCATTTAAAAGTATTATATTAACATGCAAAAAAATTGGAAAATTATGTTATAAAAACATAAAAAAATAAAACTGCATATTCAAAATAAAATGGTCAAATTCTGTTAAAAAAACATAATTTTAAAAGTATAAATCAGGCGCAGACGCGCACACACACACACACGCGCCCTAGTGGAGGATCTGGAGGCAGGTGTGCTGTTGCTGCTGCTGTGTATCTGTGATGGGATCAGCCTGTCTTCTGTATACAAAAGGTGAATGACCTGGTGTTATCAGCACACACACACCTCGTCACACTGGCTCTGGGAGTGAGGAATGGAGTGTGCAGCAGGTGCCGTGTGTGTGTCTTCAGCTGCGTTTGTTTGCCTGAATCTTGTGCTTGTGCTCACTGCTGTTTCAGTTTCATGTGTTTCCCTGAGCTGAAGAGACTGTAAGCTGTGTTTGGACTGGAATCATACTACGGCAGAATCCAGTCATAAAAATGGAATTTACTGTTATAATGTGGAAGTCATCGAAATTGGAACATTTTGCATGAATATATCAAAAAGTTTACAAACTTTACTTTCATCACAGGTCTTCACAATAACCCTTCAAAATAAAAGTTCTGATTAATGGAAAATACCAAAAAAAAAAAATACATTTATTGAACCTATTTTTAAATACTCATTCATTTTATACATATTTTTATTTTTAAATATTTTATTTCCCCCTGTTTAAATATAACGATAATGATGATGATGATGATGATGATTACTATTATTATTATTAAAAAAACTATTTTCACCATGTTTTCATAATCATTGAATTTTATTATTTGATTAAACTTTTAAATATTAAATTGTTAATATCTTATACAATTATTTAAATACCATTTTTGTATATATATACATATACATATACATATATATATATACATATACATATATATATATATACATATACATATATATACATATACATATATATATATATATATATATATATATATATATATATATATATATATATATATATATATAAATATAATTTTTATATATTTTTTTTTACTTTTCTTTTTTTTTACTTTTAATACTGAAAAATATACTCAAACTATAGTTATTGGGGAAAAGTCCTCAAAATCAATCAAGGTATTATTTTTATTATAACTTTTATAAACCAATTTTAATGGTACAATTTTACAATAGTAAATTGTTAATATATTATACTCTTTTATTATTACCATTTTTGTAATGTAATATTTTTTAAAGTCTTATGTCCAGGGAAAAAGTCAGGACAGCATTTGTGAAAATAGAAAATATGTCATATCGCCCCACTATTTCAATAATATTTGCAATATTTGTTACACTTTTAATACTGCAAGATATACTTTAATTAATTATTATTATTTAAAATAATAATATTAAATCCTCAAAAAAATTAATTATGGTATTTTTTGTCTACTATCAATGTTTTTTTTTAATTAACCAATTTTAGTGATATGACTAAAATATTAAACTGTTAATATCTTATACCTATGTTTTATTACCATCTTATATAATAACAATAACTCAAGGATACATATTAGTACCTAAATGTACAACAGTGTCCCTCTTAAAATTTGTAGGTACTAATATACACTTTTAAGGTAATAATATGGACCCTTCAAGTACAAATGTGTACCTTTTGCAAAGGTACCAACTCAACAGCTTTAGTCAACTCAAAAAGCTTTGCAACAAGTTGCAACATTGCCATTCAGTTTTGAGTTGAGTCATTTATTTTATACAGTTGACAGTGAGAGCAGAAGCATGGCTGATTTTCTCCTCAGCATGTTCTATTTGTTCTATCAGTCGTGATGTTCAATATAGCATTAAAAACCCAAGAGTATCCCAAAATGTCAGTGGGAAACCTGCACAGACTCCGTCTCACCCTCTTAAATGTGAAATTTCTCTGACAGAACCACTTGTCCTGTGTCTTACAAGATGGGGACACGGTTTTTTATGATGTCTTAGACTGAAATAGACTGAGTTTCTGATAGAAGTCCTCTTTGCTTTGGCTTGATGTGCTTAAATCTACAATAAGTTATGCTTTCCTGTCACATATGACACATAACTTACATTACTGTATATATTTAGCTGGCAGAACACAGGCTAGTGTGGTGTTCACATGCCAGGAAAAATAAGCCAACCAGTTTATGCTTAAAGGGATGGTTTACAAAAAAGAAATAAAATTCTGTCATCTGTACTCTCCCTTTACTTGTTCAAAACCTTTATGAGTTTCTTTCTTCTGTTGCAGATATTTAGAAAAATGCTGTAACCATTGACATTCAATTGTGTTTTTTCTACTATGTAAGTTATCAGTTTCTAACATTCTTCAAAGTATCTTCTTTTGTGTTCAACAGATGAAAGGTGCTCATAAAGGTTTAGAACAACTTGAGGATGAGTAAATAGTGAGAGAATGGAAGAATGATCTCTTTATGTATATAAAAATATGAATGTATGGTTTAAATCAGATGCCCAAAGTAGAAAGCTAGCCCATTATAACCTTTGATTTGGCCCACCATCCCCTGTGAGAAGAGAAAGAAAATGATGGAGAGAGTTGGGGCGAATGCTTTAACATCGTCATTTCTAATTTGATGTCAATTTTTTTGCTTGTTTGTTTTGATTGCTGAGCTACAAAAAGCAAACGGACATGAAATGTTTCAACTATTTGTTGTAAATTAATCAAATTTATTAAAATGTGAATGCTGTCACTCGATGAACAGAGGACTATGCAGAAGACATCGGCAAGCAAATCAAGGCCAAAACTAGTTTAACTCCATTCTGTTACAAATAAGATTGTTTTTGTTTTTGCTGTAATAAGTTCATTCTAAAATGCAATATATATATATATATATATATATATATATATATATATATATATATATATATATATATATATATATATATATATATATATATATACATATATACACTGTATTAGTTCATATAAAGCAGTGTTTATTTTTAAATATTATTAAATAAATTAGGAAATTACTGATGGCAACTATATTTACCTTCGGCCCACTAGCCTCAATCAAGTTTGGTTTTTGGCCTCTACTAAGAAAAAGTCTGGGCAAGCCTTGATTTAAATAATAAAAAAAGTGAAAAATAAAATAAATAAATAAATTAAATTTTTTAAAAAATTCATCACAAAATCACCTAAATTGTCACAGAATGGACAAAATTATGGGATGAATAAATAAAAAAATACTTCTGTATATCAAATCAAATGTTGATTCTGAATAGAATCTGCAAATATTAAATAATATTAAATAATATTGTGCCAACTTCGAGGACAATAAACACACAAATACACTTCATTAGCCATGTATTATACACATAGACATCACGTTTCTGGAAGGACACTATACCAAAGTCCCTTTAAGGCAAGTCATTTCACTCGGCGGCCATCTTTGAAACGCCTCTCAGGCAGTGTGCTCAGACATTCTGTCTGAATGGGGAAACATCAAATTCTCCAAAATTGTTAGCCAAGCTAATGATTACATTACATATTTGGAATCACCAATAAAATTAAACAACAGCTGTCTTATAAGTTTAGTTTCTAAACGTCCGAATCAAACTAAATCGGCATATTTACAGGTTGCCCAAGTTAATGCGCACTCAAAAGGAAGGAGTCACGACACAAACCTCATTTATGATCGTTCTACACATTATCAACTTCATCAGATCACGCTGATCGTCTTCTGAAGAAAGCTACAACTTGGTCTAGATGGTGATTATCCTCCAGAAATGACAGCGACTCTTGTTTACAAGTTTGTGGGGGTTTGAGTAATTGCTGTCATGTGTGATGAGCATTTGACAGGACACTCTGTACCTCGTGTTCATTACATCCAGATTACAAAACTAAAAAACTTTTGTTTTCAAGTGCACTTGGTTCATTTTAAAGTAGAGATTTCAAGCTTTCTGTGGATATATTTCTTATGTCTGTGAAGCAAGTATTTGCTGAGATTATAGTGTGTTTGTTGACCACCAAATTGACGTAAAGGCACACGTCTGATCCGAGCTTCTCTCCAGAGAAACGTCAGTCTATATCGATCGATGATTGGCTCCTGTACTAGTAGGCGGAGCCTCATTCGCCATATTGACCATTACACCAAACAGCATAGAATCACCAAGTGGCGACACTCAAGTGCGATTTGGGAAACAGCCACTAGATGGCGTGGCGGCCATTTTGGAATGAAAATTCCAATAGAGCAACAGCACATTGTAAGTCTGTAAAATAAACTGTTAAAAGTGCTGATGATTGTGATAGTAAGTGTTGTATTGTTGTCTTTCAGGTTGTTTCTCAGCTTTAATGTGCTTTTTAAATAAATAAATAAAAAACAAAACAGCTGCTTGCCTTTGAGACAGCAATAAGATCCAATGGACAGCCGACCGCTTTCACTCCAAAATGGCGGAATCCGGGGCAGTTGCTGGGCGCTGCTGTTGCAATGGAGCGTATTATTGAGTGTTGCCTCTTGGTCATTCTAAACTCTTTGGTTACACGTTTTTATCATTCAAAACTATACGAGTGACACGTCTTGTGTATTCTATAGTCTTTGACTATATATAACTGCAGGTTAACTATATGTTTATATAGTGCCAATCTTATACACAAGTCCCTAAATGTAATGATGCTAACTTTCTGTGAAGCTTCTTTAGAACAATAATCACTGTGAAAACACTATACAAGTAAACCTGAATTAAATTGAATGAAAACAAATGAGAAAAACCTGTAAAAAAGACTGAACTTGACGAAAAGTCATTTGCTCGTGCCATGTCATGAAACTACATTACCAACAAACCAAACCCCGCGACCTAACAGAAAAGCTGACATAAAAGCCTTAATAAAGTTGCTGTAGGACACATCAATAATGATCAGCAGAAACATGAGGGCTGCTTATACACAAAACTAATGAGTTCACCAAGCAACACCAAGATCCAATCAATGAACACAGACAAGAACACGAGAACAAATCAAACTAATATTTCAGAGGAAATGACCAGGAGCAGAAAACGCCTAAACCAAACAAGAGCAACAAAAGCAGCATTGACAATTGAATGTTCAAGGCCTGTGTGCTATTCATGGATCAAACTACAACCATAACAATCACATCAACAACAGACAACTAGAAAAAAAGTCTGACTTTAGAGGGACAATATAGACTTTCCACACTGCAAAAAGGTTGTTCTTAGTAAAGGTTATTGCACACTGAATCTAAAATTTTTCCGTCTGTGATTTGTACACGTTAAAACATTAATTGGACTTCACGTTGTGTCAATCGTATTGACAAAATGCCTCCAAAACTTTCGTCTGTCAAAACAATAAATCAAACCGAGTTCTGAAAAAGCGCTGTGAGATGTCTTTTAACAGTTCAAAGCCATCGTACAAGCAAATAGCTAAACACAGAACGCCACCACTTGAGCTACAGATAACTTGATGACAAACACAGTACATAAAAAAGAGACAGAATGTGGAGGACAATTGAGAACCCCTATGGATTCAGTGACTGGCGCACCTCCCCTCTGTGCTACATGGTGTGTGTGCGTGTGTCCATACATTTGACATACTGCCCATTGACATTATAATAGAAAGCATGGTCCGCTTTCGGTCATGTCAACATGGCCACCATCTATAGGCCTAAATTTACAGTAGAGGGGGCACAATAAATATCAAATATTCCCATGAAAGATTTTTGAAGGGGATACAAATAATACAGTCAAATTGTACATATATAAATGTGCTTATATAATGTTGAAGTCAGAATGATTAGCCCCCCTGTTAATTTTTTTCCCCAATTTCTGTTTAACGGAGAGCAGATTTCTTCAACACATTTGTAAACATAATAGTTTTAATAACTCATTTCTAATAACTGATTTATTTTATCTTTGTCATGATGACAGAAAATAATATTTGACTAGATATTCTTCAAGACACTTCTATACAGCTTAAAGTGACATTTAAAGGCTTCACTAGGTTAATTAGGTTAACTAGGCAGGTTAGGGTAATTAGGCAAGTTATTGTATAACAATAGTTTTGTTCTGTAGACTATCGAAAAAAAATATAGCTTAAAGGGGCTAATAATTTTGACTTTAAAAGGGTTCATAAAAAAAATGTTTTTATTCTACACCCTCAGAAATAAAGGTACGCGAGCTGTCACTGGGGTGGTACCTTTTCAAAAGGTACAAAATTGTACCTAAAAGGTCCATATTACAGTTTTTCTCAGTGGCTTTGGTGCATTTCTCACAACACTCTTTACATTTGCACAACAGTTAATGCAGTTCTCAAAACAATTATTCATTTGTGCATATCACAGTAGCAGTTTCTCATTCCCTCCAACAAATTGCGAATGCTTTTGGACATGCATCAACTGCTTTCATACATCTCTCTGCTGTTGTATAACATTATCATCTGCTTATGTCATGTCAGACAACATTAACTAAACTTGTGAATGCTGAATAGTCATTCCATATAAATCTAATCCTCATTTCATTACTTGAGTCATTACATACAGAAATGTTCAACCAGTTGTCAAAATCTGTCAAGCAAATCTTATAAAAATAATTTTAATCTTTTTTTTTTCCTGAAAACGTCTTCTACATTGAACAGTTTCATGAATGATTTACAGACCTGTGTATGTTGGTTCAGTTCCAATATGTACTGTAATATTGTTTACAGTTGTGCACAGCTCTACCCAAAGGAAGTTTCTGTTTGTTGTAAATAAGGGTGTGTTTATTCTTTTGCACAATGCTGTGAATGAATTAGAATTGCAAAGAGCATCTGCAGTAAAAATGTGAAACACGCATATTCGGTGTCTTGTACTCAGATACCTCCTTAAATACAGTGATGTCTAACTTTACTGTAGTTTTCAAATGGCTGTGCAAATAGTATACAGTGCTGTCTTGAGCATTTTCAGGAAGTGTCACCAAAATCTGACGTTTTTGCATTGGAAAAAAATGTAGAGAGTAAACTGTGAAAATGAAAACATGACAGCCATTTGACTATCATGTTCATAATGGTGTCAGGACTTTTCATCTTGATGACACTGACACTTTCATTGACATCAATACTTGCTTTTGAGGAATGAGCTCTCCATTTTGAGCAAGTGACACGCTTTTGCAGGATTTCAGCTAGGTTTTGCCGTTTTTACTAGTGTTTTGAGAACTGCATGAACTGTTGTGCAAATGTAAATAGTGTTGTGAGAAATGCACCAAAGTGACTGAGAAAAACTGTAATAACTCAAGGGTACATATTAGTACCTAAATGTACAAAAGTGTTCCTCTTAAAATTTGTAGGTACTGATATATACTTTTATGGTAGCAATATGGACCCTTCAAGTACAAATGTGTACCTTTTGAAAAGGTACCACCCCAGTGACAGCTCTCGTACCTTTATTTCGGAGAGTGTAGGCTAAATAAAACAAATGAGACTTTCTCCAGAAGAAAAAATATTATCAGACATACTGTGAAAATTTCCTTGCTCTGTTAAACATCATTTGGAAATATAAAAATAAAATCCAAAAAAATCAAAGGGGGGCTAATAATTCTGACTCTAACTGTATGTCCAAATATGTCAACGTTAATTAAGACACTTAAGGACAGAATAGAAATTGATTATAGAAAAAACACAGTGGGGTCAGTTTGGATGTAGCACAGTGCTCATTTAGTAAATGCACAGCTAAATAATATGCTAATTGTGCCTGTTAATGTTCAGTTAACATTATCCCAAGTCGGTGTCAGTTGCAGTGCACTATGCAACAACCTATTGTAAAGAAGCTAACGTTAACTAAATAACTTATTTTCCATTATGTATATTTTAATCGCTAATATAGAAAATTTATGGAAAATTTCTTCCATAATAAGCATGTTTTATTTATGAATGCAACAAATCTGCAACTACATTAAAGAGAATTGCTTTATATACAGTGAATAAAATACCCTACTTACTAGAATTAACTGACTCACACCTGACTCATGTGTGTAAAGTAGGTGAGATGAGCTGGGACACCCTTAAATTATCACAGATAAATCATACAGACAGTTCATATACAATTCCAATAATCTACTTACAATGTATTTAGAAAGACACATCAGCTTAGTTAACTATCTTTTAACTGCAAGTCAGCGATATAAAGCTGTCATTTAAAAGTAATTACAGACTGTAAGTAATTCAGTGTTGAAATATGTATAGAATAAATGCATGCCGTGTCTGCATATACTGTAAATGAAATGTCTACATCAAAATAATATGAATCCAACGCTGCGTTTTCCGCTTTTGCTTTAATCTCACAGTAATGAAGTCATTATTTAACAAGCTTCATCTTAAAAAGCATGTATAAACATGGATGAATGTCTCCACGGCTCACCTTGAGTTGACAGAGGAAGGTTTTGCACACGTTTGACACATTCGGTGGTTTGAAGGAATAAAGGGCAGGTTTGACTCTGAATGTCTGATGATGTAACAGCTTCATCTCTCGCTGTACACTGTGTTTCCTTTTATAAGTCACACTGTTAAGTTTTTTTTGTGTGTGTGTGTGTGTGTGTGTGTGTGTGTGTTATCTGTTTTCTTTCATGTTGTCAATTACCCCAGACAATATTTGAACTCGTCTTCTCTGGTGCTAAAAAAATGGGTTTGCTGTAAATACGCTTGTTATGGACGGGAGGGCCGGAGGGCTTAAGAGCTGAGCTGCGTTAAGGCATATGAAATCTTCACCATGGATGTTTATGGTTTGAGTTGTAGCACAAAGAAAAGAGAGAAGCTTTTCTTACTTGTTTCCAGTCCAAATATCTAAAAATTCTTAAATAAAGAATCATTTTTGAGACAAGCAATGAGATTTCCTTAAAACAAGCAAACTGACATTGTTTATGCTTTGAAATTAGATTATTTTGCTTACCCCATTAACAGATTACTTGTTTTAAGGAAAATCTCCCTTAACCCATAGAGTGGCACAGAAAAATAAATCACAGTTAGGTTAAACACAAACTTTTATTAAATATTAAAGAGCACCTATTTTACCTTTTTTTACAAGACGTAAGATAAGCCTTTGGTGTCTCCAGAACATGTAAGGTTTCAGCTCAAAATACTCATCAGATTATTTATTAGTCTCCAGAATTTGCCCATTTTGGTGTCTGAACACAGAGTAGCTGTTTTTGTAGCCTGTGGCTTTAAATGCAAATGAGCTGCTTCTCCCCGCCCACTGATCCCATGTGTGTGTCTGCTTCTCATCATGCATTACGTCAGATAAACAGCAGTCAGTGACAGAGGCAGACTCAGGTGAAGCTGAAATACAGCTCTTTAGTCAAAAATACCAAGTATGTTTGTTTCATGAATTTGTGGTGGAATTTATTCAAGCCTTTCTGAAATGATGAGTCTCACACAAATGCCGTTTGCAGAACACTCACACCCACACACACATTAGCATTTACTGACACGGTGCGGCTGTGGTGATTATGGCAGTTAAGAATTACAGCGATTTTACTGTCTTTATTCCAAACATGCTCTGTTTTAAAAACATTTTAGACGTATAAATTTCACAGAGAGTTAAAGCAAATATTTTTTATTTGCAAAAAAAAAAGTTCTGTGGACGTGTGTACATGTTATTATAGAAACATGGAGCCTGTCAATCAATTCAGTGGGCGGTAGAACCACACTCCTACGTCACGTTGTGGTGGGCCTCAAAATCACTGGCATTTGGATCCCATTTTAATGTCAGGAAATTTTTAAAAAGAGACTTGTTGTGTTTCTATCACTCCAATATGACAGTGGACACGCTACACCTACACACAGTTTTGTCCAAACAGCTTGCAAAATTGATTTTCATTATAGGTGAAATGACTACAAAACTAATTTGTAATTGTGTGAATATTTGAGAGGGGTCTGGATGCAGACCTGGTGCAGTGCAATCTGAGCTGCATCCAATGCTTTTTAATGCTCTTACCTAACCCCACCCCTAACCCTACCCGTCACAGTGACGTCACTCACCCCATTGAGTGCATTGTGTCTGACATTGCATCGCTGAGTGATGCAATCTCAGCTTGCATCATAAAAGCTGCATCCAGATACTATTGAAATATTTTGCACTTTTTTTATCCATTTACTATACAAACATGCAACTTTGTCATTATTAAACTATAATAGTAGCTGGGTGAGAATGGTTGGTTATAAGCATGTTTCTGTTTTCAAGTAATCTTTAATTGAGTGTAATAATATGACATGAGGATGAAGGTATAAACTATTAATCAATAAGCCTGATGTATCGAATATGATACAAAAAAAAAAGTATACTAAATTTGAACTTAGGGTGCACTCACATTATGCTGTCTGAACCGTACCTGGGAGCGTTTCCAGGTTCGTTTGACAAGTGTAAGTGCTACAAATCAGGCCCAGGCGCTGATCAGTTAGCCGGCCCTGACCCGGTTGGAATAGGTGTGCCAGAGTGTGGTTCGTTTGGTGTGATATGATTGTAGTGTGAGTGCAAAGCTTGCCTGAGCCTGAAACTGAAGACGCGACGTCACTATTAAAGGACTGTTTAATGTGGATTTAATAATCATTACCAATAATAAAGGATATGCCCCACCAACCTCTGCACCCCCCTCCCCGTCTACAGAAACGTCCACGGGACCACGTTTTCAGAATGAGCCTGGGTTAGACTTTTGGCTGCTTGTTCAAACTACTGTGTTCCCATGTACACTGTAAAAAGTATGACCTAGATTTAACTTATAAAAAGTGAGGCAAGTGGCTGCATCGGACGTTTTAGATTGAATCAACTTCCAGCCTTTTTTAAGTATATTAAACACTAAAACATTGCTTAAAACAAATGTAACAAAATTAAGTTTAGCCAACTAATATTTCTAAAATTACTCAAATCAGATAAACTTACTTTTTTTGTTAAACCTAACTTATTTATACATTGCTATATGTTGCCTGAACTTATTTTAATTAGGTATTAAGAACTTAATTATCTAAATAAAATTAACCATGCATATGTCATTTTAAAATGAATTCAATTGACTTCTGGCTGTAACCTCAGAAAATAAATCTTCATTTTTATATTCTAAGCACACTATACAGTGATTAAGTAAAAACAGATAAACAGACTTTAAGGTCAATAACAATTAAATAAGAATGGGAAGATGGATTAAAGACCATAGCATTTATTCAATGTCAACCAGTGTCCCTTTTAAAAGTGACTACAAAACAGGCCATTAATGTGGCTGCACATACACAATACATAAATAAAAACATTAATAATGCCAGATCCTATTGAGAATTCATTTAAGACAACTCAGTAAGGAGATCTGCATACTTTGATGAAGATTTAGGATGCATAAGGTCCAGTCCCACAAAGAGTCTCTGATATATGTCAAATAATGTATACAGTTTTGATGTAAGTCGAGGACATCAGTAAGTCCAAACAGGAGCCATCATGCATTTGACAGGTTTGGTAAACCTCTGACAGTCCTATGATTATCCAAACTGTGTTGGGCTGATGTCAAATTTTTCCCGTGGGCAGCCGCATGCACCTCTGATTCCACACATCTCTATTGGTGGAGAGAAAAAAGAAACAGGAGTTCAAGTGGTTGATACTAAATAATATTAAATAGCTAAATAGCAAATATCTTAGATAAACTACAAGTGAAGTTAAAAAAGTGCAGTGAGAATGATACATGGATGGAACACCTTAGATTATCAGTTAAAATTTACCTTAGTTAAACTTCTGTATTAAAAAAAAGGCTATATAGGTTATTGTGTACTTACATTATTCCAGGTGTTTTAAGAATCAAATTCTAAAGAAAACTGTGATTTTATTCAGTGCAACAGTGTATGGCATTTTGGTTGCCTGTCAATCAAGGAATTATTTAAATTTAGGTATTACATTTTCAGTTTATTTTTGCAACTTATAAAGCATAAAAATGTGTATGTAACTTACATATTAAACAGTTTGAAAATGGCGAATATAAAATCTATGATTTAACGGTCATCTTCATTTTGCACCAAACTTTGCATAAGTCATAATACAAAATTAAATGAATACATTGCCATTTTACATATTACATTAAAGTTTACATTACATTTTTGCTGAAGCTACTTTTAATTTACTTTTTCTCCAAATTTAATGTTACTGGCAAATGACAGTTCAGTGAATCAGTGTTTTCAGTTAGCTTTAGTGAAAGACTGACAGATAATAAGAAACTGCATTAGGATGTTTTATACTGTTTGTTCATTGCACACATACAAAAAATCTTCAGATATCAAATGTAATTCTATGGAGCCCACTATTGTTTGCAATTTTACCCATGTTTTACTTACCTGCAAATAATTATAGCTGTAATCGTATCTAATGTTTTTCTTAACAAAATAATCAAAATCACTTTGGTATCTAAAGACCAAGAAAATGCATTTTAGAATGAGGTGCGTACATTTTAAATGGTTCTGTAAACATAAATGTAATTTAAGTTCAAATAAATTATAAATCTGTAATTTATTCACATTGCAGTATTAACAAAAAACTTATGGACTAAATCTCTTAAACACAAACCTTAAGCTACTTAATTTTACGCTAAACACAAACTACTTAACTGTTCCATACGTTTTGCATTTAATATGATGCTTAATGTGCTGATAATAACTTAGGTTAGCTAGCCAAGTTAGCGCTAGCAAACTAAACCCACCCCCCGACCGCCCACCAGAGACCTAGTTAATCCGTTTTGTAACGTTAGTTATACCTACTAAGTGTTTTAAACTACTTTAACATTTTTTTTTTCTCAGGGCTATCACTTTTAATCGTTAGCATAAACTAGCGTTGGTTAGCGTTAGCCAACTTAGCTTTCGATGCGAGAGCAGTTTGTTACCTGACGTTACAGTACAATTTACAAGCTAAAACCTCAACTGCCTAGGTAAGTCGGCAATTTAGCATGACTTTGCCATTATCATTCGGCTACATTTGCAACTTACCGTGTTAATCAGATCCGCTGCTGCGAGCAGTAAATGTCGCCCCTTGTAGATGCTGCGTGTGTCTGGAAAGTGGCGGGCAGTGAAAATGGGGTCACACAGAATTATTAAAATCACGTTTGATGAACAGACCTGCACACATCGACAGCTGCTCTAATAAATTGTCTGTGTCAACTCACTTTTATAACATTTATTCTACACAATAACCACATACAAAAATATACTCAAATAAATTGCATTAGTTTTATTTAAAATATACTGTTATATAAAAACTGATCTACTTTAAGTAAAGAATAAGCAAATTGATATTTTTTGGTATAAAACAAATATAATTAACTAGATTGCAATTATTTAAAGTATATAAAACCAACTTTGTGAGTGTAGCACTTTTTACAGTGTAAATCCACCTAAGGCCGCTGTCGACCGATCGACTGATGCACCATCCTCCTTCTCTAAACCAAACCGAAAGTGTTTTCAAAAGCACCGATTGACCCGATCACTCCTTCATTAAAACCAAACTGACAGTGTTTTGAAAAGCAATCCAGAAAAAGAAAAGCCCTCGCCTGATTTTTACCATGTTTTCAGATTTTACCACATTCTCACTCTGTTATTTACTTGTTTATTTTATTTTTTGGCTTTTGTTTTTTGTCTTGCTTTCTGGAAGCATTCTTCGCCGGACTCAAACCCCGTCGCCATGATCAACTCCTCTCTGCGTCTTAAGTCCGCCGACGTACATGGTGAGCTACTGGGCAAACTGGTAACAGTGGGAAAGCCGTCCATATTGGGGTAAGCGGTCAGCTGGTAGCATGAAAAAAAAAAAACAATGCCAGACCACACCATAGCGTTATTTTTAAAGACGTACCTCTGGCTACATAATTCACACTCTCCAGAAATGTATATAGGGCTACGTCTACAGAATGAGCATAAGTTGCCTTTGAGTCTAACATTTTTGGCTCTATACACCAACACAATGGATTTGAAATGAAACTAGGTGAACGCTGTAGGAATTACAACAGTTTGCATATTTGCCTCCCACTTGTTAAGGGTCCAATAGTAATTGTACAAATGGCTTCTAAGCTGTCCCATGGCCAGGTGTGCGTTATTGCCTCATAATCCCAATTACAATGAATTGTTCACAACTAAACTCTTTTTTTTTGTATTAGTGTTTGATACCTAAGCATTTGCACATTTCTAAAATTGGATGTGCATTTAATTTAGCTTTATAAAACTGTACTATACATAAATCTGCATTAACTTGCCTTATTTAGCCATAATCAACCAACAAATCCCCTACTGCTGCACCCCTGAAACTGTCACTCCAATATCCATTTCTGTCTGGCTGCTTTCTCTCTGACGTATTTAATATTCAGCCAGAGCGACAGATATCCTCTGGCCCTTGCGCTCTTTATCGAATGGCTTCACCTGTGTGCGGGAGCAAAGTTAGTCACCTGGGCGTTTCAAGGCCGTGTGCATATTTTCCAGTGATGAATGTGGTCCGCCGCAGCGCTCACTCTCTTTTCTCCCGCGCTGATGGACGAGCGACTTCAATCATTTCTCCTGCAGCTCTGAGGACGGAGCATCCGCGAGGAGAACTGTGTGCGTGTGAGTAAATGTGTGTCACGGCCATAAATTGGTGGGACAGAAATAGCCCCTCTATACAAACCCACTACAAAAGGACACAGGAAAACAGCACAGCAAGCAATTACAAAGACGCACAACAAACACACACACACACACATTCATCTATCTCTGGGGAGTTTGATAAGAGAAGTCTGCCTCAGCACATTTTGCTCTCTCTGAGTCTATAGCTCTTGTTTTAGATAAATGTAGAGCTGCAGTCTGAATAGGTGCATTCTGATACAGTATGAATGTACAGTATAGAGTACTGGGCAGTAATTAATGAGAAAATACAAATAAAAATTGGCTTGACAATAGGCTGCTGGTAATGTAACTAGTTAGATAACAGTGGTATGACAAAGCTGATTAATCGGATTGAAATTACAAACTTTGCGATTGTTGTGCTATACTCTAAAAAATATAGTAATTGGAGTCTGTCAAATAAGAACAGGTTGAGTAGCCATAGAAAAAAACTTCCCCATTTTGCGATGTGTGTGTGCGGTTCTTTACTGACAGCCACGTGTGTGGATCTTGTTGGAAAATATGGCTTAAAGTCCTGCATGACAGTGTTTACTGATCGCGTGTTTACCTGAATAATGGCTCAATCATGGTTCTGCTACATTTATCATTCATTCTTCCATGACGGGGCACCATGCCAAAATTGATCCCGCCACGGCTACATAACAACTTCTCATTCAGTCGTGTTTTTTTTTTTTTTTATAGCGAGTGATAATCGCTCCAAAGCGTATTAAAAGGAAAGTGAATTATAACAGCACGAACCTTTCTGTAACAGTAGTAGTGCTGTGCGCTATTTGTTTACCGTTTAAGGTTACGTGCTAACTGACTGACTCCATGACAGGGGCGTGATGCATGAGGCTAGCAAACACGACGTATAGCCATTTCACTTTACTTCATGATGCAATAATACCGCTCTGTAGGTCTATTGGAGACGTTCATAAATATTCCTAGTAAATCTTATAAATGTTGCAGACATACTTGTTACATAAACGCACTAAATCGCACTTCGGCAACGTTTATTTAAGAACGCACAAGAAGATCTGTGCTTGAGCAGCGTATATTTGAGGAGGTGTGCAAGAAGTTTTGTGCACGAGCAGAGGAAATCGGCACGCAAGCAAAGAGATTTGCATGCTCGTAGGCTATTACATATATGCGAATGCGACCTTGTAATACTTCGCTCACGACATTTGTCAGTGAAATAACGCCACAGGTAGTTGGTAGATCTCCTCGATCAACTCGATCCAAAGAGCTGTCACAATCAGTCAAGCAAGCCATCATTAGGCTGAAAAAAAACCCATCAGAGAGATAGCTAAAACATTAGGAATGGCCAAAAACAACCAAAAAAGTAACCAAAGAGTTTTTCAAGGGAAAGAAGTGGAATGATATGCAATGGCCAAGTCAATCACCTGATCTGAATCCGATTGAGCATGCATTTCACTTGCTGAGGACAAAACTGAAGGGAAAATGCTCCAAGAACAAGTAGGAACTGAAGACAGTTGCTGTAGAGGCTTGTCAGAGCACCACCAGAAATGAAACCCAGCATCTGGTGATGTCTATGCGTTCCAGACTTTAGGATGTAATTGACTGCAAAAGATTTGCAACCAAGTATTTAAAAGTGAAAGTTTGATTTATGATTATTATTCTGTCAAATTACTTTTGGTCCCTTAACAAGTGGGAGGCACATATGCAAACTGTTGTAATTCCTACAACATAATTATTTATTTTTTCCACAATGATGCGTCTTGTACATCGTCTTATTATCTTTATGGAGAAGCCTGTGTCATTTCCAGTCCAAAAAGAAAACTTGTTTATTGAAAGAAAGTAAGTAAGAATTTTCCAGGGGTGGATGAATCATTTTGGGCTTGACTTTATTTTCCCAACAACTTGTTTTCAATAAGGTTAGGGTTAGGGTTACTACATTTCAGCCGTCACTTAATAGTGTTGATGCTTTGCATTTTTGTAACAAATTGGATTATTTGTAACAATAATCCGCAGCTGTCAAAGTTGTGTTAGTTGTTAAACTTCATACTGCGTTCTACAATAAACTATGAATCGCCTGGAACAGAAACAACACAGTTTGGCTTCAACAACACTGAATATGTAACAATGAGCAGAATTGCTGACAGCGCAGACCTTCATTTTTCCATAAATTAAAGGCATAGGAAGAACCAACAGGAAGTGCATCTGCTTTCAGGCATGAGATGGTAAGTGCATAAACACACACACACACACACACACACACACACATACACACATTACAGCAGACTCCAATTGCATCAGATAAAATAGAAACGTGCTTGAAATAATCATCTGGCATCTAGAAACACACACACACACACACACACACACACACACACACACACAGGTCTCCGCTGCTGTTTCTCTGATAAAATCTGCTCTAACACGGAAATAATAAAGACCGTTGGGACTCCTAAAAACTTCAGATGAGTTTGGTGTGGAAATAATGGGATATCTTCCACTCTTCTCTTTTTGTTTATAAGTAATCTTCCAAAAACAAGCAACACCTCTCAGCTCTCTATATCTGCTGCACTGTTGTTGTTTAATTACACCAGCTCTCCTCTCGCTCTCAATGCAGCTCTGTTCAATTTAGCTGCTCTACCGACGAGCCAAAAATTAAACTAAATGAATGTATGTGTTGCCAGAACACCACAAAACAAGTAGTTAGAGTCCAGGCTGGGCCAGTTAGCATTTCTGTGTGGAGTTTGCATGTTCTCCCTGTATTAGTGTGGGTTTCCTCCGGGTGCTCCGGGTTCCCGCACAGCCCAAACACACATGCTATAGGTGAATTGGATGAACTAAATTCGCAACTGTACACTATGTGTGTGTGTGTGTGTGTGTGTGTGTGTGTGTGTGTGTGTGTGTGTGTGTGTGTGTGTGTGTGTGTGTGTGTGTGAGAGAATGAGAGTGTATGGCTGTTTCCCAATACTGGGTTGCGGCTGGAAGGGCATTTGCTGCATAAAACATATTCCAGAATAGTTGACGGTTCATTCCGCTGTGGCAATCTCTGAAATAGAGACTAAGCTGAAGGAAGTGAATGAAGGAATGAATGAATGAATGAATGAATGACCTCTGCCTGTCTGTCTGTGGCCGCTTGGTGACATACAGCTGATAAAGTCTGACTGAAATGGAAATGCTGCAGCAGTGTGTGAATTATTCAAGAAAGGAGGGAGAGAGAGAGAGAAAGAGAGAAAACAAAGTAAGATGATGAACATCGGTTACAGTCCATACAGTTTGCAGAAAAATAACATCTTATTTATCATTTCTTATGAATATTTCCACTGAAAGTTACTGGCTGCTGTGTCTTTAATGTGGTGTAAAGAATATTATGTGTTATTGAAACAACAATGAGGACGCAGCAAAGAAATATCACAATTAAATTAAAATTACTTTATTATTTTATGCAACACCTTTAAATTTAAAAGGGAAACTTGAGGGCAATCTTAAGCAAAAGCCATAAGGTGTTTTATGGAGTATTTTAAACAGACCAGTAGCATGCTTTTTCTTTCCCTTATTTATTGTAATAATGGAACTTGCGACCTTAGTTGGCTAATGATGGTTTTCGAAAACGGGGGGTCCTGAGTTCGAATCCCAGCTCATGGACCTTTCCTGATTCTGTCTCCCTCTCTATCACTCTTGACTTTCTGTCGTCTTACCGTCCTGTCAATTAAGGCAGAATGCCAAAAAATAAATCTTTAAAAAATAATAATAAAAAAAAAGATTCACAATTAATTCTAATCGCTTCAGTAAACACTGTGAAAATGCCGAATTGCACACAATCGATTTGTGTTGGGACAACATACATGAATTTAAGTGGATTGAACATAAAACTATTAAGTTGTTTCCCCCAAAAAACTTTAAAGTTGTGTTGTTTCGTTGGTACAAATAGTCAAGTGGTTAAGTGTGCCGACATATAACACCATGGTGCTCACGGTGAATAATTAAAAATAAAAAATAATGACATATATATATATATAAAAGAATTGTGTTTGAAGAAAAAAGTAGTTTGAACAAACAGCAAAAGTCATTTTTTGGATTGAAGAACTAATTCAAAATTCACCTCAAATGATTAATTTAAAGAGTTAATTAATAACAAACTATTAATTAAAATAACTGATTAACTATTCATGACCAATGATTCATTCAGTTAAATTATTATAATAATAAAAGGTTAATTTAAAGAACTCATTGACACTCCTCAGTGATTATTTACAACAAAATGATATAAGAACTGATTAGGAATTATCAACAAATGATTCACAAAATCAAACTATTTCTGACAAACATTTATTAAAAAAAACAATTTTCCAATTATTACCATATCTATTTATTCATTTATTTATTTTCCTTTCATATATATGTTTAACAGAGCAAGGAAATTTTCACAGTATGTCTGATCATTTTTTTTCTTCTGGAGAAAGTCTCATTTGTTTTATTTCAGCTAGAATTTTGTAAAAAAAAACAACAAAAAAAAAGTTCAATATTATTAGCTCCTTTAAGCTATTTCGATAGTCTACAAAACAAACCATCATTATACAATAACTTACCTAATTACCCTAACCTGCCTAGTTAACCTAATTAATCTAGTTAAGCCTTTAAATGTCACTTTAAGCTGTATAGAAGTGTCTTGAAAAATATCAAGTCTAATATTATTTACTGTCATCATGACAAAGAGAAAATAAATCAGTTAATAGAAATGAGTTATTAAAACTATTATGATTAGAAATGTGTTGAAAACAAATCTTCTCTCCGTTAAACAGAAATTGGGGGAAAAAAATAAACAGGGGGCTTATAATTCAGGGGAGGCTAATAATTCTGACTAAATATACACACTATATGTAATTGTGTGTATGTGTGTATTTGTGTTGGACCAAAAGAGACACTGCGGCCCAATCCCAATTCTATTTTTGTACCCCTACCCCTTCCCCATGACCCTTGAAACCGAAGGGGAAGGGCTTCTAAATTTACCCTTAAGAAATGGAACACCAGCACAACACCTGCCACGTCATCATATGTCATCGAGATCTCTTGCTTCATAGGAGATGGACAATCGCGTCTGCTGTAGTTATTCCAGTTGTGTTATTTCTAGGTATTTACCTTTAGGAAATCATTGAAGGTGTAATAATGACAATAATACTAATTTGTGCATCTCCTGACTTCTGTGTGCAGCCACGCTGCCATTTTAAATGGTGTATTCTGGGAAATTTTCAACCTGATCTCACAAGAAAACGTAAGTATTTTACGTTTTGTCAGTTTAGTGGCTAAGTTTTTGAAGGGAAATAAGTGGAATGTTACACAATGGCCAAGTCAGTCACCTGATCTGAATCCGATTGAGCATGCATTTCACTTGCTGAGGACAAAACTGAAGGGAAAATGCTTCAAGAACAAGCAGGAACTGAAGACAGTTGCTATAGAGGCCTGGCAGAGCACCACCAGGAATGAAACCCAGCATCTGGTGAGGTCTATGCATTCAGTCGTACGAAATTGTACGATTTTAAAAAGGAGGCGTGGCACCTAACCCCACCCCTAAACTCAACAGTCATCGGGGGATGAGCAAATCGTACGAAAATGTACGAATTAGATCGTACGAATTCATACGAATTAGCCACTAAATCAAAAAGTTACGAATTGCCGTGAGATTGTGCTGGAAATTTTTGTATCCCTTGGTTTACATTTATATTTACATTTACATTTAGTCATTCAGCAGATGCTTTTATCCAAAGCGACTTACAAATGAGGACAAGGAAGCAATTTACACAACTAGCACAAGCGCAGCAGCGAACAAGTGCTATAGACAAGTTTCAGGTGTGTAAAGTCTAAGAAGCAAAGCATTAGTAATGTTTTTTTTTTTGAGAGAGAGAGAGAGTACAGTTAGTGGTATAGCCAGAGAGGCAGTCGCAGATTAGGAAGGAAAGTGGAGACTAAATAGTTGACTTTTTAGTCGTTTCTTGAAGACAGCAAGTGACTCTGCTGTTCTGATGTAGTTAGGGAGTTCATTCCACCAACTGGGCAGATTGAATGTGAGAGTTCGGGAAAGTGATTTCTTCCCTCTTAGGGATGGAACCACGAGGCGACGTTCATTCACAGAACGCAAGTTTCTGGAGGACACATAAATCTGCAGAACTGAGAGCAGATAAGAAGGAGCAAAGCCAGAGGTCGCTTTGTAAGCAAACATCAGAGCTTTGAATTTGATGCGAGCAGCAACTGGCAGCCAGTGCAAACGGGTGAGTAGCGGAGTGACATGTGCTCTTTTGGGTTCATCAAAGACCACTCGTGCTGCTGCGTTTTGAAGCAGCTGAAGAGCTTTGATAGAAACCTCAATTCTCGATTCTATAAACCTAGGTTTCGAGTGTGGTCCAGAAAAATCTTCATTTCGAGGGATATCTAGCCCTTCCCCTTAGCCCAACGCCTTCATGCTAAAGAGAATTGGGACTGGGCCTGTATGAACAATTCTACACACAAGAGTTGACATGAAGTGTACTCCTTACATCTATTAAAATGTAAATGTTGATCAGAGGTACTATAAAAATAAAGATTTCAATTGAACCCGGCTGTCTCGAAAAAATATATATGGCTGAATAAAAACCG
Source organism: Danio aesculapii (assembly GCF_903798145.1). Taxonomy (NCBI): domain Eukaryota; kingdom Metazoa; phylum Chordata; class Actinopteri; order Cypriniformes; family Danionidae; genus Danio; species Danio aesculapii. Next base: position 4,080,892 of record NC_079448.1, read on the forward strand.
TCACTTGGCAAATTTGATATTGCCTATAAAACGATACAGACGATATAGTAAACACTCGGCATTTATCACCCTGTTCTAGTGTGAAAGTGTGATCTGATGTGGATCACGCCTGTCTGCCTTTATTAATCTCATATCAATGAATGCCAGTGATTTCATCTAAATGTGGAATTATTCAGAGCATCACATCCTGCAATGACACACACACACACACACATATACACGCACACCCTGCACGCAGCATGGAATCCAGATGGCTAATTATCAGTTCATAATCTCATGCACATAGAGGTGTTGTTCTGAGAGAGGCAGAAAGAGAAAGAGAGCAATGATGCAAATGAAAACAACGTCTGCTGGAAAAAAAAAAAGAGAGAGGACGGAAAAGCATCCACATACTCTGAATCATCTTAAAGCTCCGGCGCCGGGAAAAAAGAGAGAAGCAAAGTGTGATTGAAAAAGACAGAGAGAAAATTAAATGAAGCAGTGAGAGAAATGAAGGAGACAGTGGAAGGCATTTGGGTCCCATAATACCTCATATTATTACACAGTCGGTTAGAGAAGCGTATGTGTGACTTTAACAACGCTCCCGACCGACAGACAGCAGGAGGGAGGGACGGATAAAGAGATAAAGGGATAAGCAGCGAGGTCACGTGAGGCTCAGACGGCTCCTTTACCACTGGAACCATCAGCTCACTCGCTGAAGCTAATGGAGTTTGATACACACGCACACACATCTATTATTCATAACACAAGACTCCAGCACTCCTGAACACACCTGTCTGTCTGTCTGCGCGCATGTATGTGTGTGTGTCAAAGGTTTGTTACAGCACCGAAGTGTCTTCTGTTTTCACACTTGCTCTCATTTCCAACTGCAAACCTGTCGCGTGAGGCGCAGGGTGGGAAAACATCGGCAGAATCAACAAAATGTAGAATTTTGAGAATAATCCAGAATGAAATCAATCAAAATGATTGCTGTACACCTAATCAAATTATAATGCGGACTCGTGAGTTTATTTCATGAGTGATTTAGTATGGTAATGAATAGTGTTGTCATGATACTGGAATTCGGTACCAATCGATACTCAAATGTTAAAAATGTCCATTTCCTGCTAACATTTGAGCATGTTCCTAAACAGTGCTTATTTACCATTGTGTTTACATGCTGAACAGAAATGACTGTGACTGGCTATAAAGGTCATCAGTTCACCGCTGTTTACTGAGTGTAACCACAGATACAGTGACACTGGAGACTTTTAAAGCTGCGATTCATCAGCGGATCGCTCATATGTCAGCTTATAGACAAACTAGCTGATCGACGTAATTTTGAAACGCTCCAGTGTCCCTGTATCTGTGGTTACACTCAGGGCCGGCCCTGTACATTAGGGGGCCTAAGTAGAAAAACTTTGGGGCCCTGCTTGCTCTAAATGGTGGCGAATTAATATTATTATCATTATTGTTATTATTATTATAATTATTATTATTAATATTGTTATTCTTCTTCTTCTTCTTCTTCTTCTTCTTATTATTATTATTATTATTGTTAATATTGTTTTTCATATTCTTATTATTAATATTATTCTTATTAATAATGTTATTGTTATTTATTATTATTATCATCATCATTATTATAATTATTATTATTATTATTATTATTATTATATTATTGTTTTTCTTATTCTTATTAATAATATTAGTATTATTAATATTATTATTATTATTGTTATTATTATTATTATTATTAATAATAATAATGTCATTATTATTATTATTATTGTTATTCTTATTCTTATTCCTATTCTTCTTATTATTATTATTTATATTATTATTGTTATTAATATTATTAATATTGTTTTTCTTATTAATAATATTCTCATTCTTCGTTTTCTTCTTCTTCTTCTTCTTATTATTATTATTATTATTATTAATAATATTGTTTTTCTTCTTATTATTATTATTAATATTATTTTTTTATTATTGTTATTATTATTATTATTATTTTATTATTATTATTATTATTAATGTTATTATTATTATTATTATTATTATTATTATTATTGTTTTTCCTATTCTTATTATTAATATTATTATTATTATTATTATTATTATTATTGTTTTTCCTATTCTTATTATTAATATTATTATTATTATTAATAATAATAATAATGTTATTATTATTATTATTATTATTATTATTATTATTATTATTATTATTATTATTATTGTTTTTCTTATTCTTATTATTAATATTATTATTATTATTATTATTATTAATGTTATTATTATTATTATTATTATTATTATAAATGTTATTATTATTATTATTATTATTATTATTATTATTATTATTATTATTATTATTATTATTATTAACTCCAAATGTATCCTTTAAAACATAACTTCAGGAATCAAAATACTTCCTAGGGCCCTTGATGTGACTCAACAAAACTAGAGCGCTTCCATTATAAATCACTGGTGCTGAAAGCAGGTGACAGAGCAGAACAGCACTAAACTAGAGCGCCCACACTATCATCACTGAAGGTTAGAGAGAGAGAGAAACACGCAATGCCAAAAAACTAGAGCGCTTCCCTTAAAATGCACCGCTTCTCACGGGACGCTACGTGGGACTACCCAGAAGCCTTTTGGGTAAAGCTAGTTGAAGCCATCTCAGCACTATCTACTGCATCACTCTAAAAGCCCTATTAAAGAGAGAAAACCGCAGTCGCAAAATTCCCTTTTAATGTCCAACATGACAGAATTAGTGCAGCCGCTTAATAATAGTCTCAGCAATGCAACGCAACTAGAACAGCGGCGTTAAACACACACGGCTAGAACGGCTCAGGTTTTTAACTTCATTGGTTTACAGCTGACGTGTCGCAGCCGAGTACTGAAGCGTTAAACTCAGCCTTGTGATGATACTGAAGGTAATTCTGCTTCTTCTCTGGGACGGAGAGAGCGATAAGCAGCGGCTCATAATAGCGTTCTCATCTCTGCTCTCTTGGAGATGAGCCCGGACATAAATACAGGTAAAAAAAAAACGAAAGCTGGAATAATGGGCCGAGCCTTATCTCCAGGGGTGTTTTTTATTGGCTGCTCTGTGAGCGTCTAATCATCTGCTGCGTCAGGACACTGGGACACACAGAGACGTCCGATAAAGCACTAATGGAGTCGCTAGATTAACATACACGAGAGCCAGCCACAATTACAGCTTTGTCTTTTTTAACGCTGCTTCAGAAGGCAATGGTCAGTGAGTTGCTGTTTAGTCTAACTCATTGGAATGATACAAAAATATTCGCATGATAAGAAATTTAAAGGGTACCCCATCTTACAAGATGTAAAATAAGTCTCTGATGTCCCCAAAGTGTGTATGTGAAGTCTCACCTCAAAATATTACACAAATAATGCTTTACAACTCTTTGAAATTGCCCCCTTTTAGGCTTTAATCCAAATGGTGTTGTTTTGGTGACTGTCGCTTTAAATTCAAATGAGATTGATTTCAAAAGAGGGTGGAGCTATCACCATAGAAGGTCGTCTAAAGTTCAGATGTGCATCCTAAAACTCAACACATTCATAATTCCTCTTAGTCGCTGACATTGTCTTCAGCAGGTAAGACATTAAAACTCGACGGCTGCTTCTCACTCAGGGCTGTTTATGCTAATGAAGGAGAGATCATCACTAATGGGCGGAGCTTTCACTCTCTGATGACGTACAAAAGGAGAATGTCAATCACAGTGTTTCTGCAGAGTGTTCTTATCAAGTCTGATTATAAAAAATGCAATTAATTAATGTTTATCCCTAGAGGCTGGTTATATTCACACACTATTGCCACACAACTGTGTTTAAACCCCTTATAAAAGTGATTATTGCATAATGGGTCCCTTTAAGAAGTGTCTTCTGTTTACCAAGGCCATTTATTTAACAGAAAAGTAGTACTGTGAAAAATTACTGTGATGTTTAAGCATCTACTAGAGTGCATTTTAAAATGTAATTCCTTCTTGTAAAGCAAAGTTGAATATTCAACAAGTCTTTTATATAAATCTTCTATAAATGTCTTATTAGATTAGATCAAATCAATGAATCCTTGATTAACAAAAGCATAATTTCTTCTTATTATTAAAAAAACCTTTTGAAAAGTAGTACATCAATAGCTGAAAAGCCCTCAAATGAAGAGAATTCATTAAAGCAGAGCATTTCAAAGATTTCAGGTGGAATAAGATCCAACCTGAACACCCAAACGCCAAGTGTTACAAAATACACCAGAATCGAACACACATCATATTCTATTAAACTCGTTCTCTCTAGCATATGTTATTCTAGCAACACACATTTTTAATCAAACTTTAAAAGTGGGTAGGTTTTCAATAAATACATTTATACAAAAGTTCTGTCTGTTTCTTGAATCTGATTGGCTGATAGCCATGAGATATTCTGCAATATCAGACTACCTACAGCCTCCTCACCCTTCTGTATTACTCTGCCCACATAGAGTGACAGCAGATCAACAAACTTACTACAGATTGACAATTATTGCAGCTGTTGGACAACATAATGTACATCTGAGGCTTTTTTGGGGGTAATGTAGTTGTTTAGATTGCATCGATGCAGTTTATTTATAAGGATAGTGCCTATTTTAAATATTTATCATTTCTGAGAGACAGCCTGTCATTGAGCAGAGCAAAGAAAAGTTGACGTTCCACCACAAGATGGCAACAGAGACTGCATAATAAGCCCTTAGAGGAGAAAAGATTGCTGAATTTTAATCTACAGCTACTCAAAACATTATACAATTAGTGCTGTATTTATACCACAGAAATCTGGTAGTGTTTACTTTGCTTTTGCTTTTTCGAGGTTAATTACTGCGATCTCCTGATTGTAACAGAAATACTGGGAAATCTTTGTAGACTGAGATGGCATTTCATGCCGTTCAGCCTTATAATCTTAATCTTTTGTCATCACTTTAGACATTACGCTAGAGAATCATTCAAATACTAGCTCTAAAGTGACATTGGTGAAGTAGCAGCGGTTTCTGCTGCAGATATGAATGAACAGCGGAAGAAAGTAGTTCCTAGGATTTTTAGACTGTCTGTGTTTTATTTTCTACCTATTTTGATAATACACTCATAGCAGAACGATTTGGCTGTATATCGTCCCTGGTCGATATACAGCCATATCACAATGCTACTGATGTGATACTGCTCATATATATATATATATATATATATATATATATATATATATATATATATATATATATATATATATATATATATATATATATATATATATATATATAAAAGGGGACAAAAATATTTTTTCTCAAAGACTACATCTGGATCAGTGGTGTGTTTCTGAAAACCAGCGTTAGCCAACTAAGGTCGCAAGTTTTGTCATTACAAACATAGTTTGTTAATTTGGCATTTCCCAAATCTGTCGTTCCAACGAACATTTGCAAATTGTGTTGCAAACTTGTACGCCTGCAACTACAGTACATCTCTACGCTGTAGCTAGAAACATAGTTCCTGGCTGCGTTCTTTTCCTAGTTATTCCCCCATGCCCTATTCTTTTCCAACATTCCAACATTTACACTTGGAATGAGACTTGGAACATTTTTGCCATTTTAAACGTAGCCGTGAATCATGGTGAACACTACAAACAACCTCACAAAACCTTACTGTCCTAATTAAATAATTAAAAATCAAGGTATGATCATATTTTATTTTGGTTTTTATATAAGCCACTTCTAATACCAAATGATCAACTAGAAATCAAGTAATTATTTGTTGTTCCTAAAACTTGGATAGGCGACAAGACTTTGTCAGGTAGTGTAGGTGACCTATGATTTAAAAGCAGAATCTACGTCTCCAAATCTTATGAAAACAAAAATATATAGGATATGGTTAATAGTTTTAATATATAGTAGGCTATTTATTAAGAAATGAATCTGTGCTTTAATGACATACGCTAGAACATTTCTACAGTGGTTTGAAAGTTGTAAAAGTAAACCAAAAACTAGCCTATTTAAAAATAATAAATATAAAAAATAATATAGAAATTTTTTAAATGTGTATGTGCATGTGAAACAATATAATTTGCACAAAAGAGGATTTTCTCTAAAGAAGTTGTTAGAGCAACGTTATGGACGTTATATGTTATAACCCTGCAGGCACAGGACGTCAACATGATGTGGCGACGTTGGATTTTGTTTGGAAATGAAAATCGTTTTGACGTCAGAACCCCTAAAAAAAAACAAATCAACCTAAAATCAACCAAGTATCAATGTCTAATCATGTTACACCTTGACGTTGTGTGGACGTTACCACTATGACATCTATCAGATGTTGGATTTTGGTCACTTTCCAACACAACCTAAAATCAACCAAATATCAATGTAATTTCACGCCGTTATTGGCCGTCACATTTCATTCAGTGAAGTTACTGTAGGTTTTATATTCAGTTATGTGCTCTTAAATGTCTGATTATGTTAACTACTATGCTTCTGTCACTTTTTTCTGCTTCATTTGTTGCTTGTTTTTCTGTAGCAATTCTGCAAAAATATGCATATGAAAATCTTTCCAATGGCAAGGAGTTAGTACTAGTAACCCTGTACTGAAATAAATCTTGCACGCTATCCATTGGCACACAAACCCAACGACAGTAGCACCTATTAAAAGTTTTGCAAAGCCTATATTTATTTCTCATTTGGAGCCATTTAGCCTACATTAAAACTTCAAACCGCTCCGGCCTGTTTTGCAGCACTTGAACTGCTCTGTCGGCTTTCATTATCGATGTAATGCTCAAACCTGAGCTTTGAATCAATGTTTCTGAGTCAAGAACAAACCTCTCTTTAAGCTTGCCGACAGCAGTTCATGCTCACTGACATTAAAGGCAAACAGAAACATATTCTGAATGCAAAGAAATTAGTCGTGAGCACTTGCAGAGAGACTTTTTCAGTGGACCTGCACATGTGTGAGATTCCTGACACATGCTGGGTTCACACCAAATGTAAACTGAACTATTCACATAAGTAGATTATATACACTACCTGACAAAAGTCTTGTCGTCGATCCCAGTTGTGAGAGCAACAAATAATAACTTGACTTCCAGTTGATCATTTGGAAAAGAGGCAGAAGCTGGATTTTTCTGCTGAATCATCTGTTGAACTGCATCCCAAATACTGCAGAAGACCTACTGGAACCCACATGGACCCAAGATTGTCACAGATATCAGTCAAGTTTGATGTAGGAAAAATCATGATTTGGGGTTTCATTCAGTACGGGGGCGTGCGAGAGATCTGCAGAGTGGATGGCAACATCAACAGCCTGAGGTATCAAGACATTTGTGCTGCCCATTACATTACAAACCACAGGAGAGGGCAAATTCTTCAGCAGGTTAGCGCTCCTTCTCATACTTCAGCCTCTACATCAAAGATCCTGAAAGCAAAGAAGGACAAGGTGTTCCAGGTATGGCCAGCCCAGCCACCAGACATGAACATTATTGAGCATGTCTGGGGTAAGATGAAGCAGGAGGCATTGAAGACGAATTCAAAGAATCTTGATGAACTCTAGGAGTCCTGCAGGAACGCTTTCCTTGCCATTCCAGATGACTTTATTAATCAGTGATTTGAGTCATTGCAGAGATGTATGGATGCAGTCCTCCAAGCTCATGATGGAGTCAGACACAATATTCATTCTGTTTCCACTGCAGCATGACTTTAGAATCTATAATGGACATTATTTCTGTTCAGTGACAAGACTTTATTCTAAGTAAAGTCAGATCTTACTGTCCTGATGAAATAATTACAAATCAAGGCATGATCATATTTTATTTTGGTAAAGTAAGTGTAATCTGGAGGCCTTTGCCTTCCATATAAGCCACTTCTGATACCAAATGATCAACTAGAAGTCAAGTTATTATTTGTTGTTCCTAAAACCTGAATAGGCGACAAGACTTTTGTAGTGTACAAAGTGTGATCGTGCAAATAGAGGTGAATTCATGTGGCGTGAATTTAACTTAAGCAGAAAATTAGCATGAGGTGGAAAGTATTTTAGAGTGATGCAATGCAACCAGCTCTGTTTACATCATATAATTCAGGGGTTCTCAACCTTTTTCACTTCAGGACCCACTTCTTTCTGATCAACTTTTGAAGGCCCACCTGTCTGACAAATTCTCTAAAATGTTTGTATAAAATGCTCATTTAAACATTTATTTATTAACAAATAATGTATCACAGTATGTTATATTATTATAACAAATATAGATTTGCTGTGCCTTCTATTATTTTCTATTTTCAGAATTTAATTTAAAAAATTATTTTATTTAAATTTAATTATATTATATAATTTATAATATATAAATCATTTTACCAATATATATATATATATATATATATATATATATATATATATATATATATATATATATATATTATTCCAAAATATACAAACAAATGTAAAATACAGTAGAACACCCTAAATCTGTTGAAATGTGTTGATCTGATGGCGGTTGAGTTTGCTGCTGGATATTATTGGGAGATCGCTGACAGGAACAGTGAACATCTCCCAGAGCGCGTCTGAAGCTCATATGTAAGTTTATTTCTATGGGAGAAGCACCATTGAGCCTCACTAGATCCTTCTGTATAGGCGCGCATCCATTATAAAACACTCACAGTACATGATAGGACATTAATTTGACTATGCGGATATATTAAATAGTTCACACAAAAATACACAAAGAGAGACTTTCACTTTCACTTCACGCATAGTTCGTGAATGAAGAGACTTCCGTGTACTAGTTGCAGACGCTATCATCAGGCTGTTTTCGCACCGAGTTTGAAGTCATCAGTAAGAGAACAGGAGAAAGTGCATTACTTTGATCATTTTAATATAGCTTACTTTTAAGCTATCTCGCAGCCCACCTGCAAGATCGCTGAGGCCCACTAGTGAGCCACAGCCCACCGGTTGAGAATCCCTGATATAATTGACTATGATTCAAGTATAGTGTCATCAGATTCTAAATTAAGTTAAATGCACTACCAGTTTTTGCATTTTCACATCCACACACACTGGAGATCTTGTGCTCGGAGCCATCGTGAATAATCAACAGATGCATATCTGACACTGATTCATCAGCTTTGTCTCTCTCTCTCCTCCTTTTTCTCATTGGGCTCACTATCTGTCATATTCCGCAGGTCTCTGCTGAGATGGGAAAAACTCTGACGTTGCCATGGACACCTGGAAGAGAGTTGGGCACTCAGAATTCTTCTGGTGTCTGATGGGCAGCGTTTAGTTCAAATCCTCCAGAGGAGAGATGTGTGTGTAAGTGCTTGGTACAAAATTACATTTTTGACTCACCTGTCAAGGGTGGGTGATTTTTATTTATTTATTTATTTTTGACCAATGCAACATTTAGCCATATTTCATTCTTAAATGCACATTTTACCGTCTCTGGCAGTTTTTTTTCTTGGTGTGTATGTCACACATCTCGTCATTCACACCTGCAGAAAGCACTCACACACACATCTGTGCTCCTGCATTTCATATTTTGGCTTTTAGCTACCAATAAGACTTGAGCGCTTTCAAACGTGCACAGAATTGAACTGATTTTCATTCAGGAGCAGTGGGAAAACAAATTGAAACTGTGCAGATTTCATCTGTGGCTGATTATATACCAGTCAAAGACATGTTGCATTAAACGCTTTACAAGTCTAGCTATAACAGCATCACCTTAATAAATGACATGCTTTACCAGGCAAGCTTTATAACCTGGGGGAGGCTGTTAGTGCTGCTGGAGGCACTGAGCTAGTGATGGTTAGTAAAAATCTTGGTGACCAATGGATATCAAACACGAGACGAGCCATTTTTTACTTGCCTTCTCTATTTCAAGGCATAAACAGTGAATATAAATAGACATACAGGTAAATGTTCACTTCAAGGAAGACCAGACTGCTGGCATGATCTTATTGCGATCGCTTATGTGAGTTATTACAGGCTCATAATCACCACATCATCTAATCGGCAAGGCGCATTGACATCATTTTCTATATTGGACTCATGCCGATGTTAACATTTCAAGCCATTATCGGCCGATTTATTAGAAATTCCAATATTATTGTGCATGCCTGATTTTAAAGCCAGTTTAAACTGCTGATATACAATGCTCTCAGCGCGCGCACACACACACAATGCTCAACTGTCAGTCTGTAGAGTATTAAACTTCTTTCCCTCAGCTGTCAAAACTCCATAAGGTTATTTGAAAAAGCACAAACACACATACACGCACATACACACACACACACACACACAGAGTCACATAATGCTGCATTAATTGTATTCACAAAGTGTATTAGTATGGAAATGAACTAAACTCACTATTAATGCAAATCAACAATGGCCAGTGCTGAAGAGAATCCTGAAAATGTATTATAAAAGTAGCATTACTTGCCAAAAAATGCCGGAATATCTGTCAAAATATGATTTAAATGCTACTCAAAGTAGGAGGAAAAAGTAGCTCTTCTAAAAGTAGTGAGTATTACACTGTGAAAATGATTCCACCTTATACCTTGCAAATTTAATTAAAAAATAGTTTACATCAGTGGCATTTTCTTTTAAAGGTGTTTGTTTCTAAGATGACTTTAAATTATTTGCCATTCATGGATTACAAATGTAAAATATAAGATTAATCTAATGAGAACACATTACATTAATATACGCAGCTTCAATAAACCCACATAAAGCAGGTTGATGCAATCACTTGGGAATTGTAATTTGTGCAACCTAATATATATATATATTTAATTAAAAAGTGTCAAAAATTCAGCTGTCCACATGTTAACACTTTGGTTATGGACATTGAACCCTAAATAGCAAGCTAGGTGCTCATGCAGCACTGATAGAATACATGCAGTTTGCGCATTTGTGTGGAAACGTAACATTCTGTAGTGCATTTAGCGATTGTTTAAGAGGCTTACACTTTAATCTTCTCATCGTGCAGTCTAAACAGTCTCTCTGTCGTTGTGTGTAATGATTTAACATCTTCTTGGACACTTTTAATGCTTCAACATACATGTTTGCTGCATTTAAAGCATTTGTGTCTTCAGGACAGTCTGTCTGATGAGATTTTTCTCTACATGATTAGATTTTATTCCATGGTTTCTGCTACATTCATTCTTCCACCAAAATTCATCCCGCCACAGCTACATTACAGCTTCTCATTCAAAACGTTCAGCCTTTTTTTTTTAAATAGCAGGTTATAATCGCACCAAAACGTATTAAAAGGTAAGTGAATTAAAACAGCGTGAACTTTTCTGTAATCGTAGCACTGCGTTATTTGTTTAACCCTTTAAGGTGACATGCAGACTGACTGACTGACAGGTGCGTGATGTATGAGGCCAGCAAACACGACGTAGCTTTCAGTTATGATGAACACAGACTCCATAATTATATTTTATTTATAGATAAAGGTCTATGGGTCTGCATACAATGACTTTATCTTGCTGGAGTTTATAACTGTTTCACTTTACTTCAGGACGCATTAATGCTGCTCTGTAGATCTGTTGGAGACATTCATAAATATTTCTAGCAAATCTAACAAATGTTGGAGACATACTCGTTACATAATCGCACTAAATCAAAGTTTATTTGAGAGCGCACAAGAAAATCTGCACTTGAGCAGAGTATATTTGAGGGCGAGCAAGAACTTTGTGCACGAACAGAGGAAATCGGAACTTGAGCATAGAGATTCACTTGCTCATATTACATGAATGCGATCTCGACTTGTAATACTGCGCTCATGACATAGATCTGTGTAAAAAGCCCAACAGAGTCTGCCGCCACAGCTGGAAAAAATCCTAGAGGAAACACTGTATTCTACTTAGCCAATCATAGTGAACAGGAGAAAATAAACGTATAATGACTGCAGGTTGAAAGAAAAAAGTGCTTTAAAAGTCGCACTAAATTTGAACTCAAATAAAAGTACACATTTTTAAAATTAATTAATAACAGTATACATTTTAAACTACTACATTTTTAAAACTACACAGTTACATTACATTACTATCCGCACCTATAATAACCAAAAGAAAGCAGGTTCATGTATTCACATGCAAACAGTAATCTGTGTAACCTAGAAATATATATATATACATATACACATATATATGTATATATATATATATATAACAAAAATCTAGCTGTCAAGAAGTTAAAACTTTGGTTATGCACACTGAACCCTGATTAATAAACTATGAGTGTCCAGCAGGTGAGGTAGGAAAATATGTATATATAGATGTATATATGTGTGTGTGTGTGTGTGTGTGTGTGTGTGTGTGTGTGTGTGTGTGAGTATATATATATATATATATATATATATATATATATATATATATATATATATATATATATATATATATATATATATATATATTTATTTATTTATTAAAAAGTGTCAACAAAAATCTAGCTGTCAAGAAGTTAAAACTTTGGTTATGCACACTGAACCCTGATTAATAAACTATGAGTGTCCAGCAGGTGAGGTAGGAAACCAAGCTCGATAGAATACATGTAGTTTGTGAATTTGTGTGAAAACGTAACATTCTGTAGTAGATTTAATGATTGTTTAAGGCCATGAGGTGATTTCAGTCATACAGTAGACTTTAATTTTCTCATCGTGCAGTCTAAACAGTTTCTCTGTCATTGTGTGTAATGATTTAACATCTTACTGGACACTTTTAATGCTTCAACAAACATGTTTGCTGCATTTAAAGCATCCATGTCTTGAGGACAGTCGGTCTGATTTGATTTGATTTGACTGGATGGGAATTACTGGATTTTATTCTACTTATACAGTCACCATAGACAAGAAATAATATAATGGCTTCCTCGGAAATCACCTACTACTCAGTAGGTACTGCTTTTGAATTTAAATGTAGTACTTGGCTGTAAGAAAAGTATGTTCTATACAGTATGAATGTAAGCAGTATGAATGGAACTCGGACGTACTACATCTGTTATTTTGTCATGGTCACGTGATCTACCTACGTCAGTTGCGTCGCTTTACTCCCATTCATAAATTCTCTCGCGGTGCATCATGAGAGGGTGTAGTGTCCATCGGATGTGCACTTCAGAATCTCACCTAAAGTAGTAGGTCACCCATGTACTTCTCGCATACTGTTTTTCAAATTCCATGAATTCGGACAAAGTACTTGTTTCACATACTGTTTTTAGAGTACTATATAGTATGGAAGTATGCTATTTCGAACGCAGCCAGTGACTGCAGGTTGAAAGAAAATAATAATTTTAAACTACTACATCTTTAAAACTACTCAGTTACAGTAATTCGAGTATTTGTAATCCGTTATTTTACACCACTGACGATGCCTCAAACCCTCAGCCATGTCTTGGGCAGGAATTATTCAAATTAAGGATTTTGTGCCGACTACATTCTCAGGAGAAAGCTGAAGTTCTATAAAGCGTAATAGGAGCACTTTAAATGATTCCACTTGGTAGTGCACTTGTCGAGCAGCAGTAGCCAGATCCACTTTAATCCACATCTGCTGCTGAGCGAGTGTTAATTCTGGAGCTCCAGTCTTGATCTGTCCAGATGAACGGTCAGCGTGACCTGTAACACTCTCCACTTTCTATTCATTAGAGCTCTTTAATGACCAGATGATACTGAAATTACCCAAATTCATCAGTGCCGGAGCTGGTGCCACTGTCCTCCAGACTCCTGACACAGGTGATTTAGCTGTTTAGAGGTCCCGTGGAGTGCTTTAAAATGTGCCTTTTTTATTAGAAAGCTGAGGAAATCTCAACTAAAATATGAAGGCATACACTAGCTCCTTCCCTTTATAAACAACAGTCGAAAGCATGTTGTTTTTAACACAACTCTGTCAGTGAGCGTTTCAGGTCAAGCGCATCAAATGAAAAGCAAATGAGAAGAGCCTTGACGAGGAGGGAGGGGCATGTCAGATACCAGAGAGCATTTGATTGGTCAGAAGATTTGATGTGAAACAATGTAATTAATTTAGGCAGAAGTGAGAAACTACAAACTTTTAATGTTTATATCAAGTTTGTCTTTTAAATGCTAATTTTGTCACTGTTTTGGAGCACACTAGCTTATAGATATCCTTAAAACTAACATACTTATACTAACATCTAAAAAAACGTATTTTAATTTCACAGGATCTTTGAACAGCTGTGCAAGAAACTGCTTTCCCAGTGAGAGTTTGACTTCAGTACACTGAAAAAAATGGTTCATTGGATTTACTCTTTTTTTAAGGTACGTGGTTGCAAACAATTTAGATGGGCTGCTTTTAAACAATCAATTAAAATTATAATATAAGTAAGTAGCATGTTCTTAGCATAGTTCTAGTATGAATTAGCACATTGCTAGCATGTTTCTAGTATAAACTAGCATGTTGTTAGCATGATTTTAGTATGAATTAGTATGTTGCTAGTATGCTCATAACTGCCAACTCTCACACATTGGGATTGAGAGTCATAAAATTGATAGTACTCTCACGCTCTCACCACACATCTATTTTCCCACGCAGAAAAATCATCTCCGTGAAATATTTTTATGTTATAATAAAGATGGTTTTAAAGGCCTTTTCATTATATAAAGATGTTATTTAATGTAATCAAAATCAAACTGATGTATGCTTGCAGAAAACATACCCCTACTCCTCTCGCACTGCTCCTGCTTGACGCTGACGCGCTGCTTGCGTTCCTGCTCTGGGTTTGAATCCCAGTTGTAAACATACACGCCAAAAGAATATGCGCTGCTCACGCGTCGATCATGCGTTGTGTTGTATTGTGCCGAGAAATGCACCGATGCTGTAAAATACACCCTTTTTATAGACTTTCATTAGGGTTCTCAGTCTACATTTCAAAAAAACCCATAATTGATTAAAACGTAATATGATTATTATGTTGAAGGATAAAGCAAAAACAATGTGTGAAACACATTTTAAAACATACTTGGTTTACAAATAAATGTTAAAAAAAAAAAATCTGACTGTAGTGTAGAAAATTAGACTTTATGGCGGGTTTTAAAACATTTACATGGAAAACATAAAATTGTTGTAGTCCATTGCAAACCACACATTAAACTATTCATTTTACTTAATCTCATCTGTATTGTATTTATAGTACTTATAGTACATAATTATATATATCTATGTTAATATGTTCCTAGTATGGATTAGTAAATTGTTAGTATGGATTGTAATGTCGTTAGTATGTTTCTAGTATGGATTAGTAAATTGTCAGTATGGATTGTTAAGTCATTAGTATGTTTCTGGTATGGATTAGTAAATTGTTAGTATGGATTGTTAAGTCGTTAGTATGTTTCTAGTATGGATTAGCAAAGTGTCAGTATGGATTGTAATGTCATTAGTATGTTTCTAGTATGGATTAGTAAATTGTTAGTATGGATTGTTAAGTCGTTAGTATGTTTCTAGTATGGATTAGCAAAGTGTCAGTATGGATTGTTATGTCATTAGTATGTTTCTAGTATGGATTAGTAAACTGTTAGTATGGATTGTAATGTCGTTAGTATGTTTCTAATATGGATTAGTAAATTGTTAGTATGGATTGTTATGTCGTTAGTATGTTTCTAGTATGGATTAGTAAATTGTTAGTATGGATTGTTATGTCAGTATGTTTCTAGTATGGATTAGTAAATTGTCAGTATGGATTGTTAAGTCGTTAGTATGTTTCTGGTATGGACTAGTAAAGTGTTAGTATGGATTGTAATGTCGTTAGTATGTTTCTAGTATGGATTAGTAAAGTGTTAGTATGTTTCTAGTATGGATTAGTAAATTGTTAGTATGGATTGTAATGTCGTTAGTATGTTTCTAGTGAGGATTAGTAAATTGTTAATATGGATAGTTATGTCGTTAGTATGTTTCTAGTATGGATTAGTAAATTGTCAGTATGGATTGTTAAGTCGTTAGTATGTTTCTAGTATGGATTAGTAAATTGTTAGTATGGATTGTTATGTCAGTATGTTTCTAGTATGGATTAGTAAATTGTCAGTATGGATTGTTATGTCGTTAGTATGTTTCTAGTATGGATTAGTAAATTGTCAGTATGGATTGTTATGTCGTTAGTATGTTTCTAGTATGGATTAGTAAATTGTCAGTATGGATTGTTAAGTCGTTAGTATGTTTCTGGTATGGATTAGTAAAGTGTTAGTATGGATTGTAATGTCGTTAGTATGTTTCTAGTATGGATCAGTAAATTGTTAGTATGGATAGTTATGTCGTTAGTATGTTTCTAGTATGGATTAGTAAATTGTTAGTATGGATTGTAATGTCGTTAGTATGTTTCTAGTATGGATTAGTAAAGTGTTAGTATGGATTGTAATGTCGTTAGTATGTTTCTAATATGGATTAGTAAGTTGTTAGTATGGATTGTTATGTCGTTAGTATGTTTCTAGTATGGATTAGTAAATTGTTAGTATGGATTGTTATGTCAGTATGTTTCTAGTATGGATTAGTAAATTGTTAGTATGGATTGTAATGTCGTTAGTATGTTTCTAGTATGGATTAGTAAATTGTTAGTATGGACTGTTATGTCAGTATGTTTCTAGTATGGATTAGTAAATTGTTAGTATGGATTGTAATGTCGTTAGTATGTTTATAGTATGGATTAGTAAATTGTTAGTATGGATAGTTATGTCATTAGTATGTTTCTAGTATGGATTAGTAAATTGTTAGTATGGATTGTAATGTCGTTAGTATGTTTCTAGTATGGATTAGTAAAGTGTTAGTATGGATTGTAATGTCGTTAGTATGTTTCTAGTATGGATTAGTAAATTGTTAGTATGGATTGTAATGTCGTTAGTATGTTTCTAGTATGGATTAGTAAATTGTTAGTATGGATTGTTATGTCAGTATGTTTCTAGTATGGATTAGTAAATTGTTAGTATGGATTGTAATGTCGTTAGTATGTTTCTAGTATGGATTAGTAAAGTGTTAGTATGTTTCTAGTATGGATTAGTAAATTGTTAGTATGGATTGTAATGTCGTTAGTATGTTTCTAGTGAGGATTAGTAAATTGTTAATATGGATAGTTATGTCGTTAGTATGTTTCTAGTATGGATTAGTAAATTGTCAGTATGGATTGTTATGTCAGTATGTTTCTAGTATGGATTAGTAAATTGTCAGTATGGATTGTTAAGTCGTTAGTATGTTTCTAGTATGGATTAGTAAATTGTTAGTATGGATTGTTATGTCAGTATGTTTCTAGTATGGATTAGTAAATTGTCAGTATGGATTGTTATGTCGTTAGTATGTTTCTAGTATGGATTAGTAAATTGTCAGTATGGATTGTTATGTCGTTAGTATGTTTCTAGTATGGATTAGTAAATTGTCAGTATGGATTGTTAAGTCGTTAGTATGTTTCTGGTATGGATTAGTAAAGTGTTAGTATGGATTGTAATGTTGTTAGTATGTTTCTAGTATGGATTAGTAAATTGTTAGTATGGATTGTAATGTCGTTAATATGTTTCTAGTATGGATTAGTAAATTGTTAGTATGGATTGTAATGTTGT
>NC_079448.1:4103438-4110938 GCF_903798145.1 Danio aesculapii
GGACTCATTTGTTTTGTAATAGCCTAATCACTGGAGAACAACACATCTGCCACTATATGGAATACAACTCCCAGAAGTATTTGCACTCCCACACCAGTTCCTGATTCCCCCTGATTACACACGCACAGCTGGTAGCTCATCACGGACTAATTACTGGCACTGTAAAGACATTCACACATACTATTGACTGAGTCTTGTAAACAGTAAGTGAGCATTTCTAAGCATTTCCTTGTCATGTTTTGGCCTTTGCTTTGTTTTACTGTTTATGTTGTTTTGCTGCCTGTCGTGACAAATCGCCTGTACTCTGACTATGTTTTGGATTATCTACATGCTACTGTTTGTCCCTGTTTTGACCTTTTGTTTGCCTAACGACTCTCTTAATAAACTGCATTTGGATCTTCAACTCTGTTGCCCTCGACCGCAACTTTATAGATGCAATACTAGAATGCTTCACAAGCTGTTTCTGGCTACTCATTTTTATGGACATTTTGGATTATTGCAGAAAAAATGCTCAATGACAATGCCAATATGCAAATAAATTCTAGAAAATGTGCTCAAAAACATAATTAGTACAAATATAGGTAGGATAAACGTTTTATCTGATAAGAAAAATTTGTATAAACTACGACGGAAGCATGTTTACTGAATAATTTCAGCATATAAATCAAAAAGTCATGTGACTTATTTTTAAAAAAACGTTAGATCACAAAAAAATGTGTGTGATGGGATGTATTATTGGCAGCAGAGCAATCACATTGTAAAACATCTGTAATGTTGTTTTGATCATTTTAAAATCCCTCAGCCAAAGTCTGTCATCATGGTGGTTCAGTATTATTATTATTATTATATTATTACTACCTCCAGAATTGTCTTGAGCATCTTACGCCTTCAAAAGCCAACGCACGTTCATTGCATTTCGTCTTCGTATATTCTGAGGTGCAACTCATTTATCAAAAAAGTTGAAAAAACCCACAGTGGCTTTTCCTACTGCTGAAAACTACATTTTTATTTTTAATATTTGCCCCCAGTTTATCAGAAAGTGACGATTTTGCTCTCTTTGGGCTCTATTTTAATGATCTAGGCGCAAAGTCTAAAGCAAATGGTGCAAAAGGCGTGTCCGAATCCACTTTTGCTATTTTAAGGATGTAAAAACACATTCTGCACCCCCAGCGCATGGTCTAACAGGGTTGTGCTTATTCTCTTAATGAGTTATGAGTGTGTTTTGAGCATAACAGTTAAACAGACCATCTGCAGCGCGAGGATAAAGAATGAGCCTCCTCCATTCAGCCTCTTTACTTTACTTTTACTCTTTACTTTCATAATATAAGAAATATAATAAACAATACTACTAATAATAATAACAACATTATACAAATGCAAATTGCCACGAATAAACTGAAAAAAGCATGAAAATTATGGTTGCGCTGGTCTGAAAATATCAACAAATCACGCCATCCACATCTCGTGCCTTATTGCAGTGGGTGTATGATAGGACCCATTGGATGGAAATGCTACTTAATTTGCAAATGCTTTATGTGATATCCAGTTTTGCGCATTAATCTAATTTACATTTTGGACGGAAACACAGCTACTGAAGTCCAGTGGATTGCTGAATGATGTCATCCCTGTTAGTGTTTAATGAACTAGTTTCCCAGTCTAATGGTGTGATGGTGTCCAGGCTGTAATTGTGCAGGTGTGTGTTTGATATGAAAGCCCTGCGCTGCTGTAATAAATGCAGCATTTGAAAGGAGGCCGTGCAGCAGGAGCAACAGCGCCGTGTGTGTGGAGATTTTAATGAGTCGGGTAAAGAGTTGTGCTGAAAAACTGTGTGTCTGCGTGTGTGAGGGCAGGTATTTGTAAATCTGTGATCTTTGCCCCTCTGCTCTTGTAATGAGATGCAGTTGTTATCTTGATATTAAAGCTGTAGTGTAGATGTTTCATAGAGCAATAGGCATTCAAGGCCATGCATTGCAGCAATTATTAAACAGTTAAAGCAGTAGTTCCACTAAAACGCTCGCCTGTTATACTAAAGAAATAAAGTCATGTGAATGACTAAAACATTTATGCTTTACATAAAAAACACTATGGTACAGTCACTTGCTTGTTACATCATCAACAAATTGCAAACCATGCTACCTCCCAGATACATTAAGAAAAATAAGCAACCCAGGCTCATTCCGAAAACATAGTCCCGAGGACGTTTCTGGAGACCGCGAATTATGTAGCCGGAGGTACGCATGGCTGCATTTAGTTTAAGTGAACGCTGCGGGGCGGTGTGACGCCGTTCCTTTTAGCGCTCGCCAGCTGACCGCTTGCCTTCGTGTGGAGGGCTTTCCCGCTGCAACCAGTTTGTCCGGTTAGCTCATCCTGTGCGTCGGCGGACTCAATACGCAGAGAGGAGCTGACCATGACCATGACGACGACCAGGTTCGAGTCTGGGGAAGAACAGTTCCAGAAATCAGGTAAGACTAAAACAGAATCCAAGAAATAAAGCAAAGAGGTTCATAATAGGGTGAGAATGTGGTAAAATCCGAAAACGTGGTAAAATTATTATTTTTTTTAAATTGAATGAGAGCTTCTCCTTTTCCGGATGGCTTTTGTAAATCGTTGGTTGGGTTTAGGGCGGGGGGGGGGGGTGTCAATCAGTAAAATCGGTTGGGTTAGGGGAAGGAGGAGGGTGGGTCGGCCGGCCGATTAACCGGTTGCCTAGTCAATCATTTAGCCAGTCGGACAGACAGACGTTCGTTTGACAGCGGCCTCTGGTGGGTTCACGCGAGAACAGTGCGGGTGCGAACGGCACTCGCGGGAGACGTCCGAGAAGCCAAAAAGGCGTATGCGAAAACCAAAAACTGCAAAAATACGTACCTCCTGGGACGTATTTCGCGGTCTCCAGAAACATCCTCGGGACTACGTTTTCAGAATGAGCCTGGGTTGAAAATAAGTGTTGAACACATTACCATTTTCACATTATAGAAAAATATATTTCCAAAGGTGCTGCTGATTTGAAATGTTTACCAGATATCAGAAACCACATATTTCATACATACACAAAAAACAAAGCAAATAAAAAAATTGTGTAATAAAATTAAATGACACACGTACTGAACACATGAAGAAAGGGAGGCATAAAATGTATGAAAGGACCGGACAGCAGAATTCTCTCATGCGGTACAGGTGAACTGGGTAGGCTAAATTGTCCTTAGTGTATCATGTGAATGAGAGTGTATGGATGTTTCCCAGAGATGGGTTGCGGCTGGAAGGGCATCCGCTGCGTAAAACATGTGCTGGATAAGTTGGCGGTTCATTCCGCTGTGATGACCCCAGATTAATAAAGGGACTAAGCCAAAAAGAAAATGAATGATTTTTAATTTAGATAAATAATCATTTACTAACTCATTCTCATTTCTCAATGTAGATTTAAGATCTAAATCATCTTAAAAACCCACAACTAAATACAATTAATTTGTAAATAATGTGATACTTAGTTTAGACATCCAATAATTATAATTAAAGTATGAAAGTACAGTCATTAAGCACATTATACATTATACATAGTCAAGAATACAGCATTTGTATCTGCAGTTATAAACTGCTTACGAATGTCCGTTAATGTAGAGTTAATGCTTAACAGATAATGAATTCACTATTGCCTAATGCTTAATAAATGATTCATAGTGTGTAGTTATTATAAAGTGTTACCATAATCGGCTAAATCTAAGTGATACAGTATTATAAACTTCATTCTTTTCTGTAAAACTGCTTTAAAACAATGTGCATTGGCAAAAGCGGTCTCTAAATTTGCTGAAAACAATGGGTGGCTCTCTGTTTAAGGGGTGTTGTTATTCAGCACATGAAGTAAAGTTTACCATTAAAGCTCTCACATCTTCTATGCAGCCTCACATCACACATATTCAAATCTGCCACATAAAGATGTAAAACGCCAGGTTGGCCCTAAATGATGCCAAATGGCATCGGTTTGTGCATCTCATCGAGTTTAAATATTCATTTGCATACACATTTGCATGGATATGAATATGCATGCCTAAAAAGTGTGAATAAGATTTGGAGATTTACAACAGGGACTGTCCCTGCTCACAGATTGATGTCTGCATGAGTCACTTGCATACAAACACACATATGCTGTGTGATACTGTACAAAAAATGACATTGATAATTTTACCTACAAGTATTTTGATTGGATTTTATTATATCCAGTGGTGGAAAGACTACAAAATTAAATCATACTTAAGTTAAAGTACTATTACTTGATTTAAAACACTATATGTCTCAGAAGCACTACTAGGAATACATTATTAAAAATGTAGTGCAAGTAGAGTAAAAGTATCTGTTGTAAATATTACTCAAAGTATGAGTAAAAAGCAAACCTTTCAAACCTCAAGAGAAGTGAGTAGTGAGTATAGACTGATTTCACGCGGCTGCCATTTTAAACAGTGAAATCGAGGCTGCAGTGGGAAGAAACCTGGAAGTATCACCTGAGTCACACAGGAACGTTGTGTACCTGGCTGTATATCTTATCAGCGAAGAGAAAGTGACACACATTTATCATTTCACCGCCTTCCGAGTGACCCGAAGGTCTGTTCTGAATGGATGGTGAAAATAAAAAGAGATATTGGAGCTCATTTTCAGCTAAGTTAAGGGAAATTGCACTAGTTAGCTAACGTTTTCTTGGACGTGGAGTAAAAGTACCAATACAGCACTAAAGATGTACTCAACGCAGAGTAAAAGTAGACATTTTTAAAACTACTTAGTAAATTACAATTCCTGAGTAAAAAC
The DNA here is from genome assembly GCF_903798145.1 of Danio aesculapii. Classification (NCBI taxonomy): domain Eukaryota; kingdom Metazoa; phylum Chordata; class Actinopteri; order Cypriniformes; family Danionidae; genus Danio; species Danio aesculapii. The sequence goes on from NC_079448.1 coordinate 4,108,233, forward strand.
TACTCGATTACATTAGTATTTGTAATTTGATTACACTGATTATATCACCTACTGTACCACAACTATTGCGGTATTTTGTATTGCGATTGTATTCTCAGTTTATTTCAGGGTGTGTGTGACTGTGAAGACACTAGAGGTCATATTTATGTGTGTCACGCTGTCAGCTGTGGGATGTGTTGTGTTGCGAGAGTGAGAACTCTATTACCACACAGACACACACTCACACTCTTCACACTCACTCTGTGCCACTTGAGAGATGGAAGTAATTGTGAGTGCTGGAGAGCCGCAGACGCAGAGATGAGCCTCTTTCTCCTCCTCTATAAACTGAGAGTGATGACCTGTCTCTGCCTTCCATTTCAAAACAAACTCAGCAGTTCAGGCCCACCTGAGACCCCCTGCCCTGCTGTACTGCATGTGTGTGTGTGTGTGTGGGTTCAGAGTACGTCACACACACACGCACTGCTGCAGGACTCTCAACATTAAAGCCTTGTCACTTAAAGCAAAGTCTGTACTCTTCTGAAGCATTCATTCAATCGTTTTCCTTCAGCTTAGTCCATTATTTATGGGGGTTGCCACAGCGGAATGAACCACCAACTATTCCAGCATATGTTTTATGCAGCAGATGCCCTTCCAGCTGCAACCCAGTACTGGGAAACACCCATAAACATTTGCATTCACATAGTACAGTCAATTTTGTTTATTCAATTCACCTTTAACACATGTGTTTCAACTGTGGGGGAAACCGGAGCACCCAGAGGGAACCCACGCCAACATGGGGAGAACATGCAAACTCCACACAGAAATGCCAACTGGGCCAGCTGGGACTTGAACCAGCAACCTTCTTGCTGTGAGGTGACAGTGCTAACCACTGAGCCACCGTGCTTGAATACTGTTCATCACTCATTCATGTAACATTCTATCCCACAGTTCAGCGTTTTAACCGTTTAAACAAAGCATCTGAAAGGTTGTTGGAGTGTTTTACATGCAACTAAATCACTTTTGTTTCAAAATTTCACATTTAATTTAATGTTATTTGTTATTTCTTTGCAATTATTTCTGTAGATCACACCTTTTTGGCATTTTTTCATTTATTTATTATTTTGAATTCTGTGTTGAGCTGAAAAACATTTATGGTTTTGCTTGGAGAATGTACAATTTTGACAAAAATGCAGCTGGAAGGACATCCACGGCGTAAAACATTTGCTGAAATAGTTGGTGGTTCATTCCGTTATGGCGACCCCTGATAAATAGGGGCCTAAGCTGATGAAAAGTGAATGGATTAGAATTGTAACAATATTTATGCAAGTGTAACTGCAGTATAAATGCCTTCCTGTCATCGTTGAGCTGTGCATACACTGCATAAAGACATTTAAAAGCCATTTTATTAGCAACTTCAGCATCATCTCTACAGTTTAAAGGTTTTAATACTAAATTTTAATAATAAAGTCACTTGATAGGTGATAGGCCCACACAGAATCTGCGCGCAGATTTCCTTAGATTTTTAGCCCATCATTAATTCTGTTTATTTACTTGTGTAAATGTGTTTAAATTTATATTTATTCAGGTTTTTTTTAATTAATTTCAATAATATTATTGATTATTGTGAAAATATTCATCTGATTTATGTACAATGCAGTTTGTACAGTCATATTTTCTGTCTTTTAGTAGATATATTCTATGAGAGATTTGCTTTGTTTACCAAATAAAGTGGATCTAGTTGTATTTGCATAGTAAACATTAAATATAAGATAAAAAGGTATTACTTTTTATTTCATATATTAAGTTTAGTTATGATACTCCCAAAATCATTCGGCATAAATGATTTTCAACAATATTCTGTGCAGAAATAGCAGAAAATGTCCGCAGATTCTGTCTGGCCTTAGTAATAGCTCTATAATGTCAGGGGTTCAAGTGCATTCCATCGAAACCCTTTTGTTTTTATTCGAACTGGACTTCACCAGACTCGCAGATATTTGACAGAATAAAAAACATGCATATTTGACGTTTTTGGCGTTTATTTGCAATACTTTTTTCCTTTTATCATGCCAATTGTCACCCATTTTCGTCATACACAAATGCCCACCCTGTTCATATACCAACCCAGGCTCATTCTGATTATGTACCCTCATAAACACTACTGGAGAGCACCAAAAATGTCCCAGGAGATATGTTTTTTTGCAGTTTTAGTTTCCACGAATCCACTAGAGGCAGCTGTGTATGCTTTTTCAGATCTCAAATTTCTCTCATGAGTGCCATTCATGCCTGCTGTTCTCACATAAATCCAACAGAGGTCGCTGTCAACTGACCGACCGACCTATACCCCCCACCCATCTCCTTCCCTAAACTCAACCAATAGTGTTTTCAAAAACACTGATTGACCTGCACCCACCCACTTCCCTAAACCCAAGCTACAGTGTTTTGAAAAGCAATCCAGAATAAGAGAAGCTCTCGCGGCAGCCTGATTTTTACCATGTTTCCTGTTTTTACCACATTCCCACCCTGTTATTTACTTGTTTGTTTTCTTTTTTGACTTTTGTTTATGTCTTAACTGCTTTCTAGAACCGTTCTTCGCCAGACTCGAACCCCATCGTAACAGTCATCTCGGCTCAGTGTCTCAAATCCTCCAGCGTACAGGGTGAGCCATTGGACACGCTGGTAACAGCGGGAAAGCCTTCAATACGGAGGTTAGTGGTCAGCTGGTAAGCG
>NC_079448.1:4115938-4203438 GCF_903798145.1 Danio aesculapii
ATTAGCCACTAAACTGACCAAATGTAAAAAAGGAGGCGTGGCCCCAAACCATCCCTAAACACAACTGTCATTGGGAGATGAGCAAATCCTACTGAAATCTACAAATGAGATTGTACAAATTCATACTAATTAGCCACTAAAGCTAAAAGTTACAAACTGCAATGAGACGTCAATGGATTTAGAGATTATTTCAGCTTTTTTTTTTCGATTTTGCCAACAAAACCAATGAGGTGTTTGGAGCCTGAATGAATGTTTTTGATCAAATAATTTGAGAAAACTTTTAAAAGACACATTCATAAATGAATCACCCCTTTAGAATGATAAGAAACAAAACTCTCTGGTCTGATGAGACTAAAATCGAACTCTTTGGAGTTAATGAAAGGCGTTAAATTTGGAGAAAACCAGGCAGCGCTCATCAACAGGCTAATACCATCCCTACAGTGAAGCATGATGGTGGCAGCATCCTGCTGTTGGGATGTTTTTCAGCAGCAGGAACTAGAAGACTAGTTAGAATAGAGGTAAAGATGAATGCAGCGATGTATAGACACATGAAAACCTGCTTCAGAGTGCTCTTGACCTCAGATCGGGGTGACGATTCATCTTCCAGCAGGACAATGACCCAAAGCACACCACCAAAATATCAATGGAGTGGCTTCGCAACAACTCGGTGAATGTACTTGAGTGGTCCAGCCAAAGCCCAGACCTAAATCCTATTGAACATCTCTGGAGAGATCTGAAAATGGCTGTACACCGTCGCTTCCCATCCAACCTGATAGAGCTTGAGAGGTACTGCAAAGAGGAATGGGCAAAAATTCCCAAAGACAGGTGTGCCAAGCTTGTGGCATCATATTCTAAAAGATTTGAGGCTGTAATTGCTGCCAAAGGTGCATCAACAAAGTATTGAGCAAAGGCTGTGAATACTGATGTACATGTGATTTTTGACATTGTCATTATGGGGGCTTGTGTGTAGAATTTTGAGGAAATAAATAAATTTATTTCATTTTGGAATAAGGCTGTAACATAAAAAATATGGAAAAAGTGAAGCGCTATGAATACGTTCCGGATGTGCTGTATAATTAAAATATGGCAATGTCAGGTTTTTCTAAAATCGTACAGCTCTAGACATTATAGACTCTCAAACAACAAGATGAGAAATCATAGAAGAAATACGCTCGGCACTTACAGACTGAATATTTCAAAAGGAATTTGTCTGATTTATCAGAGTACATGATGAGCCTTACTAGCAACCATGTGTGTGTGGATCATTAATTTTGTGAGTCAGTTCCTTTCAGCAGGTGTAATGGGACACATCAGAGTGATGATGAATGACTGTGTCACCTGTGCGTGCGTGTGTGTGTGCTCTAAACATCCCCAAGCATTTATAGCCAACCTAACATGCATTAATGTCACATATTCGCATCTGTGAAGCCTTATAAAGCATTTCACACACAATCTTTGTCTTTATAGGTTTAATTTAGCTCCCCAAACTCAGCTTTTATTTCCGCTAATCACTCAATTAGCCAAACACACTGTCTAAATGCCCATAATGCATTGCAGCTAATGCGATTCCTGACTCATTTGGCTGTATTAATTACTGAGTGTAAATGATTATAGATGGAGAAACGATGAACATTATAATCGTTAAGGAGAATTAGACTTTTATTTTGTTGTCTGCAGGAAGATGGAGTGCCGGATGAATGGGTGTGCGCGTGTTTGTCGGGTTACTGTAATGGCTTTTATAAGACGAGCATACAGCAAGTGATGGAGGTGTCTAAAAAAGCAGATATTAAATGAAAAGGGAAAGCAGCAGCCTGCGTTCGACTGCAGGAGCAAGCCGAGAAAGAAAGCTGAGACGAAAGCGCAGATCAATCAATGACAAACCCAGAAAAACGACAGAGAAATACCCCTGAAATCTACAGACACAAGCCTGAGGGCTTCCCCTGCGTGCACACACACACACGTATTCACAGAAGAGCAAGCCGAGATGGAATCAGAAAATCAATTCTGCATTTTACCCGATTTTGGAAGAAAATCAAAGACTTATTTAAAAAAAATACAGAAATAAAATAATAAAACTGAAATCAAGAATGCTTTGTATTAGTTATTTCATATTTTATTAAATAAGTACCTTAAATTATACTGAAAACACAAGCTAATAAACGAGCCACATTTTACAAACATAAACATTTTATTGACAATGAAGAGTCGAGGTCCATTATTTTACCAGCTTGCCACGACTACACTGTAAAAAATGCTGGGTTCCACACAATTCCTTCATGTTCTCCCAACACAAATCCATTAAGTTGACTTAATAGTATTTACAATATAAGTGGATTCAATATAAAACAATTAATTAGTCCCCGAAAAAAAACCTAGGAATTGTGTTGGTTCAACTTGTTTGAAATATGCAGTCTGAATAAGCAGCAAAAGTCACTTTTTTAAGGTGTACACTCAAAAAATCACTTATTAGATGAACTCAATTTAATTGAGGGCAGGAGTTCCATCCAATAAATTTGTTTAGCACCAACTACAAAACAACTAATTACACAATTAAATGCAATTGAGTTGGTCCAACATGATTTCATCAAATAAAAGTTTAAACTTATTTGTGTTTTTGTTTAACTTAAACTCAAAGGTCTGATGATATCATGTGACGTACATTTTGAAGTCTCTTAGTTTTATTTGAAGCTATCATAAATTAACTTAGAGCCATTGTAAGCATGAAACTTGTGGAAACTTGCATTTTTTACAGTGTACACTGTACACTTTTGTTTTATCCCAACCCTTTTCGCAGTGCCATACTTCAAATAATTTTGCACGCTCGAACTCTAGTGTGACCATGGATTCAATCATTAACGCAATTGTGCAACCCAGGCTCATTCTGAAAACGTACCTCTACAGACGTTTCTGGAGACCGCGAAATACATCCCGGCGGCATGTTTTTCTGCAGTTTTTGTTTTCGCGAATCCACCAGAGGTCGCTGTGTACGCTTTTTGTGATCTCAAATTTCTCTTGCGAGTGCCATTCGCGCCTGCTGTTCTCGCGTAAACCCACCAGAGGCCGCTGTCAACTCACTTTTTGACAGACTTTCTGGCTGACTGAGCGAATGATCGGCTGACCCTGCCTCCCCCTTCCCTAAACCCAACCAACACGTTTCAAAAGCAATCCAAAAAAATAAAAGCCCTCGTCTGATTTTTTTTTTAACCACATTTTCAGATTTTTACCACATCCTCACCCTGTTATTTACTTGTTTATTCTGAAAACGTACCTCTACAGACGTTTCTGGAGGCTGCGAAATACGTCCCGGGGGCACGTTTTTCTGCAGTTTTTGTTTTCGCGAATCCACCTGAGGCCGCTGTCTACGCTATTCGAGGTCTCAAATTTCCCTCGCAAATGCCATTCGCGCCTGCTGTTCTCGCGTAAACCCCCCTAGAGGCCGCTATCGACTCACTTTTTGACAGACTTTCTGGCTAACTGAGCGAACGATCGGCTGACCCTGCCTCAACCTTCCCTAAACCCAACCAACACGTTTCAAAAGCAATCCAAAAAAATAAAAGCCCTCGTCTGATTTTTTTTTTTACCACATTTTCAGATTTTACCACATCCTCACCCTGTTATTTACTTGTTTATTCTGATAACGTACCTCTACAGGCGTTTCTGGGGGCCACGAAATAAGTCCCGGTGGCACGTTTTTCTGCAGTTTTTGTTTTCGCGAATGCACCAGAGGCCACTGTGTACGCTATTCAAGGTCTCAAATTTCCCTCGCAAATGCCATTCGCGCCGGCTGTTCTCGCGTAAACTCACCAGAGGCCGCTGTTGACTCACTTTTTGACTGACTTTTTGACTGACTGAGCGAACGATCGACTGACCCTGCCTCCCCCTTCCCTAAACCCAACCAACATGTTTCAAAAGCAATCCAAAAAAATAAAAGCCCTTGTCTGATTTTTTTTTACCACATTTTCAGATTTTACCACATCCTCACCCTGTTATTTACATGTTTGGTTTATTCTTTCGATTCTGTTTTTTTCTTACCTGCTTTCTGGAACTGCTCTTCACCGGACTCGAACCTCGTCTTCGTGGTCAACTCCTCATCTCATCTCAAGGCCAACTCTGCATCTCAAGTCCACCAACGTACATGACGCGCTAACAGGACAAACTGGTTGCAGCCAAAATGCCGTCCATACGGAGGTAAGCGGTCAGCTGGTAAGCGCGAAAAGGAACGGCGTCACACTTCCCTGTAGCGTTCGTTTACCTACGTAATTCGTGGTCTCCGGAAACATCTGTAGGGCTGCGTTTTCAGAACGAGCCAGTGTTGCATTTTACATTGTTAAACTAGCAAAAATGGACTCAGACATGGCCCTGAGTCTACCAGCATCATGCGCATGTGTTTAAAAGAGCCATACATGTCCATTTTAAATATTTTTTACAATAAATATCACTGATTTTAATGGCACGCCAGTATATCTGCAAAACTAATAATTAGAGGTAATCACTAAAGGAAAAGATCTTCAGAGAGGTACAGTACTGTGCATTAAAGCGAGCTCTTTTATCTCAAAGATCTAGAAAATTGCCTTTCTAGTGATATAAGCCCCTTAAAGTAAAACAGAAATGCCATTAACTCCATTAAGTTTCATAAGAGCAGCTTGGAGGAATGCATTATAGCAGTTGATGTAAACACCCACACCTGCTTCTCCACCCACAGACCATGAACCGCACGCTGCCCATCATCTATATACAGATAAACATCATATTAGGAACGCACACACACACAAACAAACACGCAAACAGAGTACGAGCATGTTGCTGCTATGAATGTGCGTTTGCTTAAGTCGCTTACATCCTGTGTTCTATGGAACAGGAGCAGACGTCTGATAACCAAGGACTTTCTGCATGTTAATACAATCAAGGAGGATTACCGCACACGCAAACTCAAGGGCAGGTGGAGAATGAATTCATGCCAACAGTCTGGATTAGTCTTGAGACATTCAGTGTTCAAATGAAAGGGGTCGTGCATGTGTGTATGTGTGCGTGCGCTCCACAAATGACCTGCAGCACACACACTGAGAGTAAAAATATCCAATTATACATAAGAAAATGGTTGGTTAAACTAGATCTTTGCACTGGATTTGAACAGAATGACTGTAAAATGCTGCTGATTTGCCTATATTTGTTCAATTCTCCAAATGCATTAATAAAAGAGTCTGGATGAATGAAGCAGGCTTTTGTAGTATGCTCTGGAGACCAGTTTTTGCGTCAACCGAAAATTTGTTATGTGCCGTGACACAAAGCTGTCATAACACAGACACTTATTATTCAGTAATAACATCAATTTGACGGCTGTGAACTTGTTGAACGGCACTTCAGCTTGATTTGGAATTAATGAATTGGACTGACTTGATCTGAATAATGACACTATCTAGCGAGCATTATTTTGGTGTTTAAAAGAAGTCTAATAGACGTCTGGGGCGGCACGGAGGCTCAGTGGTTAGCACTTTGGCCTCACAGCGAGAAGGTCGCTGGTTCGGGTCCCAGCTGGGTCAGTTGGCATTTCTGTGTGGAGTTTGCATGTTCTCCTCATTTCGGCGTGGGTTTCCTCTGGGTGCTCCGGTTTCCCCCACAGTCCAAACACATGCGCTATAGGTGAATTGGATGAACTAAATTGGCTGTATGAGTGTTTGTGTATGTCGGTTTCCCAGTACTGGGTTGTGGCTGAAAGGGCATCCACTGCGTAAAACATATGCTGGAATAGTTGGTGCTTCATTCGACTGTGGCAACCCTTGACAAATATCAAACTAAGCCAAAAGAAAATGAGTGAATGAATAATAGACACCTAATATTGACGGCTTGGCTACAGCAAGGCTAAATTTGGCCTTTCAGTGAAGATCTAATAAACATCTAAGAACAGACTGAAACTAGACATCAAATACATGTAATGAATGACTATACATGGAATTGTATAGGACTGATCTGTGTTTTTGATTCATTGTTTTGGGATATTCTTAAACATCTACAGCGAAAGCCCAAATTTAGCTTTGTTTTAGCCAAGTCGTCAATATTTCGATGTCTATATGACATCTATTAAACATAAAATTGTGTGGTGGGTATTCCCTCAGTGAAGCTGGTGTGTTGGACAATTTGGATTTAGAAAATGATCGAAATTTGCATTATTATTAGTGCTACTTTGCTTTTTAATGCTGTGAAGCAGCTTTAAAATAATCTAAATTTTATAAACCCCTACTATATTTTATAAAGCCCTGCTAAAATAAAGATGACTTGGCTGAATTGTGATTATACAATGTAATTGTACAGTTCAATTCAATTCAGTTCACCTTTATTTGTATAGCACTTATACTGATTGTGTCAAAGCAGCTTCACATAAAAGGTCATAGTAAATTGGAACAGTGTAGTTCAGTTTGTGGTGTTTAAGTTCAGTTTAGCTCAGTTCAGTGTGGTTCAAAAATTACTACTGAGAGTCCAAACACTGAAGAGCAAATCCAACGATGCGCAGCTCTACAGATCCCGAACCATGCAAGCCAGTTGGTGATGTCATACTGCCCTGTAGCATTCGTTTTAAAGACAGCCATACGTACCTGTGGCTACATAATTTACGCTCTCCAGAAATGTATACGGGGGTACATTTTCACATATTTGTACATTGGATCATTTTTTTTTACTTCTGCATGGTATTATTTGTAATATGTTTTAATATGTTGTCACTTATTGATGTAAATATATCAGAATGCTATAGGCTGTTTCCAATTAACCTATCAACATAAACAAAAACAAAAACTGCAAAGATGTCAAAAAGCTGCATCTGACATAGCATTCACTGAAAAAAAATGATTAATTGGATTTACTACATGTTTTTAAGGTAAGTGGTTGCAAACAATTTGGCCGCCTGGTTTTTACCACATTTTCAAATTTTACCACATTCTCACCCTGTTACTTACCTGTTTATTTAATTTTTTGCCTTCTGTTTTAATTTTACCTGCTTTCTGAAACCGTTCTTAGCCAGACTCGAACCCCATCATCGCGGTCAACGCAGCTGATGTACATGGTGAGCTACTGGGCAAACTGGTAATAGCAGAAAAGCCATCCACATGAATGTAAGTGGTCAGCTAGTAGCGCGAAATAGAACAGAAGCCGTTGGCGGCATCATACGCCCCGTAGAATTCGTTTTAAAGATGAAATGCAGCCACGCATTGCTCTTGCTACATTATTTGCGATCTCCAGAAACGTATATGGGTAAATTTTCACAATGAGCCAGTGTTGAATATAGAAAATGTATTGTAAGTGTTACTGTAAAAAAAAAAAAACAGCAATTCACAGACAGTACACTTTTTTAAAGTGAAAAACAAGCCATCTTAATTTACTGTGAAAAGCCAGGATATGTGTGTGAATGTGTGTGATCAATGCAAAAAAAAAAAAAAAAACGTCCTTACTTAGATTTTCTGTCTTATTTCTAGTCTAAATAACTCAAAATTCTTAAATCAAGAAGCATTTTCTAGACACGTAAAACATATTGGATGTTTTAAGAAATAATATGTCAAAATAAAGTGAGTTTCTCCTTAAAACAAAAAATAATTACAAAATAATAAGCTAAATAATCTTACGTCAAAAGAAAAAATAAGATTAGTCTGGTAGATTATTTTGCTTGTTTTAAGGAAAAACTCACTTAATTATGGCATATTTTCTCCTAAAGCAAGACAATATTTTTTGCTTGTCCAGAAAATACTTCTTGATTTAAGAATTTTCAGACATTTGGACTAGTAAGAGATTAAAAAAAAAATAATCTAAGTAAGAAAAGCTTTATTTGCAGTGTTTGAGCTTCTCTGCTGCACGCTGACAGTGATAATACCTAGTTATACACGAGATGACAGTTAACCTAAGCAGATTCTTACATGCTCTGCAGAAAGCCTGAGTGTAGAGCTGTGGGAGGTTTTCCGGGACATTGCGGTGCGTCTGATAAGCGGTTTCGAGTGGTTTTAAGTCAGTGTGTGGGTTGAAGGGTGTTCTGGGTCGTTCTGCACTGTCTCAAGTCTCTGTGATCTTCTGGTCTCAACGTGGCTAGGGTCTCTCCTTCAGTGGATGTCTGGAAGATTTGTCTCATGTTTTAGACTCCAGTGGTGAAAATAGTCCCTCTGATCCTCTGCTTTTCTATTGAAATATAGCAGTGCTATATTTGTGCTTTTGCAAGAGTCATTTTGCAATCACTTTATTAAATGTTGTCTATTGTTGACTTAAATATAGAATAAGAATGCTTTAGGCTGTTTCCAATTAACCTATCTACATTAACCAGACTGAATCAACATTAAAAGGCTGAATCTGACACGGCAAACTGTTTAACGCTGCTCAAAGAGGGCATATAACAATTACATGATATTAGATGAATAATTTAATACAAAGTATTATATACATAACACAACCTATACAAAGTAAGCCTGTATAAATATTAATATTATTTATTATTATTTGTATTATTTATGCTTTGTTATTTAATGTATTATTTATTTATTTGTTTGTTTTTTATTTATTTATCACTATTATTTATAATTATATTTCTTTGTATGTTACTGTTTCTAAGCATGTTTTATTTGTTGCCATAGTTAGTCATTATTTCCTAGATTATGCCCACCTGCTCCTTGTTTAGATGATCGGTTATTGTGATCGCCAGTGGTGTTTCTTTGCTGGAGATTACTTCCGGGTTTCCTAACAAACTACAACTCCCAGAACTCTTTGCACTCATTGACTCCTGCAACAGCTGACAACATATGTGCAGATCCACATTAGGGTTGCATAATTAATCGAAAAAAGATCGCAATCTCGATTTGACCCTACACACGATGTTAGTTTAGCTTTTCTACGAATCAGCCAATTATATTTTCAAGGTCAGGAGAGAAGCGCAAAGGCATTCACATTGTTTTATATACGTTGGACACCTACAAATGGTGTTAAAAGTGTCACATACTGTTTTTATAATGTATAATTCACCCAATGTCTTATATAATGTCATTTCTGTCTATAATAATGTCATTTCTGTCTTCATGTAATATGTACTCGTGGCAGCGAAATCACACATGAGCTGATGCACTGTTTGTTTACTACTGAGAGGACGCACATGTGCCCGCCAATGATGTCTACTTTAGCGAACAGAACCTGAATAGGCTGTGAATAACAGGTAATAAAGATGCAAATAATGTTCAGTTTGTTGCGAACTCAAAGTAGCGGGAGCCATGACATGAGCCGTCTGAGGTGGGCCGGTCTAAGGCTTGAAACTCCAGGGCTGAAAAGGAGTCCCACTCCAGCCCTGGTTCCGTTAGTAAAAACAAAACCAAAAACTGTGTTTCAGTCCATTTCTGATGCAATGTGTGCAGATCTGAATGCAATGCAATCAATTTGATATTCCTTGTTAATCATGAGTTTTAATTGTGACTGTGTATTCTTTGCCACCTTATCTTAAATTGCTCTGATATGAAAATTTTCATCCAACACTGGTCTGATTATAAAGTGCCTGAACACTGTAGCACACACTATACACTCAGAAATAAAGGTACGCGAGCTGTCACTGGGGTGGTACCTTTTCAAATGATACACATTTGCACCTGAAGGGTCCATATTGGTACCCCCAAAGGTAAATATTAGTATCTAAAAATTAAGAGGAACGCTTTTGTACTTTTTAGGTACTAACATGTACCCTTGAGGTATTAATATGGGCCTTTTAGGTACAACATTGTACCTTTTGAAAAGGTACCACCCCAGAGACAGCTCGTGTACCTTTATTTCTGAGAGTGTAGTCTACTATCAAGAACTAGCTATTTAAACCAACCACTAACCTGAAGTATGAGTCTTTTAGTGATGGTGATGTTGCTCTCAGCACTTATTAACTCAGCTGAGAGTAAAGAGGGAGAAACATCTTTGATGACGATCACAGACAACATCATATACATGAAACCTGCACTTCAGGGTTTTTTCTTAATGATTAAACTTTGTTTGTGTCCGTGTACTGTAGGTTTCCAAGCCCCTTCTGCATTATATCAGAAACCAGATAGTTTGGCCTCAGACTTGTCAATATGCTGCTACGATTGTGCTAAAATTGAAATTGACATCCATTCTCTCTCAGTCTCTTTCTTTTACTCACACACACACACACACACACACACACACTCGCTCCTCTCACCTCATTTGAATTCCCGGCTGCAGCCAGAGTGTTCAAACACAAATTTAAAACTACACGCTGTTCTTACACGAGCTGTTTTCTGCATTTGATGTTTGTTAAAGTTGAATTTCAGCGGGGAAGAACTTGCTGAGATCAGAGGACATGCATTACAGCGTCCAGCTCAATATAAACCTGTTTTCCACACAATAAACAACCTGCTCGTGCGCCTTTGAACTTCTAAAGCACATTTCACCACACAAGCACAGAAGTGCCGCTCTTTTATTTGAATATAAAATAATTCTCTTCATTCTGTCTCTAATCTCTATTTTTCCTCTCCCATGGCTCTTCATTACTACGGTAACTCGTCCTGAGAGAGTTTCTTAAGGTTAACGTTTTCTAAATAGAATGCAAATAGCATGCAACCTTATAGTCATGTGGTATTGTACAAAATTATAGTGATACACTTTTGGTCAAAATCTAAAGTTCACTGAAATATTTATAATGTTATTGAAAGATATGTTTTATGCTCACCAAAGCTGCATTTATTTAATAAAAAATATAAAAAATCTGTAATACTGTCAAATTTTATTACACTTTAAAATTGCAGTTTTGTATTAATAAAATAATTAGCACTTGGCAAAATCAATTCTGATTATTTACATATTGTGTGTGTGTATTATAAATGTATTATGTGTATACATAAATGTATATGATATAAATTATATATGAATTTACAAATTTGTTTTGTGTATAGTTTTGTTTCTATGTATGTGAGTGTATCACATACAGTATACATATAATACAAACACATACATATTATATTAAAACTAACTTCATGATTATATAATAATATATAATAATTATAGCTATAATACTAAACTATAATAAAACTATAATAATAATATTATATATATATATATATATATATATATATATATATATATATATATATATATATATATATATATATATATATATATATATATATATATATATATATATATATATATATATATATATATATATATATATATATATATATATAAGGTTAACGTTTTCCTATATATATATATATATATATATATATATATATATATATATATATACATAAATATATAGGAGGTGGCAAACTGTGCAAAAATAAAAATGTATAGACTTTTTCCATTTATTATATTACTTAGTAAAGTTTTTATTTGTAAAATAAAAGTAAATGCCATTCTTAAGATTCCATTCAGCAAAAAATACAGAAAAAAAAATGTAGAATATTTTTTTCTAGACAATATGGATTGGCACAACACGTTCAACGTTGACAATAAATGTATATGTCATATTTTTCAGCAAATCACCATATTACAAAAACTTATTCTAATAATTCAGGTTTGCATCACAGGGGAAAAAAACAAAAACAAACAGCAAACTTTTTAAAGTTTTATTTCATACTTAACCCTGACCTTAAAGGTGCTGTATGTACGTTTTTGACACGTTTAAAGCATAAAAATATCATATGTTTGCAGATATTTCAGAAACATACTAAGTGAAAAACAATGCTGAAGTCAGATATTCTGCTTTGAACATGTGCGTTACGTGCCGGAATGGCTGTCTGTTTTGGTCATTTGACCCACCCTATGCCAGTTCAGCCAATAATATTTCAGCACCCCGGGTAGCCTTGCGTATTACATTTATTAAATCAAAAAGGCTCTCGAAGCATGTGTCCACAACCAAAAGACTACCTCATGTGGACAGTAGCAGCCTCTGAAATGAGATGTAGATTTAAAGTTCTACATGAGGTTATTAATTAGCAAATAATATAAATATTACTAACGGAAACATTAGGTGAGCAGATTACATTGTAAACTCGTGTCCTAACAACATGTTACATGACTAGATTTGCAGTGATAAGCAATTTGGCTGTTTGCACCAGATGAAACACGACAGAAATTTATATACAGCCATTCAGAAGCACAGAATAGTGCACTCACTGCACTCCAGCGCAATAGTAAGGTTTATAATCTAATTAATACACAATAAACCTTTTTAACATTCTTAAATGCAGATTCTGAATTACTGATATGTGCTAGCTTGCAGAGGGTCACAGTTCTAAAGTTCAATTTCAAACAGTTTATTTTATTTTCAAGATTTGAGGTGAACTATCTGCTGTTGCTTCAGTAGTATGACAATAAATGCCATGTAAAACGGCATTCACACTCATATTATTAACACTGAATAAAGCACTTGAGGTGTACCTGAGGTGATCATTGTCAGTTTTCTGTTGTTCAACGACAAGAGACAGAAGCTGTTTCTAAAATACACATGTTAGGTGTTGGCTAGGACAAAAACTCCTTTTAATATGGAAAATATTCCTTCTATTGCGTGCCGTCGCTTTATTTAAATCAGCCTTTAGTCTCAATGCTCAGGCTCGCTCCTGTTGGTGTCGTCAATCTAGCAACCTTCGATTGCGTGTGTTTTGAGCCAGGCGTGCAATACCTAGTGCAACCACTGGGTGTCAAACTTACATACCGCACCTTTAACCCTACCAAACCCTAACTGAATTTTTTACTGTATTTGTGATCAAATAAATGCAGCCTTGCATTTACTGTATGCTTACAAAAAATGTGATTAAACAGTACAACACACACTCACACTCCAAAACTGCATTAGATCAAGACACTTCAGAAACACTTTCGAAAACCACGAATCGTTAAAAGCAGATGCACAATTTCATGATGAAATATGCACTAAATAAAAACATGAAACGTCATTAATGTAAACTAATTTTATATGCAATAGAACAAAACGTCTTGGCCAGAAAGCACTAGAACAGGGGTGGGCAAACTCGGTCCTGGAGGGCCGGTGTCCTGCACAGTTTAGCTCCAACTCTAATCAAAAACACCTGCTTATAGATTTCTAGTGATCTTGAAGACACTGATTGGCATGTTCAGGTGTTTTTGATTAGAGTTGGAGCTAAACTATGCAGGGCCCTCCAGGACCGAGTTTGCCCACCCCTGCACTATAAGGAAACCAACCCAGGCTCATTCTGAGAACGTAGTCCCGGGGACGTTTCTGGAGACCGCGAAATACGTCCCGGGAGGTACGTATTTTTGCAGTTTTTGTTTTCGCGAGTCCGCGAGAGGCCGCTGTGCGCGCTTTTTCCCGCGCCATTCTCGCGTAAACCCGCTAGAGGCCGCTGTCGAACGACCTCCCGCCTGTCTGCCTGGATGACAGAATGATTGACCGTGCGACCGGCCAATCGGCTGACCCACCCTCCTCCGTCCCTTAAACCCAACCAACGACGATTCACAAAAGCCGTCCAGAAAAAGAAAAGCCCTCGTCTAATTTTTACCACGTTTTCAGATTTTGACCACATTCTCACCCTGTGACGAACTTGTTCGCTTCATTTTTTGGATTTTGTTTTTGTTTTCTTACCTGATTTCTGGAACCGCTCTTCCCCGGTCGTCGTCGTCGTGGTCAGCCCCTCTCTGCGCCTCGAGTCCGCCAGAGTACACGAAGAGCTAACCGGACAAACTGGTTGCAGCGGGAAAGCCCTCCACACGGAGGCGAGCGTCCGGCTGGCCGGCCGGCAAGCGCTGAAGGGAACGCCGTCACACCGCCCCGCAGCGTTCACTTAAAAAAATGAAATGCAGCCGTACGTACCCCCGGCTACATATTTCGCAGTCTCCAGAAACGTCCCCGGGACGGTTCTCAGAATGAGCCTGGGTTGAAGGAAACTCCTAAAGAATCTGCTTCAAATTGATTACAATTTTGTTTTCACTCTTAACTACTCTCAGCCCACTCAAAAACAGACATTTGGTCCGCCATTACCGCGGTAATGCAGACCTCTACTGTGAAAGCTTGCCAAAGCCAATGCCAAATGGGTGGAACTCATTAGTTGAAGAGCCTAATTCACTAGTCTTTCTGGTGAAGGTAAAATAAAGCTAATCATTGTCTGCCGCAGTGTCTAAAAGCACATTATCATCATCAGAGACAGTTAAAGTAAGTCTCTGGTGAACTGAAAACAAAGCTGCACATACACAAATACTGCATTACTGTAGCTCACACACACACACCAACGCAAGGTTTTAAAAGGTAAAAACACTTACCTGATGAAAAGAACACAGTGGAGCCATTAGAGCATGAAAGAGAGAAAAGAAAAAGCATGTAAGTTCTGCAGTTATTGTCATGTCTGAGATGTTTTTACATTTGCCCGATGCTTTCAGTGAAAACATATATTATGTGGGGAACATCTTTCATTCTGTATTACTGGGTAACAGACAGATTTAGGGTAACAATAAGTTGGAGGACACACAGAGACTGACAGTACGTTCTAGGCTGGAGTCCACTTTAGTTTCTTTTTGTTGAAAATAATTAGTTGTATTTGTGCAAGTAGCAGACTGTGAGCAGCCCGACTAAAAATCTGTTACACGCTTCAAAAACCCAGAGAGAATGAAAGAAAAGAGCTATCAGAGTGAAAATCACACACACACACACACACATAACATGAAGCAATATCTCGCTTAAAGCTGCAAAGAGTCATTTCTGCCTCAACAGACGTACCAAACACAACTGAACACTGTCTTTTTGTGTTGTTTTTATCCCACAAAACTCTATCAATGGTCGGACAAAAAGGAAAAGACGGCCCAAAACAGACACCATTGAGAACACTATTGCCCACATGCTTTTTTTCAGCAGCCTTAAAAGTGTTTTTCCCATTCTTTTTTCCCAATAGGGATTTTAAATAAGTCTTTTGTTAAAGCATTATAAGAAATTAGATGAATCACAGCATTTTACATTCAGATTTTGGGTGATAATAAGATAATAATTATCATATATTGATGTCTCACAAGCACAGTGATACTGACCTTACATAATGGGAAAAAATACAAACTATGATCAAGTTAGCGAGTAGAACATGTATTTTAAATAGCTTAGTGATAACGCTTGCCTTTAGTTTTTCAATATGGTAAAGCATGTAAAACTGATGGCTCTATATTTTTATTAGGCTGCTTAATGAAGCTTATTATTTTTAGAAATGCGGCGTAACCTTATTATAAGTATATTAAGTATAATATTATATTGAAATATATTATTATATTACAAGTAAATATAAGCATATTAACTAATTTGTCAGGTAGTGTGTATACATACATACATACATACATACATACATACATACATATATATTAGACAAAAGTAACAAACAGGGGCACTAAAAAACTATCATTTAAATTACTTCATAGAGTTTATCCTATAGAGTTGGCGACCCCGGATTAATAAAGGGACTAAGCCGAAAAGAAAATGAATGAATAGTAGAAGCTGCATTAATAATATTGTGGCTTTTAAAAAGGAATATGGATAAATGTTATTATTAGGGTCTGTATAGTAAGTGTGTGTGTGTGTGTATATAGTAAAGCGTTTTGTTTAGTTTGTTCATTTGTTTGTTTTAATAATTAACTCAATCTTCATTCATTTTAGACATGGCATATACTGTATTCTGTACAATAAAAGTATGTGAAAAATACCTGATAAGTTATTTATATATATGAAAAGTGTTTTTAAACTAAATATAGATTTTGATTTGGTTTGCACATGTACTTGCTGAATTATTTCAATGTATAAATTGCAATATTTCAGGAGTAATTGATTAAATGAATTAAAACCATCTTATTTCATTTACCAGAAACAAAAATATAACATTACACTGAATTCAGGATTTTTTTGTGTGCCACCCCAACATTTGGAGCGGCCTCTTCTGGCCACCCCTAAGAAAATTTTCTGGGGGCGCCACTGGTAACAAACAACAAGCTTTACATGTGTAAATCAGATTTACATCTTATAAATGAGAATTTTGTCACTGTTTTATTGCCACACTAGCTTATAGATATCTTAAAAACTAACAATACTGATACTAACATCTAAAAAACTGTATTTTAATTTCATGGGACCTTTAAAGGCGTGCATTTAATGCTGATTTTCAGTCTGCTTTGCTTATAAAACTGTAAATGTGAAGCCGCTGCTTTGTTTAGTGCTATCAAATACTGTCAAACACCATACTGTAAACCGTCCCCAAAGCTTATTTCATTTCAAACTGTTTATTTAAAGTAACATTTTGTATAGTGTGTTAACTGTGCTAACCCTGCTTCAGAAAACAGCGTGTTAGCATGTTGACAACAGCACAAACACCCATCACCATCAAAAGATCACAGTAAACATCGGCTGACAGTCGGGTCAGTAATTCTGAGAGAGAGAACAACATGTTGAAAGGACAGCTGAGCTTTCAGCCTCTAATGTGAGCTTATGTGTGTGTGTGTGTTTGTAGTACAGTGATGCTATTAAGACTTCGGTGTTTTCCTGTAAAACGCAGCACTCACAGGTCTGTCTCTCTCCCTGTGTGTGTGTGTATGCGTGAATGAAAAGCACAGAGATCAATAATCTGAGTTGTTCCAGGTTGCCGATAGGTGCAGGACGACAGTCGCCATGGGAACCAGGTCAAGGGGCCAAATAGGAGCATCAACGGGTGAACACCAGAGCAAGTCAAAGTTCCTAACAGGCTAACAGGGAATAACACAGGCACAACAGCGATGACACTGTGGAGAGACGACACAGAGAGACGGATGGAAGTGTTTCTCAGGAGGATGAATGGGAATTTTACCATTTACAGGGGTAGTGGGTGATTTTATAGCTGTCTGAATCCATAATGTCTGTGTTTTTCTAAACCCAAATCAAGTTAGGTTGTGTGCCGTCAAATCAGCATCTTAGAGTTTCTAATGGAGATCGATCCAAATGTCCAAGTAGTGATGTTGGTTCCACAATTATTATCATCAAGTGTTCATGAGATGGATTGCCTGAGGGAAGAAACTGTTTCTGTGTCGGGCTGTTCTGGTGCGCAGTGCTCTGTAGCGTCGACCAGAAGTTAAAAGTTCAAAGAGGCAGAGTGCTGGGTGTGAGGGGTCCAGAGTGATTTTGGCAGCCCTTCTGCTCGCTCTGGATAAGTACAGTTCTTGGGGAGTAGGAAGGGTTGTACCAGTGATTCGCTCAGCAGTCCGAACTGTTCGACGTAGTCTTTGGAGATCGTATTTAGTAGCTGAGCTGAACCAGACAGTTATTGATGTGTAGATGACTAATTCAATGATGGAGGTGTAGAACTGTTTCAGCAGCTCCTTTGGGAGGTTGAACTTCCTCAGCTGACGAAGAAAGTACAGCCTCTGTTGAGCTTTTTTGACAATGGAGTCAATGTGAGTGACTCCCACTTCTGGTCCTGAGAGATGGTGGCTGCCTTTTTGGGTTATGTCTAGGCCCACACGGAATCTGCGCCTGCAGAATTCTGCAGATTTTTAGCCCATCATTAATTCTGTTTATTTACTTGAGTAAATGTGTGTAAATTTATATTTGTTCAGTTTTTAAATTAATTACAATAATATTATTGACTAATATGAAAATATTCATATGATTTATGGACAATATAGTTTGTAAAATAATATTTTCTGTCTTTTAGTAGAGATATTATATGAGAGATTTGCTTTGTTTACCAAATAAAGTGGATCTAACTAGATTTGCATTGTAAATGTTAAATAAAAGGCGGTTCATTCCGCTGTGGCGACCCCAGATTAATAAAGGGACTAAGCCGAAAAGAAAATGAATTAATTAATAAATGTTAAATAAAAGTTAAAAGGTATTACTTTTTATTTCATATATTAAGGTTTTAGTTATGATACTCCCAAAATAATTCCCCATAATCCGCAGATTTTTAACACAGTTCT
The DNA here is from genome assembly GCF_903798145.1 of Danio aesculapii. Classification (NCBI taxonomy): domain Eukaryota; kingdom Metazoa; phylum Chordata; class Actinopteri; order Cypriniformes; family Danionidae; genus Danio; species Danio aesculapii. The sequence goes on from NC_079448.1 coordinate 4,133,849, forward strand.
GCGCAGAAATAGCAAAAAACGTCGGCAGATTTCATTTGGCCCTAGTTATGTCTATAATGAATACATGGCTACTGGGCATGCGCACATAAATATTCATTCATTCATTTTCTTCGGCTTAGTTTCCATTTCATAGGTCGCCACAGAGGAATGAACCGCCAACTATTCCGGCATCTGTTTTACACAGCAGATACCCTTCCAACCGCAACCCAGTACAGGGAAACACCCATACACACTCATTCACACACACACTCATACACTTAGTTTATTCAGTTCTCCTATTCACCTTATTCTCCGTGTACGAGCGGGCGCCTCCATTTGAATCTTTTTGGCTTGAGACTTCCAATCACATTCACTTCCATTCATTTTTAGACGTTACAAACAGCTCGTTTTGCTGCTTGATGTTGCAAACTGATATTTTTTTATTATTCTACTTTGTCTGTATTGTCATGCACACACTTGTTTGTAGAGTAAGTAGTTTGACCGTTTTCTGCAGTTTATTCCCAATCATTTCTCCCGAACTGAATCGGAAGTTCTAAAACCATCGCAAAAACGAGCGCACTTCCGCATTGAAGAATAAGGTCAATAGCGCATGTGTTTGGACTGAGGGGGAAAACGGAGAACTCAACATGGGGAGAACATGCAAACTCCACACAGAAAGGCCAACTGGTCCAGTCGGGATGCACATAAATCATATCTGCCAACATTCCTGTTTTTCCTGGGAGTCTCCTGCATTTCACACCCATCTCCTGCCACCCTACCGCTTTGGTTATTTCTCCCCGGAAACTCCTGTAATTTCACCACCACCCCCTAACTCCACTCCATTTCTCACCTTTTTTGTAAAGTCTCTAAAATCTCCCACCAGGTCATCACCTTTTGTATAGTATCCGATTGCCAGCGCCACCCGAAAATCGGTCCATGGTACAGTTATTAACAACCTGCACCGCCCCAGTTCTCACATAGAGTGAGTTTGATCAGGGTTAGAGGTAAACTCTGCAGGAAAGTGGATTTCACAGGTCATATTTGAGGATTCCACATACAAATACTAGCATCAGACTGAGCACATGATTTCTGATGACAATTTGGTCAATGTCTACAGGACAGTGAGCTGAAAAAACCCTTCTACATTTAAACAAATAGAATTCCATGTCTGCACAAAAATACCAGACTACTGTTGGTTTAAATGTCTTTTCAATCATATTTAAAAGGGGTCATGAACTGCATGTACTGTTTAGAAAGATTTTTACATTAAAGAAACATCACAATTACAAGCAAATGCACAAATTAACCTTTACACAGTTTTGATAGGCATGTTACATTCAGGACCTGGAAATAAACACCCACTGCTATGATTAAGTCATAGTTTTGCATATTAACAAAACCAATTAAAATGCCACTGTAGCACTCTGAAAACATTATGGGTCATTGAATTGAAATACTATGCTACTATTAAATGATCTCTGATTTAAAAAAACAATACTGACATGTGGTTTCTCAAGCTGCCTTTGTTTGTTTGCTTGCTTTATTATAGAGCACATTTAAAAACAAGAGATATTGACCAAAGTGCTTTACAAAAAGACCAGCATACAAAATCTATACTTGTATATAAAAACAAGCAAAATATTTAAAACAAAATTTATTATTTGCTATCAAAAAGCAAGAGACAGAAGATGATTTTTCAGATGAGACTTAAAAGCACCAAGGGAAGACCACGACCTAATATGTAAAGGCAGACCATTCCACAGACGGGGGGTTGTGGCAGAAACAGCCCTGTCACCTCTTGATTTCAACCGTGTTTTGGGGACAACTAGCTGAAACTTGTTTTCCAACCTGATTGGCCTCAATGAAGTATGCCAGTGAAGAAGCTCACCGATGTAAATAGGTGTCAGACCATTCAAACTTTTAAAAACAAGTAGCAATAACTTATATTGAATGCTAAATTGGACTGGGAGCCAGTGAAGAGATGATAAAACTGGTGAGATACTAGAATTCTTTTTGTTCCAGTTAAAAGCCTAGCAGCTGGATTTTGAACCAGCTGCAGGCATGCAATTGAAGCCCGCGAAACTCCTGAATACTAAGAGTTGCAGTAGTCCAATGGGACATAATAAAAACATTGATGATGGTTTCCAACTCTTTAGAAGACAGAAAAGGCTTCAATTTGGAAATGTTCCTTAACTGATAGAAACCACTTTTGATGACTGAATTTATTTGCTTGTCAAACTTTAACTCAGTGTCAAAAATAACTGCAAGTTTTTTGTTTTTTTTGCGTGACTGTGGACCTTAGGCTTGAACGAACCTAATTGATTAATTGTAGATTCACAGACACTTGGAGGGCCAAACCCTAGTACTTCAGTTTTTGATTCAGTCTAACCAGGGGAGAGCGGTCTCAGTGCTATGCAGTGTCCAAAAACCAGATTGAAATTTATCAAGACTGTCCTTTCTACTGCACACGACAAGCGACAGACTGGAAGTCATTCATTTCCAATGGAGAGTAGACCGGGAGCTGCGTGAAGTTCAGATCATCTCCATAAATGGAAAATTTGGATCCGATTTGAGCTTCGAACAAGTTGAAATATTTAAACTCGACTAGAACGTATGCGGCTGCCTGACCGGATGTGATGTATTCCAGTGTTGTCTAGGCAGGTCCGTGCTTAGACTTATTTTTTAATGTTGTCTCCACATTCCCTCCAAAACTTTTTGCTGTCTATGATTTCTAGTGTTCATTCAGTCTATTGGTGGGCGAAGGCAAGAGGAAGTGACACAAAAGTAGGCCTTGATCATCATCTGCAAAAACAATCTTATATGTCAAGAAAGCAGCGGCGCAGTGGGTGGCGCTGTCACCTCAGAGCAAGAAGTTTGCCGATTCAAGTCCCGGCGGGGCCAGTTAGCATTTTTGTGTGGACTATGCATGTTCTCCCCGTGTTAGCGTGGGTTTTCTCAGAGTTCTCCGGTTTCCCCCACTGTCCAAACACATGCGCTGTGGGTAAGCTAAATTGTCCATAGTGAATGTGTGTATGGGTGTTTTCCAGTGATGGGTTGCAGCTGAAAGGTCATCCGCTGTGTGAAACATATGCTGGATAAGGTGGCGGTTCATTTCGCTGTGGCGACCCCTGAGTAATAAAGGGACAAAGCCGAAAAGAAAATGAATGAATTCAAGAGAACAAGTCAATTTGATTGATTTCTTTTAGAAATTTCATGTAAAACTAATTTAAACTATTGTTATTTATTATATTTAAATAAAAAATAAATACTTTTGAAATACAGCTTTAAAAAAAGTCACCAGGGATGCATATTATTATTAATTATGGGGTGTTTTATAGAAAAAAAAACAATTAATACAGATATCCAAGTGAAGTAAGCTAGTAATATTAATTTGTTTACAGGTTTGACTTAATCCAATGTGAGCCGAGTGTTGTTTTCATCACTTAAAATCAAATCTTTCAAGATCTTTAACTGAAGGATCACTCAGACACAAACATACACATGTAAATAAAACCTGGCAGAACGCTCCACCTCTTATATAATTAACACTTAACCTTAATAACACTCACAGGACAGTCGTTAACATGAAATAACACTTTTACAGCTTCAAATAATAAATAGCTTTGTGATTTACACCTTCCCAAGTCATCCATGAAAGCGACTGACACACACACACACACACACGCAACCTCTCCATACGTCACATTCACATTAAACATCCATCACTCTGATTCTTCTGATTGGCTGCTGCCATCCATCAATCAACCAGCTGACAGGAGCTGTTTGTGAAGGCAGGCAGCCCCGCCTTACTAGTTGTCATAGTGACCCCTTGTTGACGGACAGCTTGATGGATGGCCGCAGCGTCCACATGGCCACCCGTGAAGCAGTGGAGGATTATGGGTACTGATAAATGCCACATATCAACGCCACTCACACTTACAAAACAAAACCTGTTCTAAATCGCACATTCAGATTGGCCTTTCTAACCAAGATCACCGAAGGGGAAACACACACACACACACACACACAGAAAGCTCTATCTGTGTCTCTCTGTTATTGGCCTCAAGCTCCATTTAAATGTCAGACACTTTCCGCTGAAACTGTTTCTTTTATATAGCAGGAGCAAAGCTGTGCAAATGTTAATAGGTTGTGTGTGTGTACGTGTGTGCGTGTGTGTGTGACTTACCCAGTGAAAGAGTGCGGTTCGCAAAAAAAAGCAAAACACTGCAACACTTGAAAACGCTGTTAACATCATCACAACCATTTCACAACATTACACCCATCTCTTACTAACAAAGGGAAATGTTGTTGTTTAATCTTAAAGTTTCAGCAAGGAAGGAAAAAAATAAGTTGTCAACATCGACTATTATCACTCAGAATTAAATATATACAAAGAAACACTGAACTGAAATCACAGAAAGGCTTTTCTTGTTAAATATACTCCAACAAAAATAATAATTACAATCTGAGTGTAAATAACAGAGTATGGTAACACTCTATAATAACCACACACTATGACCCATTTATTAAGCATTAGCAAATAGTGAATCTGTTAAGCAGTAACTCTACATTTATAAACATTAGTAAGCAGTTTATAACAGCAGCTATAAATGCTCTGCTCTTGACTTACAACCACATTTATAATGTGCTTAATACTTGTACTTTAATACTTTGTTGATGACGTTTCATAACTAAATTAAGTATTGCATTATTTACAAATCAGTTATTCTTCTGCAAATCAGACTTTAGTGCGTTTATGTAATGAGTATGTCTCCAAGATTTATTAGATTTGCTAGGAATATTTATGAATGTCTCCAATAGACCTACAGAGCGGTATTAATGCGTCCTGAAGTAAAGTGAAACAGCTTTACGTCGTGTTAGCTGGCCTCACGCATCAGCCAGTCAGTCAGTCAGTCAGCACGTAACCTTAAAGGGTTAAACAAATGACGCACAGCACTACTACGGTCGGTTACAGAAAAGTTCACGCGTTTATAATTCACTTACCCTTTAATATGTTTTGGTGCGATTATTAGCCGCTATTAAAAAAATGTAATGTTTTGAATGAGAAGCTGTAATGTAGCCGTGGCGGGATCAATTTTGGCGTGGCGCCCTGCCATGGAAGAATGAATGTAGCGGAAACCATGAACTTATTTAATTAACATAACACATTAAATAACATGAACTAATATTCCATTATTGTACAGTTTTACCCTTTCAATAACCCAATAAATAATACAGATAACACTTTACAGTAAGGTTTTATTTATGTTATTTTCATTAGAGAAGACAAACTATCAAATATCAATATTTCACCACTGTCTCAACATTAAAATCTACATTTACTAATACATTTTTTTAAAGAAATAATAGATTAATTATGCTAACTGCTGCATTAACAAATGTAAACTTATGAGATTAGCTACTAACACTGTGATGCTTTAGTGAACAGATATCCTGCTCTGAAAGGAAATCTGAGTTACTGCAGTAACCTTTACCAGCCAGAAGTCCCTGAATCTGCCCCGCCAGTCCTGCTGTTTTTGTAATTTGCTTCCTGTCATTCAAAATGACACGTACGAACATACACACGGCAGACAATCTACAGCAGTGCAGGTCTCTGCGCGCCGTATCCTATTACAGCCTTCACACACACATGCATACACTTGTATACATGGTTTACAGGGAAAATCCATAGGGGTAATGTATTTTAAACGGTAAAAAAAGATTGCTATATGGCCCTACTGCTAAATCCAACCCTCACATTAAATCTGTGGCACATTTTGAAAGCCAAAAGAGCTTGTTTGGTATGAATTTGAAGCATTTTGAATTACAGCGACATGAGGTAACACCTTAATAGAGTTTAAATAAGTCATTCCATGTCATTACACATGATAATGAATTAAATTATATTTAAAACACTCACATGCCACTTTATTAGGGACACCTTACTTGTTATGACTAGTTGGACCTCCTTTTGCCTTAATCCTTCATGGAATAGATTCAACAAGGTACTTTGAAACAAGGAAATATTCCTCAAAGATTTTTTTTCCTCAGAAACCACTTTAACGAGTGGTTATTTGAGTTACTGTTGCCTTTCTATCAGCTGGAACCAGTCTGGCCATTCTCCTCTGACCTCTGGCAACAACAAGGCATTTGTGCCCACAGAACTTCCACTCACTGGATATTTTCTCTTTTACAGACCATTCTCTATAAACCCTAGAGATGGTTGCGCGTGAAAATCCCAGTAGATCAGCAGTTTCTGAAATACTCAGACCAGCCCATCTGGCACCAACAACCATGCCACATACAAAGTAACTTAAATCACCTTTGTTCCCCATTCTGATGTTTGAACTGCAGCAGAAATTTGCATTAACAAGCAGTGTACCTAATAAAGTGGCCGGTGACCGTACATTATAATGAACTTTCTCATTCATTCATTTTCTTTCCGCTTAGTCCAGGATTTATCAACGGTCGCCACAACGGAATGAACCGCCAACAACTCATGGTATTACGCAGCGGATGGCCTTCTAGCCACAACCCAGAACTGGGAAACATACAACTTGTGTCCCTGCAAACCACATAAACAGCTTTGTTTTTGTGAATTGTGGGGACATTCCATAGGTATGACGTATTTTATACCTATGCATTTTATATACATAAAAAATTGAGGAATTTGTCCTCATAAGTCATCTTCTCCTTAAAATACCCAGGTCATTGTATAAATCTGTCCTTATATGTCACAAAAACACACATACACACACACTCATGCTTGCATGCGCGCACACAGACGCAGCAGAACTGAAGTCCTTCACCTCATTGATTGTCCTCTGGCGCGGTGCTCAACTCACCAATACATGCTCACTGACTCCTGCGTTTCACATCCACACAGCTTTTCCTCCATCCACACACACTGTAGCTTTTCATTTACTCGAAGCCGCAAAACACATGGACATCATTGACAATCCAAATCATAAGTCTGGGCCCTTTTCCGTTCATGTCAATGTTTGACGTCTTTCCTTCATTCAGCTGATGTTCATGTGATGGATGTTCCCTTATCAGACTTCCCTTTGACTCCCTGCTGTGAATCGATTGTGCGATTTAATCTTCAGATTCACTGTGACATGTTTTGGGATATTACACAGCGCTGTTCTGCTACTACTGTCCAAATAAATATGATTCAAACAAATATATAAACGACTATTAAATGTGTTTGGAGTAAACAATGGCACAGCAAACATTTCAAACAGCCATAACACAACTATATGTCATTTTAAGGGTACCTACTATGCAAAAGTCACTTTTATAAGGGGTTTAAACACAGATGTGTGGCAACAGTGTGTAATTATAACCAGCTTCTAATGGTAAAACATTATTAATTTAAATTTTTATAATCACACTTGATTAAAGCAGTCTGCAGAAACACTTTGATTGACATTTTCCCTCTGTAGATATCATCAGAGGGGGAAAGCCCCGCCCATCTCCCCCTCATTAGCATAGAACTTTAGTCTTGTTTTTAAATCTGCCACTATGCTGACACACAGGCATTTGTAGCCCTGCCCTCTTTTGAAAAGAGCACAATCTCAATTGAATTTAAAGCAACAGTCACCAAAACGTCACAATTAGAATCAAAGCCTAAAAGGCTCAGTTTCAAAGAGTTATAAAACATTACTTGTGTGGTATTTTGAGCTGAAACTTACGTAGCTGAAACTTACGCCTAACGTAGACTAACCATGTTCCGTACACTTTTCGCTATTCAGCGCACTCAAATGACCACTCCTCTGTCATTTAAAGCCAGATAAGCATGGTTGTGCATTCATTCTCTGGCCGAATACCTACTGCACAATCCAAATTTTGACTGATGTCTTTGGGACCAGAGGTTTCTGAAAAAAGATCAGAAAAGTACCGCCTGCACACGTGTATGGAAGATGACAGGTGTTAGCGGTGTTTCGTACATGATTAAAATAGTACCCCATACAGGGCGCATAACTTCAATTTACCGACAAAAATGGACATTGTTTTAAGTCCTATTAAAAACCAATGTCAGAATATACTATTACAGTATTGTGTTTAATTTGAAGGCAATGTTATATTTAATAACTTTTTATGAAAGTTTGAAATTATATAACAATACAATTATTTAATTTGTATATGTTTATTTTATTACAGCATGACAATTTAAAATATGAAAACGCTAACGCTAACTAGACTGACCTTTTCACAAAATAAACATCATAACTGGCGGATGTAAGAGGCTAAATTATCATATATGCATTTGTTTATATGTCATACAGTGTTATGCCTGGATTTCATCAATAGTCCTGCATTTACTAACACAGACTACATTTGAAGTGTTTGGACGTATTTCGGGTTTTCCTCCTGTTGAAAAACGTCATAAGAACAATGCTTAGTGGCTCATTGTGTTACAGCAGTGTTTTTAAAAGTCTAAACACTTTATTGATATAGAGTACACCCAAGCACATGTGGTCAGAACACAAACGAGTCGCAGGTAATAAAGTATTAAGCTTTTCTCCCAAAGTAAAGTCTGTCTAAACCAGGTCTAAGCAAAGTGCCAGCAGGTGTCTGTAGCTCCGCTCACTCTCCGCCTCTTTCCCCTTGTTTGGTATCCCGCCGTCTGTGCGATAATGCGCTAACAAAATGGCGACAGTTGGCCGCGCCTACTTTTAGCTTCATTTGCGCTCTTCAGAAACCTATGGGTGACGTCACGGATGCTACGTCCATATATTTTACAGTCTATGGTAAACTGTATGGAACATCGTTGTGTACAGAATATGGTTAGTCTACGTTACACACTCTAGGGATATCAGAGACTTATTTTACTCCTTGTAAAAAAGGTGAATAATACTGCAGGTCTCCTTTAAAGTCCGTGTAAACTGGAAGTTGGTGAGACTTATTTCAGTATGTTGATGTACGCAATATTTTGAGCATATACAATCCAATACATATACAATTGCAATCAAAATTATTCAACCCCATTGATCTAGAATGCTTAATTGTAGTCTAGTAGTCTGTATTGCTACTGTACCTGACAGTTTTTAGATAAAGTCTGAATAAAACATTATAATCTCAAAAAAAAGGCTCTGAATAATGCTCAAACAGTCTTAGAATTCTCTGAACACATTTTATTCGTTCATTTTTATAATTATTCCACTTTTTTAAAAGAATTTATGAAACAAGCTTTCACCTTTTGTGAATTAATATGCGCTAGATGAACAAACATGCAAAATAACTAAAAGCAAGTCACCAGGCGGCACAGCCCTCCCTCGCTTCACTCATTCAGTTACTGGAATACTGATCACCTGCAGCCGTCAGCACTATAGAAGCACACTGTGTCCAGATCTGTACTGCCTGCTCTACACAATAGTGTTGTTGAGTGGGATGTTTAGAGTTTCAGATTAGCATATAGTCAGCCCTTGAGATTGCCAACATACAAGAATTTTGTTTTTTAAGGTGAGGGGGCAGCGCAATAGTGAAATTGTATTTAATTTATGTTGTGTTTCTTAATTTTTTTCAATTATTTTTCACCTTATTTGTTTATTTGCCTATGTTTTTTTAAGAATTTACATTACTACACATCTCAAATGATTTCAACAAGAAATTTAAAATCATTGTTCATAATTTTGCAAACAAATTTACCCAAAATCTGTGGATGTTAACTGAAATTATAATTATAGATATTTTTATTATAATAAAAAAAAACTAGAAGGCTGTTTGTCTTTTCAATAGATTTGAGACTCCTTACTGTAGTTTTTGGTAATGTTCTTACAGTGATTAAAAACATAGGACAATATATTTCAACACTGCCATACCTGTTAGGGCTCATGGCACAATATTGAACAAAATTTTCACTTGTGCTTATTGCCAACATTTGAAGGTCATGTGAAATTAAAATAAAGGCTTTTTATGTTAGTATCAGTATAGGTTATATATGCTAGAGGGGCTCCAAAACAGTGACACATTTGAATTTAGAAGATATAAATCTAATATAAAAATACAAAGCTTGCAGTTTGTCACTTCCGCCTAAATGGATCAATATATATATATATATATATATATATATATATATATATATATATATATATATATATATATATATATATATATATATATATATATATATATATATATATATATATATATATAATTATTATTATTTTTATTTTTTTTACATTTAATTTTTTCAATTCAATTTACTTTTATTTCTATAGCTTTTACAGTGTAGATATGCATATTTGGGACTTCTGGAGCTGTGCATCGACAAATTTGCTCTTCAGTGTTTGAACTTTCAGCAGTGAAATACTAAACTAACCTGAACTTCAACTCTGAAAACTAGACTGAAGCAGATTCAATTTACTAGAACTACTATGTTAAGCTGCTTTGACACAATCTACATTGTAATAGCGCTATAAAAATAAACATGAATTGAATTGAGTTGAATAGATTGTGTCAAAGCATAGAAGTTCTAAATTGAAATGTGTCAGTCCAGTTTGAAAATTCATTCAACAGTTTCAAACTGCAGATCTAGAGCACCGATAGACATGGAAAGTGTTCACAAGACTGTTTTCTCGTAAAATAGGTGTTTGTTTATACATGTAGCCTGAATGTAAAGTCAAATTAGATGCATAGTTTGACCTACTGTAACCTCTGAAATAGCTAATCAGAGAATACTGTAGGTCAGAATACACTAAATATCCCTCAAAACACTGAAAAATCAATGTATTATTGATAAATTAGATGTAATTTAAATAAATACACAAATGACTGAAGGATGTATTATGATCGCAAACTAACATTACCAAAAAATTTGACCCCCTGATGGTCAGTGTATAATTCACACACTGTTCAAGAGTAAATAAAGGGTGAAAATGTGAGCATGCACACCAATACGAAAAAACACCAGGCATTAAAGTGTTAACACAGCACAAATCAAGTTATTTAACTTAATTGTTTTTACAAATGTAAGTGGATTGAACATTAAACGACTAATTTGTCCCCCCCCAGAAAAGCTCATTTGAAATAAGTAGTTTAAACAAGCAGCTTTTTGCGTGCTAATGAAAATATATTGATCGTTTATTAACACATGAGGAGATTTAGCTGCAATAAAGACCCAGGAATTCCAGAATAGTGTGCTAGCTTCATGTCCAATGTGGTAGGAAATTAATTATAACAGCAATGTGGAGGATGTTAACTGTGACAAAGATGACTGACAGGGCAGTTCTGGGTAAATGGTGACAGAATGCACGTAACTAAGCAACAGACCAAGTGCTGTAGTATGTCCCAAAGCTTGCCTACTTTTCTGTTACAATGGTAACTGGTACTTCTCTTCACAAAATAGAGTGAATTGGGATGCAGTGCTAGATCTTCAATAGTACATATTTAAGAGCCCCTATTATGCATTTAAAAAGTCAGATTTTGGTTTTGGGGGTCTCCAACAACAGGCTGATAAGCATGCAAAAAACACTCTCATTGTCTTATAATATGCATTTATTTTTATTTAATTACCCCTGTGACTCCTATATGATTCGTTCAGCGATTCATTTGTTCCCAAACCCCCCTTAGCGCGATGCTAATCTGCTCTGATTGGTCTGATGACTCAGTCTGTAGCGATTGGTTGACTGCGTTCAGCGTGAGACAAAGAGAAACGCCCGCCATGGCTTATCAACATTGTTGAAGTAGTCAGAGTGCAGAGTGTATGTTTGAGCCCAATGCAGGAGTGCATTAAAGCAATGCAGGTAAACACCAGCATACTGCTCGATTCTTAAGCATGACACACATTCAGTATTAATCAACACAGTGGCAAAAGCTGAACTATTTTAAAACTCATCCACCACACGTGTTTAGGAACAGCTGACGGTGGCCATAGCAACGACAAACGGCAGAGGAACTCGAGCTATAAAAACGCATTTAAATCCGTAAACAAAGCAGCACATGTGGCATTTTCAATGTGGTTTTAGATGTTATATGAGAATATAAAGAGTTAACCAGACACAGTACAAGCTGTGTGGAGCGATTACAAGTAACAAAACACAATTAAATACATATTTTGCAAGCTAGAGATAACATGGAGGCAGCCATTTTGATCACACTTAAGTTACTTACACTTGTGAAAAGGAGGAAGGAACTGATCCATGAACTGTGTACTGTAAAGTTCCTGTCAAGCACTGACAAAGTCTCATACATCAATAGTCTTTTCTGATCCTTCCTTTAACAAACGGCCGATGAATCCCCCGTTGTAAGCGTGTAGACTGCTGAAGCACTCGTCAGAAAAATGAGGGGAACACAGCACAAGGCTGGGGCTATAATGCTGAGGTATTTTTGCAGAAATAAACTTAACCACTGACTCTTCACAGCCTTATCTTTGGGTAGGGAAAATAACACTCACTTTCCCCTCACACTTCAGAGCACAGCGTTTCGATTCAACCAGGATTTGCGAAAGAGTTTCTACAGTGTTTGTGGGCGGAGCCAGGGTTTTCAATTTTCCCGGGTCTGCGCTCGCAAACAAATGGGCGTGGCTTGAGTTCCATATCGAAGTCACGCCGACACGGCCAAAGATTTGTTTCCTCGATGACATTTGAATCACTCTGAGTCGACTCTTATAGATGAATCAATAGTTGTAAACAGGGTGCACTTTCAGATTCAAGCCTTAGCTGGATATTTAACTTCACTTGGAGCTGTGTTACGCACTACATGGAAGGTCATTTTTCAAAAACCCTTAATATGGGCTCTTTAATAAATCTCTTTTGTCTTTTCACCAATCTATAGAAATCATGGCTTTGCTACAAACATTCAGGGCCAACAGCCTACTTTAGATAAGCTTATCCAGTCTAATAAAATCAGGTTGACTACAATAATGTGATCCCTGGTTGTCAATTACACTTTCAATATATCAGATTTATAAAATAATTATAGGAGATTTAGGTGTGAACTGTGTTCAACCACTGCATAAAACACTCGCTTAGCGATTCCATGACAAGCCGAACGGAAAAACTGAACGCCACAATATCTGAGCTGGAATAAAACTACCACAGTTTTTATTCCAATCAGTTATACAGTTAATGTTGTGCTAGATGCAGCAAAATTCAGCAGGATTGTGAGGGAAGCGCTGTTAAAGGATGTTTTATTCTCTCAGATCAACACATTTGTACATCACGAACACAGTAGTGGAGCTTTTTTACATCGAGATTGTGAAGAAAACTTCATCAAACACAAGTAAAAAAATCAAAAAGGAGCGAGTTTGAGAATATTCCAATACAGAAGACGCTGAGATTTGCTGCTGCGCTCTGAATTAGCAGCACAGTTTGATCCATGAGAGCTAAAAGAAAAATCTGAAACACTTGAGTCTATAAAAACACTAACAAACTGCAGAGATTTCTGCCGGCTAGCTGCAGTTAAACAATACAGCCTTGTGGAGTGGATTTCATTGTGACAGAAATAGAAATCAGCCAGCGCCTTGAAGACTGTGTTGGATAATCTGTGTCTGGGAAAATGGGTGACCAAGTACACAAAAAAAATCTCAGTTACTGTATACTTTAATACTTTAGTTGTAAATGAAACAATACTTTAAGAGCTAATATTTATTTACTTTTGAATGTCATGTTTGATTCAATGTGTTACGTCCAATCTATTTGTAGACATTTAGACATTAAAAATTATCTTTCTAAAGTAGGGCTGCACAATATATCGTTTTAGCATCGATATGACAATGTGATCACTCGCAGAAGTCACATCTAGTCTGTGACTGTATGATGATGATAAAAGCATACAGTACAGGCTACAGGTTGCACAATATTGGAAAAAACTAACATTGCAATATTTTCATTCACAGCGATATACATGCAATTTCACCAGATGTTTTGAATAGCTTGTAAAGAATTCAGAATTTTAGATTGATTGAGATGATTCTGAATAAAATATTATTAAAAAATGACAAATAAAGTTGAATAGGCAGTTCATTCCACTGTGACGACCCCAGATTAATAAAGGGACTAAGCCGAAAAGAAAATTAATGAATAAAGTTAAATACAACAGAGAAAAGGTGCAAATAAACAATGATTTATGATTTTCTGGGGAGTCAACCCATATTCAGGAACAAAAATTAAATAATCACTGAATAATAATAATAATAATATTAATGATAATAATAATAATAATAATAATATTGACGCAGTGGCACAGTAGGTAGTGCTGTCGCCTCACAGCAAGAAGGTCGCTGGTTCGAGCCTCGGCTGGGTCAGTTGGCGTTTCTGTGTGGAGTTTGCATGTTCTCCCTGTGTTCGCGTGGGTTTCCTCCAGGTGCTCTGGTTTCCCCCACAGTCCAAAGACATACAGGTGAATTGGGTAGGCTAAATTGTCCGTAGTGAATGAGTGTGTGTGGTTGTTTCCCAGAGATGGGTTGTGGCTGGAAGGGCATCCGCTGCGCAAAAACGTGCTGGATAAGTTGGCGGTTCATTCTGCTGTGGCGACCCCAGATTAATAAAGGGATTAAGCTGAAAAGAAAATGAATGAATGAATAATCACTTTAATATCAACAGATTTACCAATTTTTTAAAACTAAAGTCAACCAATAACTTTAAAAATCAATGGGTTTACTCACTTTTTAAAGTAAATTCAACTAAATGCTTTAAAAGGAACATGTTTACTCATTGTTTTTAACTAAAGTCAACTAATCGCTTTAAAATCAATGGGTGTATTCACTGTTTAAAAATAAAGTCAACTAATCGCTTTAAAATCAATGGGTGTATTCACTGTTTAAAAATAAAGTCAACTAATCGCTTTAAAATCAATGGGTGTATTCACTGTTTAAAAATAAAGTCAACTAATCGCTTTAAAATCAATGGGTGAATTCACTTTTTAAAAATAAAGTCAACTAATCGCTTTAAAATCAATGGGTGAATTCACTTTTGAAAACTAAAGTCAACTAATCACTTTAAAATCAATGGGTGTATTCACTTTTGAAAACTAAAGTCAACTAATCGCTTTAAAATCAATGGGTGTATTCACTTTTGAAAACTAAAGTCAACTAATCGCTTTAAAATCAATGGGTGTATTCACTTTTTAAAACTAAAGTCAACTAATCGCTTTAAAATCAATGGGTGAATTCACTTTTGAAAAATAAAGTCAACTAATCGCTTTAAAATCAATGGGTGTATTCACTTTTTAAAACTAAAGTCAACTAATCGCTTTAAAATCAATGGGTGAATTCACTTTTTAAAACTAAAGTCAACTAATCGCTTTAAAATCAATGGGTGAATTCACTTTTGAAAAATAAAGTCAACTAATCGCTTTAAAATCAATGGGTGTATTCACTTTTTAAAACTAAAGTCAACTAATCGCTTTAAAATCAATGGGTGAATTCACTGTTTAAAAATAAAGTCAACTAATCGCTTTAAAATCAATGGGTGTATTCACTTTTTAAAAATAAAGTCAACTAATCGCTTTAAAATCAATGGGTGTATTCACTTTTTAAAAATAAAGTCAACTAATCGCTTTAAAATCAATGGGTGTATTCACTGTTTAAAAATAAAGTCAACTAATCGCTTTAAAATCAATGGGTGAATTCACTTTTGAAAAATAAAGTCAACTAATCGCTTTAAAATCAATGGGTGTATTCACTTTTTAAAACTAAAGTCAACTAATCGCTTTAAAATCAATGGGTGAATTCACTGTTTAAAAATAAAGTCAACTAATCGCTTTAAAATCAATGGGTGTATTCACTTTTGAAAAATAAAGTCAACTAATCGCTTTAAAATCAATGGGTGTATTCACTTTTGAAAACTAAAGTCAACTAATCACTTTAAAATCAATGGGTGTATTCACTTTTTAAAAATAAAGTCAACTAATCGCTTTAAAATCAATGGGTGTATTCACTTTTTAAAAATAAAGTCAACTAATCGCTTTAAAATCAATGGGTGTATTCACTGTTTAAAAATAAAGTCAACTAATCGCTTTAAAATCAATGGGTGTATTCACTGTTTAAAAATAAAGTCAACTAATCGCTTTAAAATCAATGGGTGTATTCACTTTTTAAAAATAAAGTCAACTAATCGCTTTAAAATCAATGGGTGTATTCACTTTTTAAAAATAAAGTCAACTAATCGCTTTAAAATCAATGGGTGTATTCACTGTTTAAAAATAAAGTCAACTAATCGCTTTAAAATCAATGGGTGTACTCACTTTTTAAAAATAAAGTCAACTAATCGCTTTAAAATCAATGGGTGTATTCACTGTTTAAAAATAAAGTCAACTAATCGCTTTAAAATCAATGGGTGTATTCACTTTTTAAAAATAAAGTCAACTAATCGCTTTAAAATCAATGGGTGTATTCACTTTTTAAAAATAAAGTCAACTAATCGCTTTAAAATCAATGGGTGTATTCACTGTTTAAAAATAAAGTCAACTAATCGCTTTAAAATCAATGGGTGTATTCACTTTTTAAAAATAAATTCAACTAAACGCTTTAAAATCAATGGGTGTATTCACTGTTTAAAAATAAAGTCAACTAATCGCTTTAAAATCAATGGGTGTATTCACTTTTTAAAAATAAAGTCAACTAATCACTTTAAAATCAATGGGTGTATTCACTTTTTAAAAATAAAGTCAACTAATCGCTTTAAAATCAATGGCTTTGCTCATTATTTCAAGTAAAGTCAAAGTCTAATGGCTTTAAAAGAAATGTGAACTCACCTTTTTTAAAAATAAATTACTAATACATTGTTTTAAGTAAATAACTGTATACCCTTAATCTTTAAGCAACAAACATTTAATTTATTGTGCCCAAATGGCTTACATTTGCTTCAAATTAATACAGTCAGAGGCCTTATGATAAACTTTTACTCTAAGGTTAAATATTGAAATGACTCCACTGCGTTGTTAACTGTAATGCCTGGTCAGCTATAATCCAGACTATATTGCAGATCCCTGTGATGTGATTATTGCAGACTCAAACATTGCGATATCGATGCTAAAACAATATACTGTATATATACTGCATTGTGCAGCCCTAATAAGAAATTGTACTGTTTATAACTTTAATAATGATTCATTTTACTGAATTATTCATACAATAAGACAATACAGTGTTATTTTACATTTGATTATTCAATCACTGTCCTCGGATACTGTTAGACTCTTCAGAAAACCGTAAAACATTGTTTAAGCTTCTATCTTTTTCTTTACTGTATTTATCCATGTTTTGATAGATAAATAGATACTTTATAATTAGAGATATTCAAGACATCTGGAGAAATTCTGAGGCTCAGACACACTCTCCCAATTCAAAACTAGATTAAAGACCTATCTGTTCAGTAAAGCATACACTTAGTGCACCACTTAGGGGGCTTCCACACAGGTTCTGCATCTTGTTGATGTACACTATGAACAGCAGCTACGCTAATTATTTTCTTTATTCTCCATTTCCACCTGGGGATACTCTTACCGAGGCCCTCAGACTATGCAGAGTCACTGATTCGATCCAAGACCAACGACGAGATGATCCCAAGGTTTCCATATCCTGGACCAGGCTGTATCCTGAGCATCTACTGTGGTGGTCATGGAAGAGTGGAGAACATGAGACTGATTCCTGTGACGCTCCAGAGACAGACGAGTCTTCGCTGAGGCCAGCTTCCAGCCTCCGCCACTGAGACTGCAGCTCTGCACAAGACGTTTGGCCAGCGGAGAAATTAAAATGATCGTGCCCAACTGAGCCTGGTTTCTCTCAAGGTTTTTTTCTTCACTTTCGCCATTTAGTGAAGTTTTTTTCCCTCTCCGCTGTCGCCACTGGCTTGCATGGTTCACGATCTGTAGAGCTGCGCATCGGTGGATCTGCTCTTCAGTGTTTGGACTCTCAGTAATGATTATTAAACCACACTGAACTGAGCTAAACTGAACTGAACTTAAACATTACAAACTGAACTACACTGTTCCTATTTACTGTGACCTTTTATGTGAAGCTGCTTTGACACAATCTACATTGTATAAGCGCTATACAAATAAAGGATATCAAATTTTGTTTTATAAATAGCAATATACAGTTGAAGTCAAACTTATTCGCCCTCCTGTGAGTTTTTGTTCTTTTTCAAATATTTTCCAAATGATGTTTAACAGAGCAAGGAATTTTTCACAGTATTTCCTATAACATTTTTTCTTCTGGAGAAAGTCTTATTTGCCAGTAGAACTAAAAAGGCTTTGCTGCTGCCTATTTTTAAGTCTAAATTAAAGACTCATTTATTTTCTAGGTCTTTTGAAGCATGAGTCCTTCCCTTCGAGGGGTGGGGATCAAAACGGTCCTGTTGTTAATCTTGTTTAGTGTGGCCAACGGTGGTAGAACCTTTTAATTAGGCAAAATTTCTTTTTTTATTGTTACACTCTCTATGTTCTTTCCTATTATGTGCCTATTGCTGTTTATGCTCCTATCACTTGTTTATTTTTTCTCTGTAAAGCACTTTGTGCAGCCTTGTGGCAGTTGGAAAGGTGCTATATAAATTTTATAATATAAAACTTGAACTTTTATTCCAGCTAGAATAAAAGCAGTTAAACATTTTTTAAACCATTTTAAGGTCAATATTATTAGCCCCCTTAAGCAATATTTGTTTTCGATTGCCTATACAGAACGAACTAACATTATACAATGACTTGCCTAATTACCCTAATTTGCCTGATTAACCTAGTTAAGCCTTTAAATGTCACTTTAAGCAGAGTACTAGTATCTTGAAAAATATCTAGTCCAATATTATGTGCTGTCATCATGGCAAAGATCAAATAAATCAGTTATTAGAAATGAGTTATTAAAACTATTATATTCAGAAATGTGTTAAGAAAAATCTCTCCGTTAAACAGAAATTGGGAAAAAAAATTCAGGTAGCTAATAATTCAGGATGGCTAATACTTCTGTACATCAAAATAAATATTGCAGAATAACTAAATATCATGAAGGAAAATTGTTCCAATATCATTCAGCCCTGTTCTGAACTATTATCTTGATCCTTAAATGCATTTTATTTCACAGCTTTACATAACAGCTG
This sequence comes from Danio aesculapii, assembly GCF_903798145.1. Lineage (NCBI taxonomy): Eukaryota > Metazoa > Chordata > Actinopteri > Cypriniformes > Danionidae > Danio > Danio aesculapii. Next base: position 4,152,862 of record NC_079448.1, read on the forward strand.
TATATTCATCAGAAATCTAACAGCTAAGCCACTATCACTTAACATTTCTTCTATTCGCAGACACTTCAACTTCCACAAACTGAAGACTTGAGAAATCAGTATAAAGTGAGAGCGAGAGAGACCGTGAGAAGTGATACATAATTCAGTGTTTCCACTATATTCATTCTGCTGTGGTGATCCGCCACACCCCAAATCCCCCCGATCCCCCCTGCTGCGGCTGCAGGTTCTCAGTGACACCACTGGCATCATTCACAGCTGGATGAAACGGAGTCAAAGGGGTCACAGCGGTGGCGCCACTCGTGTCTGTCTGCATTTCAGAATACTGTTTAAGATCCTGCCGCGCCACTGACAACTTCCCTTTAAATTACATGATATTTGTTGTTATGATGTGTAACAGCATCACCCTTTGCTGAACTATTTTATATTTATATATAAAAATAACTACTTATTTAAAATGCAACCCAGGCTCATTCTGATTACGTACCCCTATATACATTTCTGAAGAGCACAAAATACATCCCAGGAGCTACGTCTTTTTGAATTTTTGTTTTTGTAAATCCACCAGAGGCCGCTGTGTATGCTTTTTGATATGTCAAATGTCTCTCGCGAGTGCCATTCACACCTGCTGTTCACACCTAAATCCATCAAAAGCCGCTGTCGACTGACTGACTGACCAACCCAACCGATAGTGTTTTTAAAAGCACCAATTGACCAGGGCCCAACCACTTCCCTAAACCCAACCAACAGTGGTTTTAAAAGCAATCCAGAAAAAGAAAAGCCCTCACGGTCCACTGATTTTTACCATGTTTTCAGATTTTACCACATTCTTACCCTGTTATTTACTTTGGGGGGGGGGGGTCTTTTGTTTTTGTCTTACTTGCTTTCTGGAACTGTTCCTCACCGGACTCGAACCCCAACGTCACGGTCAACTCTGCTTTGCACCTCAAATCCTCCAACATACATGTCGAGCTACTGGGCAAACTGGTCGTGCACATGGAGGTAAGCGGTCAGCCGACTAACTCAATCCTCCCCCTTCCCTAAACCCAACTAATAGCGTTTTCAAAAGCTGATCTAGAAAAAAGAAAAGTCGTTGCGGCCCCGCAATTTTTTTACCACATTCCAGGCCTGTTGTTTATTTATTTGCTTTAGTTCAGGGGTGTCCAAGCTCGGTCCTGGAGGGCCGGTGACTTGCTGAGTTTAGCTCCAACTTGCTTCAACACACCTGCCAGGAAGTTTCTAGTATCTCTAGTAAAAGCTTGTTTAGCTGGTTCAGGTGTGTTTGATTAGGGTTGGAGGTAAATTCTCCAGGACACCGGCCCTCCAGGACTGAGTTTGGACACCCCTGCTTTCCCAACGGTGACCTATACTCACACCTGCAGCTTCTCCACGATGGAAGTCCAGTATTCTTCAGCCCCTGCCACCTAGATTGCAGCTCTGCACAAAACGTTTGGCCAGAGGAAAAATGGCTTCTCAAGAGTTTTTTTTCCTTCACTTTCATCAATTTGTAAAGTTTTGTTCCTCGCCACTGTCTTGCTTGGATTAGTACTTGTGGAGCAATTGAATTGAATTGAATTTCCGGAACCGTTCTTCACCAGACCTGAACCCCTGTTGTCACACGTTGTCTGCTCCGATTTGTGTCCCAAGTCTGCCGGCATATGCAGTGAGCTACTTGGGCAAACTTGTAGGACAATGCAGACAAAGTAAAAATAAGAAAATATCAGTTTGCAACATCAAGCAGCGTAACGAGCGGTTTTTAACGTCTAAAAATAAAGGGAAGTGAATGAGAGTGGAAGTCTCAAGCCAAGAAGATTCAAATGGCTACACCTGCTCATACACAAAGAATAAGGTCAATAAGAAGATGGTCAATTATGGAGCATTGCTGATCAAAAAAAAGCTTAGAAATCATACAGAATAAAGGGAAAGTGTAGGGAAATTAATAGCTAGTGTCACGTTTGCAGGTTTGTGCGCTTTCCGGAGTATCTGTTTTGTCACGTGGGTTTGTGTTGTTTGGTTGTCCACGTGTATTTGTTTGGTCACGTGTTATGACGGCACTCAGCTGTTTGATTTGATCACCAGCTGAGGTTCATTATTGTACCTATATCTGGGCTACGTTTCTATGTTTCCTTGTCAGTTCGTTGTGTTTGCTTATGTGAGTCTGTATGTGCTCAGGACTAAGAGGAGTGACGGCTGGACTTCGTTTCGCCTATCTGTTCCTGCCCCAGTATCCCAGTGTCCTCGCCCTCCATTTGTAGCCCTGTTGGCTTTATTTGACAGTGTCTACTAAACTTTCACTTGCATATTGGATCCTTCTCTGTACCCTTATTTACATGTGACAGCTAGAGTGCCGGAAGAAAAACATAATATAACGGCCATTAAATTACAGACATTTACCGTAAAATAACGGACTTTAAATTACAGAAATTTCCTTATATTTAAATATTCTGTACATTTCTGTAATTTACCTTCTTTTATTTTACGGTAAATGTCTGTAATCTACCGGCTGTTATTTTACGGTTTTTTTTTACATCACTCTAGCTGACAGAAAAAAACATCAAATAACAGATTTTTTATTTTTACAGTGAACAGTTTGTATAAAAAAAAAAATCAATGGAATGTCCCCACAATTCACAAAGACAAACCTGTTCATAAACTCACACACATTTAAAAAAGATTTGATTGTGTTTCGGTTGTTCATTTACACTATACTCCTATACAAGTGTAATGCTTTGACAAGACAGAGAGAGAAAAACTGATGAAAACAGGCATCCACATTGCCACGGCAATCAGCCTCATTTGCCATGGCAACGGAATGCCCAGTGTGATGGGAATTTACTTTGATCTGAAGATTAATAAAGGCTTTTTCAGCCGATGCATCTGTGTGTGCGCGCGCTGAGTAAGTGTGATATATTACAGCACTAAAACGCAGTATAAAAGTCTCAAAAATGATGATGACGACACTCCCCGAGAGCTGGGTAAAGGTGATGGATGGATGGAAATATGGACGGAGTGAAGAGTCTCTGTAATAGTGTAATGCATCATGACTGCGGTAAGGTAATAACATGAATATTTATGGGCTGTGGGTGAGGATAATGTGAATATTTATGAGTTTGGGTGATTATGGTCTCTAATGAAGTTAATGCTTATTTTGTTCTACAAGCTTTCTACAACCGGGAAAAGCATCAGAGAGAATTCACGCACAACCCCGGCTATGTGGAGCAGGACTCAGGTGACTGTGTGTGTGTGTGTGTTGAGTACACTAAGGGAATGGCAAAGCATGCTTCATAGAGGCACAATAAACATAATAGAGGCAGAACAGCTCACAGAAATCAGGACTGGCTGTGGATTGGATCAAAGATAAAGCTGGATGTGTGTGTGCTTGTGTGTGTGGAGGACTTTAGAGGTCAACATGAACTCGCAGAATTGCATTAGTCAAATCCTCATTTATCAGATCAGAGAAAATGACTGTACTAAATAACATTGATAACATTCGTTATTACACTCTAGTAAATGCTGGGTTATTTTCTTCTGCCTAAATGCTAATCTTTTAGGGTTGTTATTCTAGTGTTGGATTAATCACACTGATAGGTGAAACAATACACCTTACACACTTCAGTCCAACAATACTTCAGTCCAGCTGTCTGAGTTACAGTTTACAGCCTTCTTCCATGCTTTTTATTTAATCTATAAAGTCTTTACAGTGCTTTACGAGATGTCAATGCACCATCAACAGATGTTTAACACCATGAAAACACGCATTTGCGGGTTTATTGTGCGATTAAATCTGATGGTTTCAATTTAAGCCTGCTTATTTTTAGACAAGTTTGTTGCAAGAGATTTAATTTATATGAAAGCTTAATGTTGGTGCATCTTTTTAATATATTTTACTCACTCTTTATTTTACTGTACATTTCACACTATTAAAAAACCATTTACTAAGACTTTTAGCTTGATAAACTATGAATTAGTTGCTTATTAATAGTTAGTAAGGTAGTTGTTGGGTTTAGGTATTGGGTAGGATTAGGAATGTAGAATAAGATCATACGTTATAAGTGCTAAAAACAGTTCATAACTTAATAATAGACAGCTAATAAGACAGTAGTAAATGGTTTAAAGTGTTACTGTCACAACCACCATCAATCCAGGCTTGCAGATCGCTGGTAAACATGCACCTTCACCCTAACTACAATTCTGTCAACTACATTTCCCTTCATGCAACTCACGCACACCTGTTCCGGTACTCCAATGATTACACACACACAGCTGGAAGCTGATCAAGCACTCATTGCACAGACTATTTACACACCACACACTGCTGAGTCTTGTTATTGGAACATCATCAACCATCTCTTGTCTTGCCATGTCTAGCTGTGTTTTTGACCTTTTGCCTTGTTTTATTGTTTCCGTTGTTTTCGCCGCCTGTCCTGACTATTCGCCTGCCTTTGACCACATTTTTTGGATTACCTGTATTTACCCCATTGCTCTTGTGATTGACCTTTGCCTGCCTGACAATCTGTTTAATAAATACTGCACGTGAATCCTCAACTCTGTTTCCCAGCATCTTACCGTTACAGTTACCCATATTTCAATTTTCAGCAAGGACTTACATGGCCCTATTATATACATACACCCAGCGCAATAAGGCGAAAGACGTGTTTTGCGCGATTTGTTGCTATTTTCACACCAGCACAACCCTAATTGTCATGTATTGTACCATGTTGTTTAACTAATTCTTAAAGGAACTGGGAGATGAGACTCTGATTGGTTTAATGCACATTATACTCAAAACACAATCATAACTCATTAAGAGAATAAGCACAACCCTGTTAGACCGTGCACCATGGTGCAAAGCGTATTTTTCTGTCCTTTAAATAACAAAAGTGGATTCGGATTTGCCCTTAATGCTTTTGTGCCATGTACCTAAGACTTAGATCGTTAAAATAGAGCCCATAATGTCATAAAACATCTCCATTTCAAATAAGTGAAGTTTCATAAACTAATTTCGAGAGGAGCATGTGATATGATTGAGCACATCTGGCCACTCATCTGTAATCAGTAATAATCCAATCAAAGTGATCCTAGTTTACTATAAATGGATCATTTTCTCCCTACTGTTCTATCTTCGTTTGGAAGAATCCCCCTTCCACCCCATCTCCTCCTTTTCCTCCCGTTTCTAAAGGGGGAGCTCTCGAGACCTACCTGATCTCGGATCTCCTGATATGCTTATCGACCGGGCGGGAGCCCTGGGCTCAAGTATCTCCGAGCTCAGGGTTCTCTCCCGGGACAGCATGCCAAACCTGCTTTATACGCCAAGCATATCTAAGTGGGAACTCTTGAAATGACATTTATTTAAACTTTCTATTCACCCAAACACTAAAATAAAATTCTATCACTGTCCACAAAAAATATAAAGGCAGTTATTTTTTTAAACTGATGATATTAATATGTTTCTTGAGAAGCAAATCATTATATTAGAATGATTTTGGTCATACTTTACAATAAAGTTGCATTAGTTAATGTATTAATTAACAAAAAATAATACTTGTACAACATAATCATAGTTCATTATTAATTAAACCAAAATGTTGCTAATGAAAATTGAGCACTTACAAACATATACGAGTAAATTGAACACAAATTAAGATTCTTATAAGAATGCTAACCATTGACTTGTATTTCTTTTCATAATACATAAGTCAATAACTAAAGTCAACTGTGTGGTTACCAATAATATTTAGAGCATCTACGTGTATGTATAATGGAAGAAACTACTCGAATAAATGGTGAACAAATTTTCATTTTTGGCAGAACTATCCCTTTAATTGGTGGAGTATAATAAAATCAATGCAAAAGAGTCTGACTTTGCACAGTAGACTAACACTTGACCTACTGTAGACTTTAAAGACTCGAGACCTCTCTTGACCTCAGCATCAGAGACTTGTAAACACGTCTGACCTGATGTCAGGAACTGATCAAGTTTCAAACAAGCAGATTCAGCCTCTACTTCTTCCTTGGAAACACTCCGAGGAAGGATTTTGTAAATGCACAACAACGGAACAACAAAAACTGACACCGGGGAGTTGAGTAAAAACCTTCTGAATCTGTCCATTTTAGAAAGCGTTTGCCATTTTTTGGTTCAACCATTCATTTTTAGATGTGTATCGCACTAGATGCCTTTTAAACCGCCTGCTTTGTTTTCCGTGCATTACCAAGCCTGAATGGAATAACAAACAGCTGAACTTACACATGCAGAAATAATGAAGCAGTCCATCCAACGGGTCACTGAAACCATGCTGCGTGTGCCTGCTATCGTGGGCAGAAAAGCACTATTGGCCCTTTAAATATTTAATTTTAACCGAGCACGCTCAAAACACAAGAAGGCCAACGTGGGTTGTCACAAACACACACATACAGGAATACCTATAAGTATATCTGCCTCTCCAAGCATTTCACTCCAATCTGTGCGCGCAGTATGCAGGCTGTTTGTGTGTGAGAACATGCATCTTCTCTTCTTCCTATAATTAATGCAGTTTGTACTGTACAAACAGCAGAAATACTCCCACAGACATGGGAACGTGTGACAGACTTTTATTATGTAAGATCAAATAAGTCTTAAATTAACTCCACAGCGTGTGTGTGGTTCACCTACACTACTTCACATACCTTACACAGAGGTATACAGAACAATCATACTGTACACACATTCATATATTGGGTTGAAGCACAGAGAGAGAAAAACAACAATAAAAAAAAACAGGATTGCAATTAAATTTCTCCACATAAATCTCCCACGCAACTGACTACAACGCAGAGATCGGCTCCCTTCCAAAAGCAAAACCCACCGGACTCGAAGCTAAAAACAGAAATCGCTGCTTTTAAATTGATTTAGTTTGGATTAACTCAAATTTAAATTCATGTTCGAAGACTTTTAAGTGATTAACTTCCTTCAGCTTACACTAAATATAGATAATGCAAGCGCATCCGTAACATGCATGGCATATTGAGTTTCTTTCTTACTGACTAACGGTGTTTGTGTGTGTGCTGGCGTACTGTCTTGTGTTTGATTATGAATGGTAGCTGATTTTACAACAATTCCGAACCACATGACCACTGAATGTGAAAAGAGCCACTCAACAAAATCTGACTGCATTATAGCAAAACACTGCCCACAGTAGCTAATCTGCGTCACTCTTGTTTCAAGATTTCCCACTTAGATATGCTTGGCGTATAAAGCAGGTTTGGCATGCTGTCCCGGGAGAGAACCCTGAGCTCGGAGATATTTGAGCCCAGGGCTCCCGCCCGGTCGATAAGCATATTAGGAGATCCGAGATCAGGTAGGTCTCGAGAGCTCCTCCTTTAGAAAAGGGAGGAAAAGGAGGAGATGGGGTGGAAGGGGGGATTCTTCCAAACGAAGATAGAACAGCAGGGAGAAAATGATCCATTTATAGTAAACTAGGATCACTTTGATTGGATTATTACTGATTACAGATGAGTGGCCAGACGTGCTCAATCATCACGTGCTCCTCTCGAAATTAGTTTATGAAACTTCACTTAAATTTATCGAGAAATTTATTTTTGTTTTGAAATAATATTAGGTATAAAAAAATTTCATTTAATATTTTACATTTTTATTTCAGTTAAAATTACTTGAAAAAATTAAGCAAATATTAATTATCAATACAAAAAATGGTATTTGTTTACAATCACTTATATAAGCATTATATAATGACTTATATAATGACAAAATATAAGCATTGCTTTTCCCTTGTTGAGGTGAAAGGCAAGAATGTCTATGTATTGTTAAAGTTCTAAACCATCATTGGGTTTTATTGTGCAACAATAATAATAATAATATTCATAATGATTTGTTAAATTTGATAGTTGTCTCACATTGTCCCACAACATTACAATAGTGTAGATTAGTGTCCAATGTTTTATATTTATTTCATAGTCATTTGACACTTTTTTTAAGTAACTCAATAATTATTTTCTTGGTATTTAGTTACTTTTATAATTATCTGACTCAGTTACTAACTATTTGTGAGAATAACTAATTACTCTTTTAAAGGAATGTGCCAAACACTGCTTGCTAACCATTAAAACGATCAAAACAAGCATACAAGCAAATCTAAATAGTAGTCTGTGAAACAAAGACTGGCATCCAATCAGCGAGATTCCTTTGATTCCCCGGCTCATCCTCTGTGCTGGATCAGATCTCCAGTAATCAATGACAGTGACTCTCAGCGGCCAGTGAACGCTGCCATTAGAGCAGCAGATTCAGCCCACCATCATAACACCTGCTGTGCGGCCACAATAAAGCTCTAGCAGAGGAGACGGACGCTCTGCTTTGATCTGATAGCGGACGCCTCCAGTCTACCTGTCCTCTTACAACATTTCATACTCACTTTGATTGCTTGGTCCCCTGCAGAGTCTCCTCTCACATTGTATTATTGGAACAACATGTCTGAATCGCTTTTTTTTACTCGTGTGGTGGTCTTTCTTGTTTTACAACGAAAACGGAGAGAGATCCTTCACCCATAATAAAAATGTACTTACTATTAACACACCCTGGAAGTGGTTTTAAGCCTTTGTGAGAAGATATTTTGAAGAATGCTGGAAACCATCGACGTCCATAGTAAAAAATACAAAAACTGTGGAAATCAATAGTTACAGGTTTTAAAAAATATTTTTCTTTGTGTTCAGCAGAATAAAAGACACTCATGTTTAAATAATAGTAAGTAAATAATGTCCACTTTTTTATTTTTTGTGTGAACTATCCCTTTAAAAGGCTAGTATTACAATCATTTTTAAAGCATTTCCCTTAAGATAACGAATTATGTAAGTAAATGGTACAAAAATCTTTCACTTTCAATCAGCTAAATTATAGTATATATAATATGTATATGTATATGTATATGTATAGTATATATATATGTCACTTGTCATGTTTTGTAATGCCATGCATATTTTCAAAAAACATACATTTTTTTAATGTCCACAAATGTTAAAAGGTTTTCTGCAACAAAAGCATTCAGCATTTCCCAATTTCCCTCCACATTCTAGGTTTAAAGAAATGCATTTCTGCAAATTAAAGAGTTAGTTCACCCAAAAATGAAAATTCTGTCAATAATTACTCACCCTCATATCACTCCAAACACCTTTGCTCATCTTAATAACACAAATGATAAACGATATATAGTTTAATTATAAACTAGTTAGCAAAAGAAAAAAATTCTATTTTAGCCTTATATCAGTGACTTTATTAAGAAAAAAGAAAAAACAGGCATATGCTTATTTTTCTCAAAAATGGCTGCACAATATATCGTTTCAGTGTTGATATCGTAATGTGTCACATCACAAAATATGCATTTTTGAGTCTGAATTATACTTTACCAGGAGCTACAGATTTGTGTTTAATTACTGTATTTACATGATTTATGCAAAAAAAAAAAAAAGGTTCTCACATGTCAATTTGGTCTCGTCTCTACATTTCAAAGCAAAAAACAAGATTATTTTACTTACCCCACTGGCAAGTAAATTAACTTTTTTTAAAGGGCACCTATGATGACAAATCTACTTTTCAAGCTGTTTGGACAGACATATGTGCAGGTATGGTGTATAGACTGTCATATTGGGGAGAAATAAACACCCAGTTGTTTTTTTTTTCAATTTAGCAACATAAAAACGGTAAACCAATTGGAGCGGTTTTCAGATCGACTGCAACTTTACGTAGGAGTGCGGTCCCCCCACTGCCGAGGGAGGAGATTAAGGCACGCAGAACGGCACGTAGAAACGGTGGGCAAGGAGGACTAGCCTTAAAGAAGCAGTACACCAAAACCGCCACCCAGTGAAAAAAATTTATAAATAGGAATTTAATAAAAGGTATAATAAATAATCTGATGGGTGTTTTGAGCTGAAACTTTACACACACTTTCTGGAGACACAAAAGACTTATATTAAATCTGAAAAAAGGGCTAACCTAGGTGCCGTTTAAAAAGAAAAACTCTTTATTTCTATTGAAGTTGAAAACAAAACAATATTTTTACTTGGTCTAAGAACATATTATTTACATATTTGGTCCAGAAAAGAGAAGCAAAGTAAAAAAAAAAAACATTTTTTTAAACATTGATTACTCAATTTCTAAACCTGAATACTGTTAGACTCCCCAGAAACCCTCAAACAGTGCTTTTCAAAACTAACAAAATTTTTAATAGCAGAAAAATAAAATATCGCAATATCAGATTTTTCCAATATAGTGCAGCCCTATCATACAAACATGCTGCTTGTGTATTATTGCAACACAGTTAAATGCAGTGTCATCAGACATTAGCCTTTAAGCCCTTTGAAGAGATGATCCCAATGTATCCATAATCCTGGACCAGGCCGTATCCTGAGCAGATGCTGTGGTGGTCATGGAGGAATGAGTGCATGAGACTGATTGCTGAAAGACGCCAGTGACAAATGAGTCCCAGCATTGATCCTGTGGGCCAGCCTGACCTCCCGTCAGTGCCCTACTCACACCTGCAGCTTCTCCATGATGGACGTCCAGCTTCTCCAGCCTCCATTGCCTAGACTTTAGCTCCACACAGGAAGTTTGGCCAAAAGAATAATGGTCATGCCCAACAGAGCCTGGTTTCTCTCAAGTTTTCTTTTCCCTTCATTTTGTCAATTGGTGAAGTTTTTTTTTACTCACCACTGGCTTGCTCGAAGAGGACTTGTGGAGCTGCGCTTCAGTGGAGTTGCTCTTCAGTGTTTGAACTTTCAGCAGTGGAACTCAAACCACACTGAACTGAACATCAACTCTGAAATCTGGACTTTACTAAAACTAAAAGTAACTGGTATAGCCTCTCACTGACCTTTAGAGAATTGACAGATTGTACATTACAAGTTATTAAATCGGTCAGTCTTCAATTAATGTGATCATGGCATTCATTTTCATGAGGAGCTGTTTCCTCACGTGTTTCATTTTAGCTGTGGCTACAGTTTAGCTAACCCGCTAACTCGCGCTGTTCCCGCTCTGTCTGCATCAACCGCGATCATCATGACAACAGTGTATCTGTACCACAAAAAAAATGCTTTATTCAGGACGTCATTTAGCAATTCGGTGATAATTTCTTATGTCTATAACAGGGATGGGCAAACTCGATCCTGGAGGGCCGGTGTCCCTGCATAGTTTTGCACCAACCCTAATCAAACACACCTGCTTGTAGCTTTCTAGTGATCTTGAAGACACTAATTAGGGTGTTCAGGTGTGTTTGATTAGTGTTGGAGCAAAACTCTGCAGGGACACCGGCCCTCGAGGATCGAGTTTGCCCATGCCTGGTCTATAAGGATGCAATGATACTTTAGTGCTGTAATCTCAGTTTATCAGGGAGTCAAAATAATGAAACTGCCTAGAAGTGAAGTGCACATTTTACATATTACTGATGATATAAATAAACAATGCATATCTAATTTTTGGTATCAATGAAATGCTATATTCCATATTTTAATAAGACCGTTTAATTTAAATTTGTATAAATAAATGTATACTATGTTAATTAAATTAAAGCAAATATATTTCAGTCAACTAAATCTCAAGTTAACTTTAGTCAACTAAAATTTTCTGAAATGTAGTTGACTAAAACTAGACTAAAACTAAAATGATTCAGAAGACTACAAAATGACTAAAACTACAATGGAATTTTAGTCAAAAGACTAAGACCAAAACTAAATCAAAATTTGCTGTCAAAATTAACACTGTCTCAAAACTAACCATGCGTCTTCAGTGCTTCAACCAGAATATTATTAAAGATCTATAAAGTGCTTTGAAATGTGCGTTTGTATTCGATGTATGACATAATCTTGACTGAAACACGAAGTCAATGCAGGACATTGAGTAGCTCCTCCCCTTTTTTAAAAACAGCCAATAGCGTTTTGTTTTTATCAGAGCTCTGCCAGTCAGAGTGCTTGAGCTCAAGTACATCAAATGCAAAGCAAATGAGAAGCGTCTTCAAGGGGGCAGGGCATGTAAGATATTAGAGAGCATTTGATTGGTTAGAAGTTTTGATGAGATACTTAAGTATGCAGTGATGTGAAAAAAAGTGCCAGTATAGTGCGCACATTCACAAGCACCGTGCACAATTTCCTGTTTGAAACAAATCACAGGCGAATCAGAGGAAATACGTCAGCAGAACAACTCATTAATTAATAATATAATTCTCATGTTTGGCTGAGCTAACTCTTTAAGCTGGAATGGAAATAAAATCATAAACTGTTGCACACTGTAAGCGAAAACCCCCCTCAGTGACTCATTTTCCAGCAGACTCGCTTCTTTAGTATGACTTCATTAAATCAGAGTTCAGAATACAGCCTTCAAACCGAAACAAACCCAGCTCAAACAGACCAGCAGCTCTACACCCAAAGGGAAAACATCTCTTCATCATACAGTAACTAACCGGGAAGCTGGCGGATATATCCTCCGCACCAACCTGGCAGTTTTCACTCAGCCTGCGTGAAGAACAGGGGAAATGTCAGGCCATCAAAGGCACACAGGGACTTAAGAGTGACGCCCTTGTAGTTCTTGTTCGTTCAGATCCACCGAGAGCCGTCCAGGGTTCAGAAGCTGCGCTATGACAACACCAAATCATCCAAGAGCTAAACACGCTCAGGATATTCCTCACAGATTTGATATAGAAAACAGGCCTTACAGCTCCCAGATGAGCCGTTTCCATAAACAACGACGGCTCTCATGAGACGATTCCTGCCACGAGCAAAACTAAACACAAGCATGTTGCACACATAACAAACATCAGTAAATAAGATGGAGTTATATAGCTACAAACTAAATTTAATCTTACTGTATCTTATTGTGCAGAGCTCTAAATTGCGACCATTTTGGTCATATATGCGTCTGAAATTTTATCTAAGCGATTTCAAAATGTATTTGGGAGAATTTGTGCGACTGCATAAAAGTGTTGCTGTGCGACCAGTTTTTATAGCAAAATAATCACCACATGCGCGGATTTAGGAGACCTTCACACATTATGCATCTTTGCACCTAAAAACACCAAACGCAGCGCTCACAATAGTTTATAACCGTTGTCATGTCAACTTGCTGCAGTAAACAAAGCCCACAATGCTCGTCTCGCCTTCAAGCTCCTCTTATTGGCCCACTGCGCTAGAACGCGAATGGATTGGTTAATATCAGCTGTCAATCACTCAGTTCCGATGACGGAGTTACAGCCGCGAAAATGTAAAGGTCTGGATCCGAGAGAATGAAAACAACACTGACAGATTCAGTTTTAGAAACCACCTTTTACAAATAATGGCACATCTTACTGGCGATCATGTGGTGAATGTTAATCCACCATTTACACTTTTCGAAGAGTGGATAAAAGACTTCCAGTGGTTAAAGTCCGCAATAAAAATGACCAAAGCATTCACTGTAAAGCCGGTAGGACGGAGTTTTCAGGTAACAATAGCTATTTTTCCATCCAAAAACGCGAATGAACTTTATGGAAACTGGATTATCGCATAAAAGACGTGCGAATAAAGCAGTGTTTCCATCCAACAAGTCAAAACGAACAAAATCGCCACTTCCTGATTAACTGGCGTCAAATATCAACAGTAATAGCGCAATTTGCTGCAGTAGGAGAAGCTGTGTCAATCTTTTCTTCATCTAATAAATGACTTGCACTTCAGAAGGCAATCCTGACACGGAGTGAATGCAGACGAAGGTTGAAGGTGTCAGACGCGGAGCACAGACGCTCTTGATTCTGGAGGTCATTAATAATATAATAACACTAGTACTTAAACGGTAAGGCATTTTAGAATAACTACGTTTTTTATGCGCATTTTCAAAATTGATGTGCATCATGGCGTTTCCATCAACCGATTCTTTTATGCGCATTTCCAAAATGCGCATAAAAATAGGTGAATGGAAACATGGCAAGTGTTTGCCACATCTACACATTTTAAGCACGAGATGTTCTATTTAATCCTTCATTTATTCGTCACGATGCTGTCAGTCATGCAACTGGCAGCATGTACACCATCGCTAAAGAGCATCCATTCACTGAGATTAAAATAATATTGCAGCTCATGCAAAGACCGTTAATGCTATTACGATGACGTATGCAAATAAGTTATGTCAATATCATCTGTGCAATATCAGACACCAACTGTGAGAACAGCACAGTTATTATCGTTAACTCAGTTCATGTCATTCACGTCAAGCAATGTGTGCAGGGCCGGTGAGCGCAAGCTAATTTTTGTTTATTTGTTAGTTTTGATTAATGTTAATTTCAAATGCAATAAATCTGTTAATATAAAACTTGTAACTCTGCTCATAATTTTTTTTGGTGGGTGCGACAACATTTTGTCCAGTGTGCATACATTTTCGAAGTTAGGAGCACCGGTGTTACCAAGAAAAAAGGTTAATTTCGAGCCCTGTTGTGTGTAAAATATTTGATCTGAAATGCCTTTAAAAGGAAGCATTGATGTTCTTCTTTCCAAACCAGGGTTCATACACATTTTTATAACTAAAATTCCATGACTTTTCCAGCACTTTCAAATAAAAGCTGATTTATTCTTCTGTGTCAAGTGATCGGCGTGACACACGCCGCCTGCCATGTGCTTAGTTGTGCATTTATACTTCTGTGTGTTGTTTGTGTTGCTCTGCAATAACACTTCTGAAACGCTAGCTGGCAGTGGATTTTTATGTGCCTCTGTGTCGAGTTTCTTTGTGAGTGTTTTGTTTTTTCTGAATGCTACCTTAATGTACAAGTAGTTAAAACTCACTCATTCAGAGGTGGGAACCGGCAGACATGCAATGACAATAATCATAAGGTAAACACAAAACAACAGTATCCATCTGGAGCTACTTCACGGGACTCAACAGTTGTAAACACTCGCTCAGATGGGTTTGGATGGCTCTCGGTCCCGCCCACACTGGTCACAGCTACCAAGCTGACAAATCACAGAGTTTGTGCGACGCGTTGTTGCGACGTTACATTTTTTAAGTGGTGGGCGTCAGAGTAAGCCACAGCGAGGGCTATGTGACAGCGTAAATGCTGCGGCAGAGCATACGTGTACGCTTGTCGCGGAAGTATAAATCAGCCTATAGGGCTTGGCGATAAAACTGGTATTGATATTTATTGAATTAAAATTATCCAATAATTATTGACATCGAATGATATGAAACATGATGGGATTTTTTTTGCAATATCACCCAGCCCTAAATCAGCCTTAAATTTTCATGACCTAATGTTTCATGTAATGTCTATGTATGCGTGGTAAATAATGAGAAAAACAATGCACATTCAAATTAATTACAGAATATCACAAAACATGCAACAGTCTATTTAGTTTAATTTTATTTTAATATCTTTGTAAAATGTATTTAGTTAATGCATACATGTGACGTCGCTAATAATATAAGAGGATGTTTTTGTCCAAGGACAGAAAAAAGTAAAGACAACTAACCTACAGTATATTCAAGTATACAGATATTTTTCATTCATTTCCATAACTTTTCCAAAACTTTGTGGGCTTTTCTGTTTTTCCAAAACTTGTCAAAATTCCATGACTTTTCTAGATTTTCCATGGATTCCTAAGATTGACCACATATCTATTATAGAGAAATAGATTCAAATTTTCAATGTAAAAAATTCACATTTACCTCACAAATTTTGACCACATTGTTTTGAACTACACAAGCATGAAACATTCTGAATCATTTCCCCTGTCATGCAAGAACAATACATATGAATAAAGTATTTATGGAGATACATAAAGCTCCAGGTTTTCCGTGGATTTGACCACAGATCTATTATAGAGAAATAGGTTCAAATGTTTAATGCAAGAAAAATCTGGGACAAATTCCCATCTAGCTCACAGATTTGTTTTGAACTACACCAGCATTAAGAAACATTCTGAATCATTTCCCCTGCCATGCGATAAAAGGACAATACGTATGAATAAAGTACTAAACTCACGGTGATACATAAAGCATTTTAAAGCATATTAAATGCCGCAGCGGGACGTCAGTGAGCATTTCTGCAAAGAATTGCATCTAGTTCCTCCATTATTGTGTCTTTGTCTAAAAGCCCATTCTGACTGTTGAACATGGAAGTAAAATACAGTTTCAGCAAAAGCCTGTGAGCTGTCAAAAATCTACCAGTTAATGCAAAACTTTTACTGACAAATAAATGTGTATTTCTCAGCCCAGGTAATGTGGGGACACCTGTATACAAGCGACACTGGAAATTTGGTGGAGTTGCACTTTAAATGAGAGCTATTATGCAAAAATCACTTTAATAAAGGGTTTAAACGCAGTTGTGTAGCAACAGTCTGTGAATATAACCAGCCTCTAATGGTAAAAATGTATTAAATCTATTTATCAAAAATCACACTTAATAAAAACACTTTGATTGACATTCTTCCTTTGTATGTGTCATCAGAGGGGGAAAGCCCCGCCCACTAGTGACGATCTCTCCCTCATTAGCATAAACAGCCCTGAGTGAGAAGCAGCTGTCTGCTATTAGTTTATACCATAGCTGCTAAAGATAATGTCAGCGACTAAAGGCCGGTGTCCTGACATTTTATCCTGCCCATCAGATTATGCTACCAGCATTGTATTTGAATGGTTCTGAGGTTGGGGTTAGGGATAGGTTAGGGCGTATTTAGGCCCACATGGAATCTGCGCGAACAGAATTCTGCAGAATTCCGCAGACTTTCAGCCCATCATTATTTCTGTTTATTTACTTGTGTAAATGTGTGTAAATCTATATTTATTAAGTTTTTTATTAATCACAGTAATATTATTGACTAATATGAAAAGTTAATCTGATTTATGGACAGTTTGTAAAGTAATATTTTCTGTCTTTTAGTAGATATATTATATATTATATGAGAGACTTGCTTTGTTTACCAAATAAAAGTGAATCTAATTGGATTTGCATTTTAAACATTAAATAAAAGTTTAAAAGATATTATTTTTCATTTCACATATTAAGGTTTTAGTTATGGTACTCTCAAAATAATTCCGCAGAAATCCGCAGATTTTTAACAAAATTCTCCAAGGAAATAGCAAAAAAAGTCAGCAGATTCCGTCTGGCCCTAGCGATATTACAGCTTCATATCACACTACACCACATTAAAAATAACACTGGTAGCATAATCTGATGGGTAGCATATTGCGTCATCAAAATGTGCTACCTACTTTTTGAATGGGAGGTGGGACACTCTGACAAGGTTGGACAAATCGACAGAACACCGGCTCACACTGTGTGATTTTTTTATAATCCTGAAGAATTGTGGCATGTCAGACTGCACGAACATGGCTCCCATGACACACTATAAGATCTCAACTGTCATAATGTCAGACTGAAGGACAATGAAGATGCGGCAAACACGGAAGAAATCTCCCTCGGAGTTTGACGTCATCCTCTGTGACATTTTCATTATCCCGCGTTCTGAAATGATTCCTCACAGCAAACGTAAACAATCTGCAGCGGCAATTTTGCACACAGCGTATCTCAATAATAAAACCAGTTAGAAGAAAACTGTTTTGACATTTCGCCGCGGTCATTTGAATTGTCGCATGGATTGCGTCATCATAGTCAGCACTCCTATTGGGTCTTAAATTGATGCTCATCGCAGCTGTTTTCACACTGCAGGAAAGTGTCTGAAATCTTCTGACGCTGCAAGAACGTCATCGAAGGGAAAATCTGATTGCAACGAGCATTAAGCGGCTGTCTGTAAACGTCAAACCAATGATCAAAGATGACAGATTTTAGCCGAGGATTTCAGGAATATTTTAGGATTTCTTAAATTTGCTTCAGATGACAAAATCATTGCTGAAATCTCACAGTGTGAGCAGGGATTAAGGATGCTTTCACACTAGCACTTTGGTCCACATCTGAGTTCATTTAATGTCAGAGTTTGGTACTTTTAGCTAGTTTGAACACTCTTCTGAACTCGGGTGCGCACTCGTGAACCGTATCCGAGTGTGTCTGTGTATCCCCTAATTTGGTGACTAGCAGGACTGACCCAGTGCAAACACAGTGATAATGTCTGCTTGTCTCCTCCAAAATTGACTTCCGCGGACATCGCATGAACATTTTTAAAATATATTTAGATGCAAGTGGCTCTCTGCATTTTGGTTTTGGTATCAAAACCAAAAGATTCAGTAAAAGCAGAACAACTGTGATAAGTGTACGTATTTCCATTTTGGTGTCTTCACTTTTTTGGCTGTCACCTAGCAACAGCAGCTTGATAAAACAAGCGTAGCAGGATTCAGGAAAAAAAAGACAGTGTGAACACAAATTAGTCGAGAAGGTGGCAAGGGGGGACAATCAAACTTTGGTTTGGACCAGCCAAATGAACCAAGTGTGAAAGCACCCTAAGAAGATCATTAATGTGGAGTTCTAGGATGTACAAATAGACGACCTTCTTCTGAGCCACTTTTCTTTTGACATTTTCAGTTTTTCACAGAGATAACGTTCTGCCACTATTCTGGCTCCGCCCTCTTTTTAAAAGAGCAAAATCTCATTTGAATTTAAAGCAACAGTCACCAAAATAGCTCAATTTGTATCTTAGTCTAAAATGGTCAGTTTTAAAGAGTTATAAAGCATTATTTGTGTATTATTTTGAGCTGAAGCTTCACACATCAGACTCTTATCTCATATCTTGTAAAAAGGGGTATAATAGGCCACACAATCTCTGATAAACAGACCTGAGTGAGAAGCAGCCGTCCGCCGAGTTTTTACACCATGCCTGCCGGAGATAATGCCAGCAACTAAAATGAAATCTGCCACTATGCTCACACATATGCATTTGTGGCTCCGCCCTGTTTTTAAAAGAGCTCAATCTCATTTGAATTTAAAGCGACAGTCACCAAAACGGCACAAGTTGGATCAAAGTCTAAAAGAGTCAGTTTCAAAGGATTATAAAACATTACTTGTGTGATATTTTGAGCTGAAACTTCACATACACACTCTAGGGACATCAGAGACTTATTTTAAAACTTGCAAAAAGGGGCGTAATAGGTCCCCTTTAAATCAGTAATGCACTTACCAACCACATACACAATTAAAACTCCATTTAAATGACTGTAATTCAATGTTTTGAGAAGTTAAAATTCCTTGTGAATCCATTACAAATGTACCAAAGCCAAATAATTACCTATTTTTTTATCAAAATCCACTGCCCACTTTTCAATTTCTCAAGAGGCTTGAGTAGGAGAATGAAAGCGCCCACTTTGTGAATTATTAAAGATACTGCAAAACATCACACACACTCTCACACACACACACACACACAAAGGTGTGAATCTACGACCTTGGGGAGCAGCAGAGATAATGACCAATTCAGTCTTGCAGGGTTATAGACACTATAGAAAGAGCAAGGGAAAGAGGCCATAAAGTCTAAACGAAAAGAAAAAGAATTAGACCTTGAGCAGTAAAAAAAGTCAAAAGCATTATTAGAAAGTGTCGGACAGACCATAAGATGGGTCATACTAGCAGAGTAAGCACCAAAAGTGGGGAAAAAGTGGATGAAGAGAGGTTGTGAATAGGATGTCAGTCGTGCCCAATTCTGACAGACAGCTGAAGCTCAACAGGTGTTCTAGAATCAGACAGGTCAAGTACGCGGCAAAATGACTTTAATGAGGGAAGAAGTGAACACTGCAGGTGAGGTGAGAGAGTTGATTGTAATGCAGTGTGAACGTGGACAGTTTGGTTGATTAGAATGAGACTGTTATAGAGCTAATATGCTGCGGTGCTGTGGCTGCTCGTTGCGCAGATGGTGTAGAACACATTTAAATTACATTTAATTGGTAGAGTAATCAGATTAATTCGCGAAAGGGTTCACAATCCACTGAGTTATATTTCTTTCCTAATAATCCTGCAGCAACATCAGGAATATGCAAAACACTCACTGATTAGTTTCTGCCGATAAGATAGCAGCAGACTTCAAAAGCATGAAAAGACAATTTAACGCAAAATGGACTGATAAATGCACGTTCTTGTTTCATCATAATCCTAAATCACTTCAAAAGGGCAAAACCCATCATTTTACAGTGAATTTCTATTGTATGAATGTTTAAATAGATGCAAAGACTGCAATTTAGTATGCAAATACTATGAGACATCAAAGTCGAAGAATCAAAGGGAGACAAACTTAAAAAAAAAGAGTATTTATTTAAATCAAAGGATCTGATGTTCTGATTTGAATCAAAAATGCACATAAAATGGAGTTTATGTTATAAACGATAAAAGAATATTCAAACTTTAAGATTATTTATACACTTTAGTTACAATTTTCTGACTGCAAATGTCAATTTAAGGCAATAGTTATAAAATAACAACAAGCTGGAATAGCTCATGTTATATTTAAAACAATGAAGTGCATAAGTTTAATAGTTTGTCTTAAATTATTTATTTATTTATTACATATTTATTGCCACATCAGCAACTTATGGCTATTTAGTGGCCAAATGGATATACATTAAACTATTCCATGATAAAAACAAATTCGGATTATATAAAATAAATAAATAAATAAATAAATTACTTTGAAAAATTATTTTTGTAATTGTATTATTTTTATATTTTATATATTTGTCTAAGTTAAATATGGTTTTTCAGTTCTATTTTCGATAAAAAAAAAAAAATGTAAAACTCTTCCTGGTGAAACCTTTTTAAAAATGTCCATCAAAGTGCTCTCCTTATAAAAATTTTGTCTAATGAAATTTAAACTTCTACATTCCAACAAAAAATGCTTGATGGTAAGAGTAGTCTGGCAGTTATTACATTTAGGTGACTCTTCGTTATTTAATAAATATGAATGTGTCAACCTAGAATGTCCGATTATCTGGTATAGACCGTCTGATCATGCCTGATTTCGAAATTATAATTTGCTAAATGTCTTTCATTTATTTTTGGGTTAATTTCATATAATCTGTTGTTGATGCAGTTGTCCCATTCTCTTTGCCATGTTTCGTTTATGTACAAATTGATGGTGGGTTTCAAGTCATCAGGAGGTTTTAAACATTCGGTCACATTCAAGGAGATTTGTCTTAAATTAACTTCAAATCAAAGACATTATGTTAAAAAGCAAAACACTGCAAGAGAAGATGTAGAGGAAAACAGCACATTATAATTCACCAGGTAGCAAAAATCAATCAATTAACACTGTAAAAATTATGTAGTTATATTTTTGCATAGCCCTAACTTCAGTTACATAACTTATGTTATATAACTTCGGCCCTCTTTCTGTTTTTTAAACATTTTCCCAAGCTATAAAACAACAGCAATGTCCCATTTAACAGTGCCCAAACCACAAAGAGACCTATTAGCATCACAAACGCATATCTCTCCCTGTTGAAGTGTGGACGTCCCGCATGTGTGACCAAGTCTGCTTTGGGTAATGGAACACTCATTTCCATAAACCCCACATGCTGCACTTGAACTCTGAAATGTCAGTCTGTAATCAGTCTATATCCAGTTGACCCAATATTCCTCTGTGTCACCCTAAAACCATACTAGTCTTGCTGCTCATCCCATTTAAATACCAATGGGATTTACGAGACAGCAGAAATCTTCTTGAAACCCATATAAACAAATTCTGCAGAGCATCTGTTCTCTGACCAGCCCTGCTGGATAATTAAAATGCTGTAAAATCTAGCTTAAATCAATCATAATGCTTGTTTCTAGAATCTTAAAGAACTAACAACGCATACTAAAATTTATAGCGGAGTGAACCTATGGTCTCACGGTTCGGTTCAGTTATGATTATCATGCCATTGATTCGGTTCGATTCGGTATCTCTGTGTACTGACGATGCTTTCGAAACATGATTAAAATTTTTTCTTTACAAAACAAGAACTCTTAAATTTAAATGTTTAAACATGTTTATATTTATACATTATATTATTTGTAATACAATTTTGTCCTTTAATAAAAGCAGCCGGATATGTGAACTGCAGCTTTAATTTGACCAGCTCAAATACACTCAAACCTCAAATCACAGAAGACAACATGAGCATTTATAGCAAATAAACTAATGTAAATATTATTCCTTTTGCTTTTTGAACGTAGTTGGAGCATTTTAATTACTTGCCCTCGTCTCATTCGAATAATATTCTACCGCACTTCACGAAATGGACGAGACTTTGCTCTACAAATATATTTTTAATTATGGCAAGAATAAAAGCCAAAAAAAGTACACTGACTAAAAAATACTGACGTTTTTTTATAGATTTAGCCCGCTCCACAAGCGTCACATTACTGTCTGACTAGTTTGTGTCCTTATATGCTAAAAAGGCAATAATGGTCCAACATTCCTGACCCTTATCACCAATAAAGCCCAAAAAATACGCCATCAGTTGATTGTAAACTGATAGGTTCAAATATTCTAAGCCAGTTATCAAAGAAATAATTTGTTAGCTCATTTTAGTTTTGTAACTACAGTATTAAATTGTTTTCAATTCAAAATTATAATATCTACATCAATGTAAAGCCTATGAATGGAGGAAAAACATGTTTTGTAATTGTTTATTAAAACCAGCCAGGTCTCCACTTTTGCCATGGCCTCTCTTTTTGGTTTTAACAAACATATCCCTCAAGTTTTTAACAAGAGCTTTCCTCCTTTCCCATGGCAGTTTCAATTTGTAGCCAATAATTACTGTCCACCTGGTTATTCCTTTGATCACGCATGGACAGATCATAAAGATGTATGTACAGTCGTACCCTGCAGGTCCCTGCATCATCCCCCCCAATCCTCCATCAACCCCGTCCCAACCATTTTCCCCCCCTCTTTTCCCCCCGCATTTTGCACTACGTCACTGGTCGGACCAGTTTTAGACAAAATCTCTTCAAAGAGATTCATATTCAACTCAAATCAAATGTAGCTCAAGTGTCAAAAAATGTTGTGGGCTCCGCCAGCCGAAAACATGTTGCACATACCCAAAGTGAACCTCCACAAAATTTTCTTCAGATAAATGAAATTAGTCTATAATAACTGGTGATGACCTATTAATGAACTGATACCAAATTGTCCACATCTGCATCACAGTGCACCGAAGAAACAATTAATTTTGACACCTCTAAATATTTACACACCCATCCTAAATAGTTCTTGCATTTTTAATGAATCTGTATTAAAACATAACATTGAAACAAGTATCGCAAAGTTGGCTGAATGTTCTCTGTTCAAGGTGGAAATTAAATGCATTCACCCTAAGTATACCTACAACCCTTTACATTTAAGTTCAGGACTACAAACATGAATAAAAAAAGATCAAATGTGATTTTAAGAAGTACATGAAATATAGAGGGTGCAGAGGTTTGACTTGGTAATATAAAGACTGTTGAAAAAAAGGTATTCTACTTAATATTTCATCTACATCAATAATGTGAAATTCTGGGCTATTAAACTTTAAATGCATCCCGTTGTTTGAATATCAAAGTGCTCATCTTCATACCTCCAAAAGTTTGTTAACAGCGCTGATATGTTTGTGGGTGGAGCCTACATAGTGACAGGAAGTGACAGTTCTGCAGGAGAAGTCTAATCTAAGTGCCCAAAATATTACAACATGCAGCATCAAGACACAAGCTGAAATAATTTGAATGTTTTGCCAGCCGAAGACAGGTTGTCTTACACTAATAAGCTAACCTTAGCAGTGGGGTGAAGTTTCCTGACCCGTACTCACTGTCAGGTCTAGGGGTCAAGGATCCAGCTAAATGGCCAAAATAACAGTGGCCAGACAGTTTACTTGTGGATAAACAAGGTGTGCGCGTAAGAGAAAAGTTCAAAGCATACAAATTTCTTGACATTTCAGTACACTGCAGTTATGACACTTCATACTATGCAATTCTAGACTGAGAGCAAAAATTGAATGCACAAATCAAATCTAAAAATGAAAATAAAATTTTTGAGCCGGCAGCTAGCTCTCTGCAACTCTCACCTGGTTGCCTACTGAAGCTATGCAGGGCTGGTCAGTGCCTTGATGGGAGACCACATGGGAAAGCTCAGTTGCTGCTGGAAGTGGTGTTAGTGAGACCATCAGGGGGCGCTCAACCTGTCGCTCAGTCTGTGTGGGTCCTTCCAGTATGATGACTCTATACTGCTCAGTGAGCACCGTCTTTCATTAAAAATCCAAGGATGTCCTTCAAAAAGAGTAGTTTAATTTTCCCACTGGTCTCTGTCCATTATGGACTCCTAACCATCATATATCATAATCTTCACCAATCTGTCTCCTCTCCATCAATCAGTCAGTGTGTGGTGTGCGGTCTGCCACAATATTGCTGCCATTGCGTCATCCAGGTGGATGAGGAAGATTCCCCCAAATAGTAATTATGTGATATAAGTGACAGCCCTCTCATGAGTTTCCATATCTACAGCAAAATTCAGATGGTAGGTTCAGAATTTGCTGAAAACAGCATGAAAGCATGGATGATCCTGCTTTGTATACAGTTCAAGCGGTTGCTGCTAGAGTAATGCTGTGAGGGTTATTTTCTTGGAACACTTGTTGTTGTTGACCACGTCCCTTTATGGCCAGAGTGTACCCATTTTGCGATGGCTACTTCTAGCAGGATAATGCAATATCATAAAGCTCAAATCATTTCAAACCAGGTTCTTGAAGACGATAATGAATTCACCATGCTGAAATGGCCTCCACACTCACCAGATCTCAATTTAATACAGTACCTTTGGGATGTGCTGGAACAAGCATGAATGCGCAGCTGACAAATCTATAGTAACTGTGTATTGCTGCCATGCAACTAGGGAAAAATTCTCTGAGGAATCTATGTTCAACCTTGTTGAATCTATGCCAGGAAAAAGTAAGGCAACTCTGCATGAATAATGGGGTCCAACCCAGTACTAGCAAAGTGTAACTATTGTAATAAAGTGCCTTGTGAGTTGATGTATTTCTACACTACACTTTTCTTACTTAGAGTTGTGTCTTGTTTCTAGTCCAAAGATCCACAAAATTCTTAAATTAAGTAAACAACAAGTAAACAATATCATGTTGTTTTCAGAAATATCAACTCAAAAATATGTAAGTTCTTACTTAAAACAAATCATATTGAAAACAAGATTGTTTTGCTCATACAACATTGACAGATCATTTGGATTGTTTTAGGGAAAAGCATGTAATTTTGACTTCTTATTTCAGAAGATATTTTTTGCTTGTCTAGAAAATTCTTCTTGATTTATGAAGTTTTAGATATTTGGACTAGAAACAAGACAAAAGCTTGCAGTGTAGCAACCTCTACAATAAAAACAAACCTCTATGTAAAAAAAGTATACATTGTAATAATATTTCATGCTTTAACTGTAAAGCTAATACATTAGGCCCATGAACAGCATGGCGGAATAAGGCGCAAGACGAGTTTGGTGTGATTTGTTGATATTTTCAGACCAGTAAAGTAAAGAGTAAAAGTAAAGAGAAAGTAAAGAGGCCGAATGGAGGGTCATTCTTTATCCTCACTGCAGATGTTCTGTTTAACTGTTTTCTCGCTAGTGAAATGTTCAGTTTTTCCACTTACAAAGTCCCTCATGTAAATAGCAAATGCACCATAGCACGAAGCAACTGACTCTTAAAGCAAATGGGAGATGAGACTCTGGTTGGTTTAATGCACGTTATGCTCAAAACACACCCATAACCCATTAAGAGAATAAGCACAACCCTGTTAGACCATACGCCGGGGCGCAGAGTGTATTTTTCCATCCCTAAAAGTGAATTTTGGACATGCTCTTAATGCTGTTGCACCATGCGCTTAGAGTTTGCATCTAGATCGTAAAAATAGAGCCCCATAAGTGAATATTATGTAGGTGTACTGTTCACATCAAATTTCCACATACATACAAAAACATCTATATTGATGGTATTCTATCAAATTGAATTGCTGCGACATAACTGAAATACTACAGTAAGAAAATAGCTGAGCAGTATAAAGCCCAATCTCAATTCTACCCCTTAGCCCTTCCCTTTACCCCTACCCCCGTTTTGTGTCTCAATTCTCTTTAGCGTGAGTAGGGCTAAGAGGACGGGCTATATACACCTCGAAACAGATTTTTCAGGACCACACTCGAAACCAAGGGGTAAGAAATTTTCCCAGAATACACCAGATACAACGGCAGCATGGCTGCACACGGAAGTAAAAAGATGCACAAATTAGTATTTTTGTCAATATTACAAATTTTTACAACAAACAAGCACATGTTTTAATACATTCATAAACGCGTTCGTGTTTCCCATCATGTTAAAAAAAATAAATAAATAATAATAATAATTAAAAATAAAAATAAATTAATTAATAAAAAATAATAATAAATAAATGCATAAATAAATCGCTAAAATAAAAAAAACACTAAATTTCGCTATCTGTAATCCATCTTAATAATAACCCCTGTACAGTAGTCTCACAACATTCTGTCACTCGATGGAACTCAAATACCCTGTCAGAATAGTCTAGTGTCTGGGAATGAGCTTTTTACAGTGTCTGCTATGTTAATGTGGTTTTCCTGTGTTTACATAGATGAACATGGCCACGGTGTAAATACACAGTACAGTTATGAGCTTATTACCACATTATATTGTTATGAGAACATAATATCTGCCTTTAGTGATTTCCTAAAGATAAATACCAAGAAATAACGCAACTAGAATCACTACAGCAGACGCGATCGTCGGTCTCATATGAAGTACGAAATCGCGACGACATATGATGACGTGTGCAGGTGCTGCAGTACTGTCCCAATTCACAGAAGTAAATTTTGAAGCCCTTCCCCTTCACACTCTGTTTCAAGGGCCAAGGGGAAGGGGTACAAAAATAGAACTGGGATTGGGCTTTAATATAATGACAGTAAATGTGGACATTAAATGAACTAAGATGACTGACAGGCAAGTTTATGGTGATAATATACAAGTAAATGTGCTGTCAGTTAAAAATGCAATTATAACACGGTAGTACCTTTCGACAATTGCCTACTTATTGAGGTTCTTCAAAGAAAAAAGCATATTTTTAGTGCATATTATAAATAGAGGAATTCAAACATAGATCATGCCCCATGCTGCATGACTGATATCTAAAATAGTCCTCATCACACTTGTATTTTTCTTTTGGTGGTAGGAAATCTAATTATTATTCTGCTAAATTCAGTTAATGTGGAGTCTGGCGGTGCCTGTACTCACATCTTATAATAATCTCATCTGAGGACCTGTCAGTTATTGAGCACGAAACCCCTCCCACCGAGAATCAACACTACAATCAGTGTGAATGATCATTTTTGGCGTCTGCCTGTGTATGTGAGATTGCAGTCCGACAGTGAAGGTCAAAGGAAAGATCTGTCTGGGAGTGACTGAGACTCACCATTATACAATCAGACTGAATATGGCGCACCACAAAGCCTGTAGACAATTCACATACGTCTACACTGAACAAAAATAGTACACATTGTTTTGTTTTTTCCCTAAGGGATCAGATTGGCTGGATGAAAATAATCCAACAGACTTCCATTGACAGATAAAACTCTCATGTTTTCTTCAGAACATACACTGTAAAAAAAAATACCCGTATTTTGTCTGTCTTAACTAAGTGAAGGGTGGCTCAGTGGTTAGTGCTCACAGCAAGAAGGTCGCTGGTTCAAGTCTCGGCTAGATAACTCAGAGACTAAGTCGAAGTAAAATGAATGAATGAATGAATGAATGAATAACTGAAGTGAAGATGTGTAGATGCTAGTGCATGACATAAATTAGTGTATGACAACAACAAATAAAGTACAAAATACAGTAATTTACTGTAAAATAAAAAAAAATCTAATCTAATTTATTTTTAACGGTTCAATTCCAGCAACCTCAACTGACTTTTATTTTTTAGCGTAAATTTAACGGATTACTTTTTACGGATTATATAAATGTAATTTAATACACAAACTGAGATTCAGGAATGTGTCATTACAAACAACCTTGTGCCACACTGTTAGCAATTGTAGAATCTACAGTAACTTACAGTAAATCAATTACAGCAGAAATACTGTATTTACATTTACAGCACCATTTATCTTGCTCTATATGCATTTACAGTATTGTATATCTTTACTGTAAAATATACAGTAATTTTCACAATGCAACTTTAAAATGCATTAATATACTGCATAACTGTCAAACAGTGAAATGCAGTTCATATTACAGTTAAATACTGTCATTTACAAAAATCATTAGCAGTGCATGTTTTCAACCTTACTAGAGCTACACAATATATTGCAAAAGTATCGTTATTGCGATAATAGTATATGCAATATATGTATGCCAAACTTGTGTGATAAATTCACATTTATTTTATGCATTGGTTGTTTATCTAAATTTCACAATCAGGTGGGCTTTTACTGTCTTAAACCCTACTAGTGATGCACGACACTGAAAAAAATATGCAATATCCGATACTGTCTTTGAGTATTGCTATAATGATATTACTTACGATATATCATTATACATTATGTTTAGATCAAATTTATTCTAATTCAGACTAAAAATTAAGAACTGGCAAAGATTTAGTTTTTAAAACACCTTAAAAAACCTCAGCAGATATTCTGACT
Source organism: Danio aesculapii (assembly GCF_903798145.1). Lineage (NCBI taxonomy): Eukaryota > Metazoa > Chordata > Actinopteri > Cypriniformes > Danionidae > Danio > Danio aesculapii. Next base: position 4,181,446 of record NC_079448.1, read on the forward strand.
GATTGGCTGTTGTCATTTTTGTGCCTGTGGGGTGGGTCAGTAGTTAGCACTGTCGCCTCAAAGCAAGAAGGTTGCTGGGTCGAGCCCCAACTGAACCAATTGGCATTTCAAGTTTGCATATTCTCCCCATGTCTTCCCAGGTGCTCCAGTTTCCCCCACAGTCCAAAGACATGCGCTATAGGTGAATTGGGTTAGCTAAATTGTCCGTAGAGTATGAGTGTGTGTGAATGAGAGAGTGTATGGGTGTTTCCTAATACTGTGTTACGGCTGGAAGTGTATTCACTGTGTAAAACATATGCTGGAATAGTTGGCGGTTCATTCCACTGTGGCGACCACTGAAAAAGATGCTAAGTCAAGGAAAAATGGATAAATGAATGAATTTTTTCCATTTGTGTTTATTTTCAGCTCTGGTTCATGGCAGAACAGTAACTATAATAGCAGAAATGCAAATACTGGAGAGGCAGGGATAAAGATGGTAGGCCCCTTCTGATCATCAAATTTGGATAAACAACAGTTGCATGAAGTTTAGCACATTTCTCAGATACGTTTAATATCGTGATGATGATCATTCAGCATTAAGCTGCGCTCACACTGGGCTTTTCCTCCCATAGACTTCCATTCATCCGCACGCGAATGCGTCAGACCAGAAACGCAGAGTCATGCGTTAAGTTTTGCAGTTCGCTGCGGTGCAAAGTTCAAGCTTGGTGAACTCTGACCTGCGAAATCGCATCACTTGACTGCGTGAGACCAATCGAGGATCAAAACATGACCTCTCTGGACAGAAATTTAAAACATGGAGCAATCGCTCGCTTTTTTAAATGTCTAATCATCTCGTTTAATCCCGTTTCACAGCGACATATGATGGAATTTCGCACACACAAAGCCCAGTGTGACCGCAACTTTATATTGTGTAGCCCTACTCCTCCCACCAGTTGCTGTTCTGCTATTGGCTAGAGATGAACCCAGAGCTTAAAATAAACACTAATGGTGGGAATCAAGACAAGAGTTAGAATTTCTGGAGGGATTTTCACTTAGTCATAGTGTTTTAAAGTCTAAATATATGCACCATGACAACATTTTTTAGAGGAAAGAAAGAATTAGAATTAAAAAGGTCTAAAAAATATATTTTATCTGTTTATTTTAATATTATTTAAATTATTTAAAAACATAGTCAATAAAAATGTGATTTTTCTAGGAAAATATCATAAGAAATATCGTTATCGCAACACTTAACAACAGTATCGCATATTTTCATATTTTAAAGCGATTGCTCTAAAAGAACAAGAGAAATGCACATTGATGGTCAACAAGACTAGATAAAAGTGTCTGAAACATCATGATGCTTCACTCACACTCGTCTGAAGTGTCTGAGGCAATTCGGCATACAGCAGAAGGATGGACTTTCATTAAATCGCAATCTATATTTATGAGTGCATACAAATTATCACAAATGAATGAATAATTTTGCGATTTGAAAGTGATCGTACGCGCACACACATAATTCTCTTGCAAGCACATCCATAAATTCACCAGTGCATATATCTGTGTGTGCATCTCAATAGGTTATCATAATGCTGACATCTGTTCTGTATAACACATGATACTAACAAATGAGCTGGAAATCTGTTTCCAGAAGCACAAAGACACACCAGACGTTTCCGAAAGATCTCCGGCGGTTTCTGCCACTGCTGCAGAAAATAATGCAGATTTCAGGCAACACAGTACGACTGCATAGCGTTCCTGAACAGCAAATCAGCATATTAGAATGATTTGGGAAGGATCTGGAGTAATGATGCTTAAAAAAAACAGCTTTAAATTCATAGGAAGAAATGGCATTTTCAGGTCTATTCAAATAGAAAACAGACATCTTAAATAGTAACAATGTCAAAATTTTACTTACTTTCAGGTCAAGTTGAGCTTTATTGTCCTTCCGCTACATGTGTGGACATAAAGTGCGATGAAACGTTGAAGTGTGATGAGATATATATATAGATTAGCATAGCATAGATTAATTTTTTTGTATGCTACCCAAATAATACATCTTTGAGAACGGGTTTCTCAAGCCAGGTGGCGCATTAGACCAGGGGCTTATCTCCTGTTTCCAAAATGCATCACAAACTGCTTAAGAAACTGTTCTACTCTGATAATTGGTAATGAAAATAAATGCTGTTCAATAAGACGTACTTGTGTTTACTAACTGTTTATTCAGTTAAACACGAATGTTGAACTGTAGGCCTACATAAGCTCCAAACAGCCATTTCATACTTGCTTTTGATGTATGTTCATACAGAAAATGCTGCTTCTCAATGCCAAGTTCACAGAGCCCTGACGGTGTGTCAAACATTGAGTATGTTTATGTGGGCAACAATACTTTAATACGATTTTAATATGAATACTCTAATTAACAGTCTACCATGTAAACAGATATTTTTGATAGTCATAACTGAACTAAACAGAAATGGAATTAAGACATGTGGAGTGCATATATTAGTGGCATTACTGACGTAAACACTGCAATCAAACTATTACCGTCATGTAGGACTTTTCGCCATATTTTCTGACAAGATCCACACAGGCGGCTTTCAGTAAAGGACCGCACACACACACATCGCGAAATGCGGACGTTTTTTTTCTGTCCGTTTGGTGAGCGTTATTACATTCTATAACACTCTCACCAGTCCTTGCTCCTTATTTGCGGCTAATACCTCAGTTTGTCACGACGGCATGAATGAAATGTTCATGAGTTAAAGTGAAACTGCCGAACTGCAGTTAAATTCAGGCATCCAGCTGGTTTTGATTCAGAAGGGCACTTTTTTTGTCAGACGGCTCACCGGTCAGGTATACATCTGCTCTAAAATATCAAGGTGAAAGTCATCATAGCTTGCGTAGAATAGACCCAGCTCACAACCCAACTTTGAGAATAGATTAACGGCAATATTTTTTTTTCACGCGATAAGTCTCGCGTTATCGCCGATAACAGCCCACCACGAATGAATATATATATATACACATACACACACATAATCTTAAATATAAACACAACACTGGACATTAGCAATTTTTAGATAATATAGGCTCATTCTGAAAATGTAGCTCTGTATACATTTCTGGAGATTGTGAAATATGTAGCCAGAGGTACGTATGGCTGCATTACGTCTTTAAAACGAACGTTAAGGAGCAGTATGACGCAGCTTTTGAAAACACTGTCGGTTGGGTTTAGGGAAGTGGGTGGGCGCTGATCATATGATGCTTTTGAAAACATTATCGGTTGGGTTTAGGGAAGGGGTGGGGGATCAGTCGGTCGGTTAGTCAGTTGACAGCGACCTCTGGTGGATTTACGTGAGAACAGCAGGCGTTAGTGGCACTTGTGAGAGAAATTTGAGATCTCAGAAAGCGTACACAGCAGCCCCTGGTAGATTTGCGAAAACAAAAACTGCAAAAAAAATAAAAAAATCTCCTGGGACGTATTTGGTGCTCTCCAGAAATGTATATAGGGGTACATTTTCAGAAGGAGCCTAGGTTATTTTTTTAACCTCTTTCCTCTAAATTACTTTTATCGTGAAAAAGGCTTTTTTAAATAAAATAAAAACACATTAAAAACGTCCATCTGGCAGTGTGTTTTGCAATTATACATGGTAATTCTAATTAATGCTTGTTCATGTGTAGAATGTGTGCTAATGTGTGTAGCATCATGAATAAAGCGATTACATGGTGCATTTAATTGTAAATCACTGCAGACAGTTCAAAAAGCAAATAAATTTCTTTTTTTTTTTTCCTGTTTCTAACTTAAGAAAACATATATTTAAAATAAATTAAATCAGTATAATAATCAGCAATCAGATTGGCTTATCTGTGATTGAGAATTCCCCCCCTCCTTTCATTAGATTGTCCGCTGCAGTCATTATGAAACTGAAGAGTGCTGTTAGAGCACAGACCAGCCTAATCATTTAGCTTTTAAAACACTATAACAGGTTTTCTTATAAAATAATATCACTTAATAACTGTCATTTTCTTTAATCAACGGATTATTGAGGGACCTGACATTTCTAAAAAAAAAAAAAAATGTAGCCAGGCATGCGTGATCAGTGACTGCACCACTTCCACCACATTTTGAGAAAGAGAAAAAAAAGGGAAAAAACTGCAGAGCTTCTAGTATAGTAAAAGAGTAGATTACTAGGCCGATTAATCATCTTTTTTAGTTTCTGCTAAATGACTACATGTAAATGTTCCAAAAATAAAAAGCTTGTATTTACATTATATATACTTATGACAAAAATCTTGTCGTTGATCCCAGGTGCAGGAGCAACAAATAATAACTTGACTTCTAGTTAATCATTTGGAAAAGTGACAGAAGGTCAATTTTTCTGCTGATTCATCTGTTGAGCTGCATCCCAATCATCACAAATACTGCAGAATACCTATTGGAACTCGCATGGACCCAAGATTCTCATAGAAATCAGTCAAGTTTGGTGAAAAGAAAAAATCATGGTTTGGGGTTACATTCAGTATGGAGGCATGCGAGAGATCTGCAGAGTGAATGGCAACATCAACAGCCTGAGGTATCAAGACATTTGTGCTGCCCATTACATTACAAACCACAGGAGAGGGCAAATTCTTCAGCAGGTTAGCGCTCCTTCTCATACTTCAGCCTCCACATCAAAGCTCCTGAAAGCAAAGAAGGTCAAGTTGCTCCAGGAATGGCCAGCCCAGTCACCAGATATGAACATTATTAAGCATGTCTGGGGTAAGATGAAGGAGGAGGCATTGAAGACTAATCCAAAGAATCTTGATGAACTCTGGGAGTCCTGCAAGAACGCTTTCCTTGCCATTCCAGATGACTTTATTAATAAGTGATTTGAGTCATTGCAGAGATGTATGGATGCAGTCCTCCAAGCTCATGATGGAGTCATCCTCAATATTCATACTTTTTCCACTACACCATAACTTTTTATTCTATACTGGACATTATTTCTTTTCAGTGACAAAACATTTGTCTCAGCAAAGTCAGACCTTTACTGTTCTAATCGAATAACTAAAAATCAAGACATGAACTTATTTTATTTTGGTAAAATAAGCGTAATCTGGAGGCCTTTGCCTGTCATATTAGCCACTTCTGATACCAAATGATCAACTAGAAGTATTTTTTTGTTATTTGTGAGTACACACACATTAAGTGAATACAAACCTTTGATTTTGGATGTGATTAATCGGTCAAAGAATAATACTCTGTGATTATACAATGCATTCAGTTGTGATAATTACTGTTTTTGTTTTCTTATTTTCTTCCTCATTTCAATTTAGTAGTTTCTAAAATGACTAAAGTGCATGGCTTTGTACCTGCCAGTGTCTCTACAGTCAAATTGAATTTAGCCTGTAAGCTCACAACAAGCTTAAGAGTAATATTTTTAGCTGTCATATAGCTGAACTGCTTTGTAGGAGACACTGAACGTGTGACTAAACTTACAAGTGTCCTTGATCATCTGTTAAACTGATATACAGTACAAGAAGAGAGAGCGACAGATTCTTTCCTCCAGCTTTATGAGCTCTCACTCTCCACACGAGTGTTGTGAATGTGTGCAATTACAACCTGAGAACAAGTTGTTCAACTGCTATTTGTAGGTTTGCGTTATGTAAAGAACAAGAAAGAGAAACCAGACTTCTTTAATATCTTCTTTAATATATAATAACTTAGATGAAAATTCTTATATATTATTATAAACATGGAATATTATAATGATGTAAGGGTGTAGTAGAACACAAGAGTTATGGTTCAGTACGCATCTCAGTTTTGAGGTCACGGTTCGATACGGGTTCATTATTACAGGAATAAGCAACAAATCCCGAGTGCTTGCTTTTTCTGTTTATTTTGAGCAGGCAAAAGTGTTTTGTTACAATCAGCCACAGAACTGAAGCTTCTAAAATTAAATTAAAAGTACAAAATAAAGAATAATGAAAACTAAAACTTTATAATTAGGAAACTAAACTTTCATGTGAAGCTCAGCCCTCTCCTAAAACATCAGCGAAACAATTATTGTGTATTTATTTTAAGAGTCAGAAAGCGGGGGTGGAATTTGGGGGACCTTAGCAATTCCAGCCATGAAGCCCAACAGTGTTTATTGTTTATTTATTTTGCTCTCTTCTTATAATCTTTCAATTTTTTTCTCTACATTTTTTAAATAAAAAAACAAATAAACTTTTTTATATCTGATTTACAGCTGGAATGCTCCATGATTAGGGAACAAATTTGCACAGATGTAATAATTACATACAAATTGTATTTGTTAATCCTTCACCAAACAAAATATGATAGAAAACTACTCATTGGCCACTTTATTAGGTACTAGTACCGGTTTGGACCCGCTTTTGCCTTCAGAACTGCCTTAATCCTTCATGGCATTGATTCAACAAGGTACTGGAAATCTTCCTCAAAGATTTTGGACATGATAGCGTCACGCGGTTTCTGCAGATTTGTCGGCTGCACATCTATGATGCAAATCTCCCATTCCACCACATCCCAAAGGTGCTCTATTGGATTGAGCTCTGGTGACTGTGGAGGCCATTTGAGTACAGTGAACTTATTGTCATGTTCAAGAACCAGTCTGAGATGATTGGCACTTTATGACATGGTGCGTTATCCTGCTGGAAGAAGCCATCAGAAGATGGGTACACTGTGGTCAAATAGGGATGGACATGGTCAGCAACAATACTCCTGTAGGCTGTGGCATTGACACAATGCTCAATTTGTACTAAAGGGCTCAAAGTGTGCCAAGAAAATATTCGCCACACCATTACTTCACCACCACCAGCATGAAGTGTTGATACAAGGCAGGATGGATCTATGGGAGAGAGAGAGAGGTGGTAGGGACGGGAAATGTCCACGAGCCAGGATTCGAACTCGGGACGCCCTGAAGTGCTACTGCACCATATGTCAGCGCGCTAACCACTGCGCTGACCTGTGGCTCTGTTTAAGTCCAAAGCAGTAGACCAATCAGAAGATCTTGGAAGCGGGACAAGCATTGCGAGCTTATGTTTACAGTAGCAAGTTGGCATGACAACGGCAATATGGCGGAACAATTTCTGAGCGCTGCATCTCATGTTTTGAGACTTTCTCTGTGAATTGTTGCTAAGTTGATGCACCAATGCTATCTCACTGCAATTCGTAACTTATTTTGATTTAATAGCTAATTCGTATGAATTGTATGATCTCATTTGTACAATTTAGTACGATTTGCTCATCCTCGAATGACGGTTGGGTTTAGTGCCACGCCTCTTTTTAAAAATCATAAATTTTTGTATGATTGATCTGACTTTGTACGAATTTACCACAAAAAATTTAAAATTGTTACGTTTCCTTGTGAGATCAGGCCTCCAGTGATTGGCACATCCGGACTGATTGTAGTCATCGTAAATTATTGCTAACGTTATCTAAAATTATTTTAATTAACTTCAAAGCACTTCCTGGATCTATCTGGGTCTACATGAATCACATGATGATTGAACAATTTGGACTTCCATTGACGCAACTCTCTCTCTCTATGGCTCTGTTTAAGTCCAAAGCAGTAGACCAATCAGAAGAACTGATTGTCCAACTCCAGTGATTAGCACATCTGGACTGACTGTATTCGTCATCAGTGTAAATGAACCAAAACATCTTGAACACATGTAAATTTACTGTTACACGCCTAAGCTGTTACTTGAAAGAAACGTTTCTGTTTAATTGAACTTTTATTCTCCTTTGTATCTGTACATTACTCAATGTTTCTTTACAGCTCTCAGATGTAAACAAGTTCTGGCCAGAAAATAAATCTACATGTTAGTCAAAGTCTCTGCTGGCTGCCACATCTCTGCTATCACACTTCTACAGTGATTCTGGTCAACACTAGCACATGTGAAAGTGCATTTTCTTAGTTAAGTGGATTTCTGCCATCTTTGCACCCGATATTTCCTCCGACAAATGAAAAAGCGTTGCCATATTTGCACGCAGCAGGAGATAAATTGTCTCTAGTGCACATATTCAAAGTAGCACAGTGAAGTACTAAAGCAGCATAATAAACTCCCCTCTGGATGAGGTGCTTGACTGATCATCTATCACCACTTCTTATTTTCCTCCACCTTCATCCTCCATTTCTCTCCATCTCACTACTCTAATTCCTTCTTTCTTGCTCTCGTTTTCTAGGGATGGTTTGATGGCGTCCGGCTGACAACTCGTTTCACGCATCACTAATTACTGATGACATGCAGTCCTAGCGTACAGTAGGAAAAGCGTCTGAGTCAGAGACTAGAATCAGCACTTTGGTGTGTGCTGGAGAGAAAGCAGAGGGGTGATAACTCAACGGCAGACAGGCGAGAAATCTGTTCCTGTCTCTCTGGAGAAGAGCTGAGTGCTGGACTCTGGATGAGCAGGGACTCCGCTGTCTCACCTCCTCATTAAACGCTCCTCATCATTAATTCAACTCCCACCGAGAGACTGAGACCTCCACGATGAGGAGGAAAGCCTCTGTTCGGCCTGATGAAAGTCACAGGTTGGATTTCCAATGCTCAGATGGTACCAACAACTGTTTTTTACTGACAGAAATACAAAATCGTGTTCCTCAGAGTTTAGACGGGGTGGTATTTTAGCATGCAATCTAATTTAAATTATTAACAAAAACAACACCAAATTAGGTTACTGGCTGTGGATTTTTTAATACAACCCAAAAGTACCATAATTAGCATGAAATAACTGTCAAATAACCTGATACTAACCTAATAATAAAATAAAATAAAACTAAATTATAAAACAAAATATATAAAGAAAATAAGAAAGAAATAATTACACTGTAGTTGTATTGTAACTTTCCAATGTAAAATAGAAAAGTATTTAAAACAAAGCATATTTTAATAATAATTATAATTGTTTTTGTTACTATACTTATTATTATTTATATATTTATATTTATATTTATATATATATATATATATATATATTTATATTTATATTTTTATATATATATATATATATATATATATATATATATATATATATATATATATATATATATATATATATATAAACTATACTAATCATTAGATAAAATATAAAATATTATATAAAGAATAATAAAAATAACAATAAAGTAATATTGTAACTTTCAATCTTAAATAAAACTTAAGACAAAGTACATTATAATAATAATTATGCTTTACAAAATACCTTTAAAATTACAAGACTAATATTTTAGGCTGTACTTCTTATTTGATGTACCTGTTTGTAGAACAGCAAACAGTTCAATAAATTAATTTTTTTAGTCAGTATGACTAGGAAAAAATTATTATTATTATTATTATTATTATTATTATTAGTTTTATTTTTTTTTATTATTAGTTTTATCATCATCATTATTATTATTATTATTATTATTTATTTATTTTAATACTATTATTTGTTTTATTTGTATTATTTCTATTATTATTATTATTATTATTGTTATTATTATTATTATTAATAATAATAATAATAATACTCTTGATAAATTATTAATAATATTATTATTGTTATTTATTTTAATATTATTATTATTATTATTATTATTATTATTAGTTTTATTGTTATTATTATTATTATTATTATTATCATCATTATTATTATTAATAATATTGTTATTATTATTATTATTATTATTATTATTATTATGTTTTATTATTGTTATTTATTTTATTACTATTATTTGTTTTATTTGTATTATTCTTATTATTATTATTAATAATAATACTCTTGATAAATTATTAATAATATTATTATTGTTATTTATTTTAATATTATTGTTATTATTTTTATTATTATTATTATTATTTTTATACTATTATTTGTTTTATTTGTATTATTTATATTTTTATTACTATTTTTATTATTATTACTATCCATCAGAGTCAACAACAATAATAATAATAATAATAATAATAATAATAATTATTATTATTATTATTATTATTGTTATTAAAAAATATTATTATTATTTATTTGAATATTATTTGTTTTATTATTATTATTATTATTATTATTATTATTATTATTATTATTATTATTATTATTATCGTCATCATCATTAACATTATTAATAATAATAATAATAATAATAATTATTATTATTATTATTATTAGTAGTAGTAGTAGTATTTATTTTTATACTATTATTTGTTTTATTTGTATTATTTGTATTATTTTTTTATTATTATTACTATCCATCAGTCAACAACAATAATAATAATAATTATTATTATTATTATTATTATTATTATTATTATTACTATTATTATTAATAAATATTATTATTATTTATTTGAATATTATTTGTTTTATTATTATTATTATTATTATTATTATTATTATTATTATTATTATTATTATTATTATTATTATTATTATCCATCACTGTCAATGTTAATAATAATAATAATAATAATAATAATAATAATAATAATAATAATAGTAAAAATAACAAATAATAATATTCAAATAAATAATAATAACAAGTATTATTATTATTTATAATATTAATATTAATAGTAATAATAATCTTGATGAATTATTATAAATATTATTAGTATTGTTATTTGTTTTAATATTATTATTATTTGTTTATTATTATTATTATTATTATTATTATTTTATAGTTCAACTTTGAAGCTATATTGGGTGGTAATATTTACAAATATTTATGGCTATGTTCATTTAATTTTTATTTAATTTAAGCTGAATATCAAGTTTTGATTTTGGGGGACATTTGTGAAAAGGTGAACAGCATAAGCAACCCAATGACATGCACATAGAGACAGAGCGGCACGCTTTGCTTCAAGGAATATGCAATATCAGAAAGAGAGGAAGACGGGGGTGGAGGTTAAAAAAGAGACAGAAAAACAGCCGAATCCTGAAGACAAACAAACAATAAACCAGACTGACGGAAAACAACTTCTGCCTCTCTCTCCCATCAAAGAGATGCTGCAACCATCTGACAAGACTGTCACCCACATAGAAAGAGACGGAGAGAGAAAGATCCTCCATTCAGTGAGCTGGAAAAACCTTGAGAAAGAGCACGCACGCCTCCTTTAATGATACGGGCAGGCAAATTTGTTCTGTTTACTTAAATGTGAAAACAGCTTGTTAAACAGACACATGAATCTATCTCACTGTGACTATTTGTCTGTCTGAGATGTCTGAAGAAAATACTCCAAATCACTCGCTAAACCCACTGACATGGTGAATGCTGAAGGTTCAAACACACATGAAGGAAGCTAATACTGTTTGTGCTGTCTGAAACATGACTGTATCGAACACACAGATCTTTTTATATCTAAATTAGCTGACATTTGGACTATGGGTTCATTTCTAAGGTTATTCTTGCTGCAATCTGAGGAAGGAAACACACACACAAACCCACATAGCTGCTTTACATAAGATCAGCTTTTCCTCTGCCGCTTAAACCCCTAAAATCTGAACTCAGTAGTTAATGTGTTATTAAAGGAAAGCTATTATGCCTTTTTTTATTAAATGTAAAAGTCTCTGATGTCCCTGGAGTGTGTATGTGACGTTTCAGCTCAAAATACCACATGAAATACTGCTTTATAACTCTTTGAAACTGCTCCTTGCTTTAAATTCAAATGAGATTGTGAACTTTTCAAAAGAGGGCGGAGCTACAAACGCTTATGTGTCAGCATAGTGGCAGACTCAAGAGGATTGACATTGTTTCTGTGAAAACTTTGAAAAGAACTGACCCAGAAGGCAGTCTATAGACATTACAGTGTTCATTTGTGCATCTAAAAACTCCACATTTATAACTCCTCCTAGTCGCTGACATTCTCTTCAGTGTGAAAACTCTAACGGCAAACGGCTGCTTCTCACTCAGGGCTGTCTATGCTAATGAAGGAGAGATTGTCATTGGTCCCTTCTGATGAAACAAACAAAGGGAGAATGTCAATCAAAGTGTTTCTGCAGACTGTTCTTATCAAGTCTGATTATAAAAGTTTTATTAATTATTTTTTTAGCATTAGATGCTGGTTATATTCACACACCATTGCCACACAACTGTTTAAACCCCTTATAAAAGTGATTTTTGCATAATGGGTCCCCTTTAAAGTGCATTGCATCCTGAGAAGAGACTAACCGAACTCGCATGACACCGGTCTCCCAGCAGGACTCTGTTAACTTTTCAAGCGAGTGATTGATTGAATGATTGGTTGCTGGCGGTGTTTCTGGAAGCCAGTCAATACTGTCGAACACTCCCTCACACATTAACACGGATCACTGTTTGATGACCCACAGAGAAAAACAAAAGGAGTTTACCATTTAATGAGTATTCAGGGTCAGTATCTGAAAGCATGTGGATTAGTTTATTTAAAATAGTATCACTGTTTCCACAAAACATATAGCTAATATTAACAAGAATTGTTTTTATGAGGGCGACACGGTGGCTCAGTGGTTAACACTGTCACCTTACAGCAAGAAGGTTGCTGGTTCGAGTCCTGGCTGGGCCAGTTGGCATTTCTGTGTGGAGTTTTCATGTTCTCCCCGTGTTGGTGAGGGTTTTACCCCACAGTCCAAACACATGCGCTATTAGGCAATTGGATAAACTAAATTGGCTGTAGTGTATGAGTGTGTATGGATGTTTCCCAGTACTGGGTTGTGGCTGGAAGGGCATCCACTGTGTAAAACAAATGCTGGATAAGTTGGCGGTTTATTGTGTGGTGACCCATGATGAATACTAGGCTGTAGGAAAATGAATCAGTGAATGAATCATGATGTGACACTGAAATAATGATGCTTAAATTTCAAAATTTACATTCGTTTTAGAGGTAGAAATGCAAACAATCGAGAATTACTCATTTTTTGATAAGCGCTTAAATTGAAACAACACATTGATGATCTATTAAGTATTTCAAAAAGTTTTGAATTAAAAAAAAGTCTTATGTTTAAAAGGTTTCAAACAACCATTGTGAACAAGGGCCCTCAAGTCACGATTCGATATATAATTCAATTCTGAACTCATGATACTATAGTATCTCGATGTCGTATGCTATAAAAAGAGTTTAATATTAGTATTCATTCATTTTCCTTTGGCTTTGTCCCTTTATTTATCAGGGGTCACCACAGTGGAATGACCTGCCAACTTATCCAGCATGTTTTACGCAGCAGATGCCCTTCCAGCTGCAACCCAGTAGAGTGAAACATCTATACACACACATACACTATACGACCAGTTTAGCTTACCTAATTCATCCATAGTGCATGTGTTTGGACTGTGGGAGAAAGCCGAAGGAAACCCACGCCAACACAGGGAGAACATGCTCTAACTTCAGCTGGTCCAGCTAATATTAGTATTTTTATAGTTATTTCTTAAACATATGGTCAAAAATAATACTATTATAATATGCAGGTCTACTCTTAGTTAAAATGCTACATTTTGTATAGACTTGGGATGGTGGACTTGAATAGACTTTAAATTAGTTCTTAGATTAGTAGATGACATCAGAATATATGTATCTATCTACAACTAACTATTTTTTTTTACATCCTATTTTTTTTTTTATATTTTGGTCTATTTGCAAAGTATTCTATAGCTTTTTGGAGAGTCTAGATCTCTAACCTGATTGTGCCAAATAGGACATGTTCCTGGATTAAAATCTATGTTGATCCTGGAACAACATTCCAATCAGCCACTCAGATTTAAGGAATACATTTACTGTTTATGTTAGGTTTAGGCTTATGGTTAGGTTTATGCACCTTTACATGATTGTTATCCAGCTATTATTCCCTTCTGATTTTGGGAATAATTTACAGTTATGGTTGGGTTTAGGGGTAGGCAATAGGTATGGATTACATTTTCCAGCAAAAATGATGTTCCAGATCCAGGATCACATCGTACTTGGCAAAATCATGATGTGCGAGTTTAGATGGTGACTCTTATGTTGAACTGATAGATATTGAAAGTATATAGATTAGACCAGTGTTTCCCAATCCTGTTCCTGAAGGCACACCAACAGTCCATATTTTCAACCTCTCCCTAATCAAACAAAGCTGAATCAACTCATCGGAAGATTAGAAGAGACTCCAAAACCTGAAGTTAATGGGTCAGATAAGAGAGACATTCAAAATATTTACTGTTGGTGTGCCTCCAGGAACAGGGTTGGGAAACACTGGATTAGACAAATATGTTATTGCTGTATTATTTATTATTATTATTTGTGTGTGTGCGTTTTTTTTTTCTTCTTTCTTTCAAAGTGTACTAAGTAATTTTGTGTTTATATATTATACTTGTATGTTTTTCTAATCTAAAAATGTAAACCTTTGTCAATTCGTATGGCAATGTTTAAAATAAATATTATTAAAACTATTTAATACTAAACTACTGAAATATATATATATATATATATATATATTTTTTTTTTTTTTTTTTTTTTTTACTATTTCAGCTCTTGAATCGGATTCTGAATGCAGATAGACAGCCAGCCAGAAAGCAATTCTGGGTCTCAAAACCTACTTTGCAGCCATCCATAATCTTTTATGCATCACAGGCATATTTGAATACACCAGTGATCCCCAAAACTGCATTTTAAGGTTGCCAGCTCACTGGGTGTGAGACACAGTCATACATCTATTGTTCCAAATGCTGTATTTCTTTCTAAAACACTTCAAAACAGACTTCTGTCCTCACATTCCTTATGCTCATGTATATATATTCACATCATGCACACATTTACAGAACATGCTCAGCACCGTCATCATAGTCCCAGCTGTGAACACTCGGTGTAATACCGTCTGTCAGCACATACACACACACACACTGAAGAGTCCCGTGGGTTTACACACCTGCCTCTCTCACATTCATGTTCCCTCAGCAATTCTGTTTGGCTTTTCTGCCCAGTCTAATGAATTAACAAATCAATAGAAACACACACTCTCACTAAAGCTAGAAGGAACTAAATACAAAACAGTGCAGCTAGATGCAAAAACAAACACTTTAAAGGGTCACGAAACATCAAAAACACATTTTTTTGAGATGTTGACAGTCATATACAGTTAAAGTCAGAAATATTAGCCCCCTTTGACATTTTTTTAATATTTATATATGACTTTTTTAAAAATATTTCCCAAATGATGTTTAACAGAGCAAGGAAATTTTCACAGTATGTCTGATAATATTTTTTCTTCTGGAGAAAGCCTTATTTGTTTCATTTCGGCTTGCATAAAAGCAGTTTTTAATGTTTTCAAAAATATTTTAAGGTCAAAATTATTAGCCCCTTTAAGCTATTTTTATTTGATAGTCTACAGAACAAACCATCGTTATACAATAATTTGCCTAATTACCCTAACCTGCCTAGTTAACCTAATAAACCTAGTTAAGCCTTTAAATGTCTCTTTAAGCTGTATAGAAGTGTCTTGAAAAATATCTAGTCAAATATTATTTACTGTCATCATGGCAAACATAAAATAAATCAGTGATTAGAAAAGAGTTATTAAAACTATTATGATTAGAAATGTGTTGAAACAAATCTTCTCTCTGTTAAACAGAAATTGGGGAAAAAAATAAACACAGGGGGTAATAATTCTGACTTCAACTGTATATGTCTCACATTGCTAAAGGACACATATATTTCACCAAAAAAAAGAAAATTGGTTGTTTTTGCGTTAATTCAAGAAAATTTGTTCTATCGGTTTGAAAATAAATTTTGAAGCTGTGTCACGGCCATGAGTTCATTGTGTAAATTTCAGCTCGCATGTGAACCCACATTTGTGGATTACAGTGGTCTGCTAACATGCACCAAAAATATGTTTGTAAGAAACCATTTTTACCTGAGAGCTTTTGGAAATGGTGAGATCCAGATTTGCCACTCGTTTTTATTCAGATGGCAAAGTTAGTTAGTATCATCAGCAGTACTCGTTCAGTTTTCAAAGACATACCTTAGTCAAAGTGATTTAGTTACTAAGTTTACAGCACATTAATATCACTACAATACTATAGACTGAAAGGTCCGCTGTAAATGCTGTTTTCCGAATGTAAACACTTTCATCAAACTATTACCGCCCTGAAGGATTTTTTTTCAACGCATTTTGTGACAGGATAGTCTATACAAACACACAACTGTTTGACATTATTCTTTGCACCTACAGAGTCTCTGCATCTACCGAGAAACGGTAAATACTTACGTAAAATACTTACGTTTTCTCGTGAGATCAGGCTGGTGAAAACACCCTGCTGAGATGGGGGGGGTGTTTCATGGCCGTTTAAAAAAAAATAATCTAGATTTGGATGCATGACTCTTTTAATGATGGCAGAAAACAGTCAGCTGATTTAGGCAGGTGTGTGTGTGTGGGTGTGTGTGTGCGTTGTGAGGCTGATTTCATGGCTGGCTGCACACAGGGTCAGGATGTGTCAAAGAGAGTGAATGAGAGAACGAGAGAAAGAGAGAGAGAAGGGGGGAGGGAGTCAGGCGCAGGACAAAGGAGAGGAGAAAAGGGCTTCACATCAGCGACTTAAATCTGCTAGTCCTGGACCTGAAGCCACTAACGTCAGAAAGCAGAGAGAAGACTTAAAACAGCAAATAAACTCAAACGCCTGTCGGTATAAAAGGCTAACATTGAACGCATTGAAAGCATTGCTCTGATATGCAGTGTAATTCACATTCAGCTGATGGCCACTCAGTCTCTAATTTTGTCATGCAGTAAATCTACTCAAGTCCTATTTTCCGCCATCCATCTGAATTTAAATTAATTTATTTCTAAATTTCAAGCATGTGAATTTATTACTTCTCTCTGGTGTTGAACTGAGAATGCATTTTAAATCTCATTTCTGTTGCTGAATTTGAAGTGAGTTTGTAGTTTGAATGTACTCGACAATCAATTAATTGAATGTAATAAAAAGTGATTAAAGCATAAAATGATGACAGAACAATAGAAGGACAGAATGATATATAGAATAGACCGAACAATAGATAGAAAGAACAATAGAACAAACAATCAACATAGAACAATGTACAAAAACAAGATGTCAACATTCTCTTTGTTTGGGGTTTTTATTTTATTCCCTAAATACCTGGCATCCCACAACGGTTCTCATTGTGAATCACCCAATGAGTGAACATCATATTTCAGGTCATCTACAGGAGAAGACATGAATAAATAAGACCCCAGCTCTTCATTAATTAAAATGTGATTTTGAAAGTAGAGATGTCCCTGATCAGGTTATTTTGCCGAGTCATTTGATTTTGAGTATCTACCAATACCAAAACATGATCTGATACTTCTATAATACATAAAAAAAAAGAATAAAGAAGAGCAATGAAACAGATTCAGAATGTTCCTTATTTTTTATTTAATTCAGCTTATTTTAACATTCAACAACTCTGTTAACAAATAGAGAACTTCTGTGAGATAGCTTAAACAATTAAGTAATAAATAACATAAATTCTTCACTTTTGGACTTTAGTGCAAAAGTGAATATTTTTTTAAAAATCTAATATAAAAACCAACAGCACCTCAACTTAAAATATTCAGCAGGCAATTCCAAATTTACATATCTCACAGTTTACTGTGGCAATGTTGTTGTCATCGACAATGAGTTCACTGTACTGAAATGGCCTCCACAGTCACCAGAGCTCAATCCAATAGAGCACCTTTGGGATGCGGTGGAATGGGAGATTTGCATCATAGATGTGCAGTCAACAAATCTGCAGAAACTGCGTGATGCTATCATGTCCAAAATGTTTGAGGAATATTTCCAGTAGCTTGTTGAATCAATGCCATGAAGGATTAAGGCAGTTCTGAAGGCAAAAGCAGGTCCAAACCGGTACTAGTACCTAATAAAGTGGCCAGTGAGTAGTTTTCTATCATATTTTGTTTGGTGAAGGATTAACAAATACAATTTGTATGTAATTATTACGTGCTTCCGTGTTCTACTTTGCCGGCATTTAACCAATAGCGTCTCTGCAATAAAGTGATGTCATGCTGCACACGTTGCTGTTTCTGTGTGAAGTCAAGAAAGAGGTATATATATACATATTCGAGTCCTGATCCGGAGGTAACGTCCGATTCCAATCGAGTCAGAAACTGCGTGATCAGATCTGGACATTCCTATTTGAAAGTATGTTTTTTTTTATTTAATATGGTTAGTTAGACTTGTTTTATCTTTAAAAAGCCTACCTGTTACCATGTCAGTGTGTTAATTACTTTGCTGCTTATTTCTGATTTGGGATCTGATTTGGGATTTAAATTGTAGGCTTCTTAATAAAAGCCACTTTTATTAAAAGTGTTATTACAAATACTGACAGGCCCGTGTTATGCATCATTAGTGCAGTATCTGTTCTCTGAACTATAAGCGACATTGTACTTCCTTGGATCTACAGCAACACACGACTTGATTGGATTTTTATTATGTCAAGAACCATTCACCCATACAGACAGACAGAGATACCTACTTTTAATAGAGATGAGAACAGGGCTCGCAAAACTACTAGCCCAACATCCTGGGGCTATTATGTTTTCCAGTCAGGGTACTAAAAATTTATCCACCTTACCTGTTGGGCTATCTTAATGAGAGGAAAATACAGCCTATTTCAATGATTTTGCATCTTCTCAGAAATTGGGTAACTTTGTTGTATGGAATTTTAATGTTTAAGGAGCCATTAATATATGTCTGAATTTGAGTTTGCGCTAACTTGTGTTGTCAAAATAACCGGTACAAAGTTGATAAATAAAAATAAATCAATGCAATGAAGGTAAGCTTTAAATTAAAAACGCAAAAAATGCACAAAAAATAAAATAAAATAAATAAATAAATATAAATCAATTAAAATAAATAAATAAATAAATAAATAAATAAATAAATAAATAAATACATTTAGGTTATTTTAAATAATTTTTTAAATAAATTAATAAAATTAAATTAAAATAAATAAATAAATAAATATAAAGCAATTAAAATAAATAAATAAATAAATAAATACATTTAGGTTATTTTTTCCAAATAAATTTTTTTTAAATAAATAAATAAAATACAAATAAATAAATAAATATAAAGCAATTAAAATAAATAAATAAACACATTTAGGTTTTTTATAAAAAAAATAAATAAATAAAATACAAATAAATAAAAATAAATAAATAAATAAGCAATTAAAATAAATAAATAAATAAATAAATACTTAGATTTTTTGTCTTCTTTCTAGACCAAATATCTAAAAATTCTTAAATCAAGAAGAATTTCCTAGACAAGCAAAACATATTGTCTTGTTTTAAAAAAAAATAATATGCCAAAATTAAGTGAGCTTTTCCTTAAAACAAGCCAAATAATCTGCCAATGGGGTAAGCAAAATAATCTTATGTCAAAAGGAAAAACAAGATTATTTTGTTACCCCACTGGAAGAGTATTTTGCTTGTTTTAAGCACAAACTCACTTAATATTGTCATATTATTTCTGAAAACAACACAATATGTTTTACTTGCCTATAAATGCTTCTTGATTTAAGAAGATTTAAGTAAGAACATTTTTTGCAGTGTACCAATGCTTTGAATTAAAAATCTATATTTGGACCACCCCTATGGTTTTCATCGCTCAAGTCACTGAAACAGTTAGGATCTGAGGGAGGTTGACAAAGTTCATATAGTCAGCACTATTTGATTTTGAAAAGAACTAACAAAAAGCAGCCAGAAGGAGGAAAGACCAGAAACCCCAGTGATTACAGTAAATCACAAGCAGCCTTTCCTCCTCTGGAGAACAATAGAACATCAACAAAACCAAAATTTCCAGCCTCTCCTCTGCTGTCCTCTTCTTCAGACGGTGAGCAGTTTCTCAGTAATGAGGCTCATTTACATGGCAGTCACAGCGGCCCCAGAGGATCCATACCACACACACACACACACACACACACACACACACACACACACACACACACACACACACACACACAAGGTCTCTCCTATGATTGTGCCCTTTGAGTTCTCTCATAAATGAGTTAAAAGGACACCAAAAGGAGTCAGATTGTACTGCACAGTCAGTATAATAACACCTCCTGAATTTGTACTCTTCAAATGATCAAATGATGGTCAGATCTCCGCCATCTAAACGCTGGTGTTTTAACTCTGTTTGAAAAATAATCGATTTTAACATTCAAAATTCAATGTCATGATATGCATCCAAGACAAATATAGATTCATGTCATTATAAGGTAAATTATCAAAGCATTATTTCTGAATTTTAACACCACCAACTGGGGGAAAAAACACACACGATTTCCACAGATGTTTGTCCTGCTGTAACCTCACCTCTACTTGTCCAGCTGCATCCATTTCATTCATATCAGCCCTTGGGAAGGATAGTCAATCCTTCACTGTTAAAGTAACGACTTGACAAGGTCAGATTTCTTTCCTCTGTCACGGTTTCCTATTAAATCTGGAAGTTGGGGCAAAACATTTTGACAGACGAATCATCAAAACTTCTTGTTCAGTTTTCTCAGAGGGATAAAACTGTGCATTTTAAAAGTGTAAATGTGCTGCTAAATAAGCTTGCCAATGTATGAGTACACTAGCGTACAAATTCACTTACATAGAACGGATTCAGTTTACAAGGCAAAAAGAGTTCTGACACCCATCTATGTATAGTGCTAAAAAGACATTACTTGCACCAAATGAGTGTGAATTTAAAAGCCTAACTATCAGTACAGTTACACAGGGATGAACACAAAAGTGTCCATCCCTGTGTAACTGTAACTGTACTGATAGTAGTTTATCTTTTAAATTTATAATAAATATATTACATAATATAGAACATTTCATACAAATGTTCAACTTAGTAAACACAAAATATACAGCCCTAATATACACATAAATATTCACAAACACATATTAGGGCTGCACAATGTATCATTTTAGCATCATTGATATCGCAATGTGCTCATCCGCAATAGTCACATTGCAGGATCTGCAATGTTCAGTTATGATTATAGTTAACCAGGAGAAACCGTTTAGGACACATGTGAATTCTGTAGTTAATGAAGTGTTTAACCAAAATGGAGAGAGTTTTCCATTTGCATGGGTTTTTAAGGCCTGACAACGTTCAAAGTGTTCAGGCACATTGAATTTTACCATTCGAACTTTCATCAAGAATCATTTTGGATTATTAATACAGTTAAGACTTTTGCAGGGCTATTTTACATTTGATTATTCAAATTCTAAATACTATTTGATTCCTCCAAAACCATAAAACACTGTTTATTTCACTGTTATCTTTGGTTTTAATTAGTTAATTTTTGACATTTTTATGAATGATTCACTTCACTACAGAATCAGTCCAATCTATCTAAATTAATAAATTATTACTAAATAGCAGTTTAAGTCATCTGGTGAAATTGTTTATATATTGCAATATTTATCGCAGAAAAACTAAATATGGCAACGTCACATTTTTCTAATATCGTTCAGCATATACAGTTGAAGTGAGAATTATTAGCCCCTCGTTATTCCTAAATTTCTGTTTAATGGAGAGAAGATGTTTTTGAACACATTTCTAAACATAGTTTTAATAACTCATCTCTAATAACTGATTTATTTTATATTTGAAATGATGTCAGTAAATATTATTAATTTATTTAAATTATATATGGACTAGATATTTTTCAGGACACTTCTATAAAGCTTAAAGTGACATTTAAAGCCTTAACTAGGTTGATTAGGTTAACTAGGCAGGATAGGGTAATTAGGCAAGTTATTGTGTAACGATGGTTTATTCTGTAGACTATCAAATATTATATAGCTTAAAGGGGCTAATAATATTGACCTTAAAATGGTTTTAAAAAATTAATTTTAAAAAAACTATTCTAGCCAAAATAAAACAAATAAGACTTTCTCCAGAAGAAAAAAATATTATCAGACATACTATGAAAATTTCCTTCCTTTGTTAAACATAATTTGGGAAATATTTTAAAAAGAAAAAAAATTAAAGGGGGTTTAATAATTAATAAATTACT